>NW_025766995.1:332500-932500 GCF_003918875.1 Haliotis rubra
CGTAACATCACCCATAACTACCGTAACATCACCCATGACTACCGTAACATCACCCATGACTACCGTAACATCACCCATAACTACCGTAACATCACCCATGACTACCGTAACATCACTCATGACTACCGTAACCTTTCCAATGACCTGTCGTAACATCACCCATGACTACCGTAACCTTTCCAATGACCTGTCGTAACATCACCCATGACTACCGTAACCTCTCCAATGACATGTCGTAACATCACCCATAACTACCGTAACATCACCCATGACTACCGTAACATCACCCATGACTATCGTAACATCACCCATGACTACCGTAACATCACCCATGACTACCGTAACATCACCCATGACTACCGTAACATCACCCATGACTACCGTAACCTCTCCAATGACATGTCGTAACATCACCCATAACTACCGTAACATCACCCATGACTACCGTAACATCACCCATGACTACCGTAACATCACCCATAACTACCGTAACATCACATATGACTACCGTAACATCACCCATGACTACCGTAACCTTTCCAATGACCTTTCGTAACATCACCCATAACTACTGTAACATCACCCATGACTACCGTAACATCACCCATGACTACCGTAACATCACCCATGACTACCGTAACCTTTCCAATGACCTGTCGTAACATCACCCATGACTAACATCACCCATGACTACCATACCGTAACCTCTTTCCAATGACATGTCGTAACATCACCCATGACTACCGTAACCTCTCCAATGACATACCTTAACATCGATCACCCATGACTACCGTAACATATGCCGTACATCACCCATGACCGTTATGACGTAACCATACCCTCCAATGACATGCCATAACGTAACATCGACCACCATCACGACTACCGTAACATCACCAATGACTACCGTTACCTCTCCAATGACATACCTTAACATCACCAATGACTACCGTAACCTCTCCAATGACATACCTTAACATCACCCACGACTGCCGTTACATCACCCATGACTACCGTAACCTATCCCATGACTGCTTCCACAGCTCCCACGACATTCCATAACAGCGGAGACCAGGATACCAGCTGAAATGTTGGCCTCCAGATAGCGGTCCGACCAGTCGTTCTAATGATACCAGCACAAGTTTTACTGAAACGGATATTCCTGTGTTTACATTCCACCGCTATAGACGTAATCAACGTACGATGCTGTTCTTACGGCTCACAGAACTTAGCTTCCACTTATTGGGGGGTATTCACCCGGTTTGTGATGATCAGTGGTTAAGTTGTAATAAATGAATGAGGAAACAGACCGGATGATTAAGCCAATATTTATAAGTAAACAGAGTGAGTGAGTGAGTTTAGTTTTAGGCCGGACTAGCACTATTCCAGCTATATGGCGGAGAGTAAATAATCTGGACCAGACAATCCAGTGATCAACATCATGAGCATCGTTCTACGCAATTGGGATACGATGACATGTGTCAATCAAGTCAGCGAGCCTGACCACTCGATCCCGTTAGTCACCTCTTATGACAAGCATGGGTTACTGAAGACCCGGATCTTCACGGATCGAATGAAAGAATGTGGAAACAGATCGAATGAATGAATGAAGGAATTAATGAATGATTACAACTAAACAGAATGAATTAATCAATCAATCACCTCTGATGTTGCTGAGAGCAGTTACTTTTGGCTTTCAAAGGTTACAATTCAGGTATCAAATAATCATAATAACTGCAAAAGTGACAAATATTTATCAGGAATGTCAGCGCTCATCAGTCTGCCCTTGCCTACTCTCGCTACATTCTTATTGAACAGACACGGTGCCAGTTGGAGCAAGGGACCTTATTGTTAAAAAAGAGATGATGGCATCTGCAGTCATGACAAACGAACGAGCAGGTTAGTTACACAATTCATATTCACAGGCTGGTGATTCAAAGAGAAGATCCTGTGAAAAAAAACCCGATCAAATTGCATATCTAATGTCGACGGCTGCGCAAAAAATGTTTTTGGAAAGAAATAAGTCAATATCTGCAACGCTCTGTCACGTTTTTGTTACAAGAGAGAGCCGGAAGCCTTGCTCCATTGCAACAGCCCCCATCCCCTCTTCCAGGAATCCCTGGAAATCAATTCCGTCACAGCATTACAAAGAACTTCGAACCCTGTTGTTCGAGGGAATATATATATTGTATGAGGATGGTGGTTCAAGCAAGAGGAAGTTTGATTAAATGAACATTACATCCGAAAGACGAACTTCTGGAATGTACTTTGAATGATTGATTGAGTGAGTTAGCGAGCGAGCGCGTGGGTGCCTGCATAAGGGAGTGAGTGAATAAGGGCTGAACGCATCTAAAGAAAGGTCCCATTATAAAAGTGAAAGTCATGAGAGAAACGAAACGTTCCGTCATGCTGACACAACCCGTGAAGATCCGGGTTAGAATTTATCTGCAGGAACCCATGCAGGCGACTAACGGGATCGGGTGGTCAGGCTCGCTGACTTGCTTGACACATGTCATCGGTTCCCAATTGTGTTCATCGATGATCATGCTGTTGATCACTGGATTGTCTGGTCCAGCCTCGATTATTTACCGCCACCATATGACTGGAATATTGCTGAGTGCGACGTAAAACTAAACTCACTCACTCATGCTGACACGCTACAACTGTTGTAACTTCCACGAACACACATTGTTGGAATGAAACAAGTGGACTGTTTGTTAGAAAGGTGACTGGACGGATTATGTGCGATAGCAACACAAGGATAATGCTGATCATGCTGTTAATCATTGGTTTACCTGATCCATATTCAATTACCTACATGTTGCATACAGTCATACACAATATCCATCATCGAAGATCCGCGTTAGAATTGACCTTCAGTAACCCATGCTTGTCGTGAGGCGACTAACGGGATCGGTGGTCAGTGTTGGGAATTGGTTAAAATCTCATAATTGATGATTGGTTCATTACAACCGATCAATCATCGAAAATAATTGGTTAGCATCATTTATCAAATTTTCCTGGTTATGTTTGTTTGCACAAAAACATAAAGAAGAAACATATAGTTCTTTGGTGTTTTTTGTTGTTGCAAATTGCACATCTTTAAAGGATGACTAGTATGTTAGGAACACAAAGTTCTTGGGCTCTTTAAGATAAATTCAATCATGACTTTGGAATGGGCTTGTAGTGCTCATGAAATGTAACACACAAAACCAACCTTGTGAAAAATATTGTTAATGCAAAAAGTGTTCCAGAATTGTTTGTGTTCGATTATGAGAAAACATGATCGATTGCTTGGTCGTTTAGTCACTGCGACCAATCTTCGATTATTTCAATTAATCGGGCCGCCACTAGTGGTCAGGACCACTGACTTGGTTGACACAGGTCATCGTATCCCAATTACCTGATGCTCATGCTGATGACCAGTGAATTGTCTGGACCAGACTCGATTATACACAGACTGCCGCCAAAAAGATGGAATGTTGCAGAGTGAGGCGTTTTACAGCCAACCAGCTCCCATCTATCATTATATCAGCTTACCGTTATGAGATGACGGACGCAACCTCCCCCTTCCCCTCCCTCCCACACACTTTGTTTTTATCAGATACCAGTATTCTCATTCACCTGCACATCCACTCTCCCACTTTCAACCTTTCCCTTTTACTTGACCACAAAAAGAATCCATGTTCGGGCACATTCTAGACTAGATCGCACGAATTCTGTGTTATGCCTTACATTTACATTCACTAGTTCACTCCATTCACTAGAAGCCTCCATATGGTACAGCATTTACTAGATCTGAGGCTCCTTGTTATATTACATTTACTAGATCTGGAGGCTACCTTGTTATATTACACTAGATCACTAGGCTCCTTTGATCATTCACTAGATCATCTGGAGGCTAGATCCATGTTATATTTATATTACATTCACTAGTTCACTCGAAGGCTTCATATGGTTCAGCACATTTACTAGATCATCTGGAGGCTCCTTGTTATATTACATTCACTAGATCATCCACAACCTATATCGGGAATGAGCGTCCTCTTTTGCTGTTTTGTATTTCAATGTTTTATGAAAACACTAAATGACATTACCACATTTACAGCTTGACAAACTTAAAAACAAAACTATATCGTTCTGACAAACGAAGGAATAAATTCGGCCACACTTAGGGATTCATTTGATTCAATGGACGCATCTATGAACAGTGAGTTGTAACGATGAAAGTTCCAACCTGTCCCAAGCTACCATCACCGAACTACCCCTAACAAAAGACGTGCCACCCCCGGGCCGCCCCAACATCACCCCACCACATCCTCGATCCTCGGGAGCTGTTGGGTGCCCTAGTGGTTGAAGCGTTACCTCGTCACGCCAAAGTACGGGTTCGACTCGTCACATGATTACAACCTAGGAAACACATTTCTGGTGTTACCCGTGAAGTTCCAGATTACAATTGATCTTCAGTAACCCATGTTTGTCGTAAGAGCCGACTAACGGGATCGGGTGGTCAGGCTCGCTGACTTGGTTGATACATGCCATCGTATCCCAGTTGTGTAGTACGATGCTCATGATGTTGATCACTGGATTGTCTGGTCCAGATTCGATTATTTACAGACCGCCGTCATATAGTTGGAACATTGCTGAGTGCGGCGTTAGACAATAAACCAACCATTTCTGGTGTACCAGCCATGACATTGCAGGAATGTCAATCCACCCACTCTCCCTTCCCAAGTCCCTTGCCTCTGAGCAAACTAGAAAACTGATTTAAAATATATGTACTTTAACTATGCCATCATCCCCATCACAGCAAAGTCTATAGACAAATCCTTGTGACTGTACAAAACGACATAGGAATGTCGAGTGTTAAAAGATGTTACAATTATTTCTAGCCCAGGTAAATATTACAGTAACCTACTGTTGCTGAGATGAGGGTTGGAACTCTTCAGCTATGTTTACTATTCATAACGAATTTGTCCACCATCATCGATCAATATTCGTTGGTTGATTAACAGATTCTGAGTCTCACAGGAAGGAAATGTGACGTGGTCTATTGTAGTGTTGGGAATTGGTTAAAATCTCATAATTGATGATTGGTTCATTACAACCGATCAATCATCGAAAATAATTGGTTAGCATCATTTATCAAATTTTCCTGGTTATGTTTGTTTGCACAAAAACATAAAGAAAGAAACATATAGTTCTTTGGTGTGTTTTTTGTTGTTGTAATTTGCACATTTTTAAAGGATGACTAGTATGTTAGGAACACAAAGATCTTGGGATCTTTAAGATAAATTCAATCATGACTTTGGAATGGGCTTGTAGTGCTCATGAAATGTAACACAAAACCAACCTTGTGAAAAATATTGTTAATGCAAAAAGTGTTCCAGAATTGTTTGTGCTCGATTATGAGAAAACATGATCGATTGCTTGGTCGTTTAGTCACTGCGACCAATCTTCGATTATTTCAATTAATCGGACCGCCACTAGTCTATTGTGGAAACTACATGATGTCGAAGAGGTAGTCCACAAAACACAATTCAGTTTCGCTGTGAAAGGTCATTAAAACCACAGAGGTATATGACCTTTGCAAAATGGACACACATGAGGAAGAGGAAGTGATTAGAACGTATCTCCACAATCGTAATAATTTGTCATCTATTTTAACGGGCGATGGTGGTACCTTAGTGGTTAAAGCGTTCGCTCGTCACACCGAAAGCCCAGGTTCGATTCCCCAAATGGGTACAATGTGTGAAGCCCATTTCTGGTGTCCCCCGTCGTGATATTGCTGGAATATTGCTAACAGCGGCGTAAAACCATACTCACTCACACACTCACTCACTCCATTTTATTAACACATGAATGCTTCTTCAACTGTAGCACCTGAAAATATATAAAACTACAGTTTTGTCTCTCGCTCTTGTCCCGTGTGAAAACCTATACTGAAATGTCTTCCTTCAGTCATAATTAATGAGTCTCGTTACATTCATTGTTGATATAGATAAGGATTGAATCCAAGAAGGGACATTGTCGCGTTGTGGCATTGTCGCCCTCAGAACAACAAGCAAAAAGTGTCAAAATTAACCAAAGCGCGACAATGCAACAACCCGACATTTTGGCAATTTTTCACATCGTCGCTATGTTGCATTGTCGCGTTGTGAATAATATATTTTTAGTCATCCAAAGTGCGACAATGCGACATAACAACAATTTTCAAGGTTAAAAATATGTGACATTGTCGCACTTTGGTAAATTTTAACACTTTTTTTTTTGCTTGTTTTTGCGTAGGCGACAACGCGACAACGCGACAATGTCCCTTCTAGTATTTCATAGTTAAGTGACATAATTATAGATCGAAAAGTACCTTTTTCTGTAGAACGTATCTTATATGGTATCTTCCTGTAGGGTTGTCTTGTACATTCTGTGAATGTATTTATTTTCTTGCAATATTTATGAACAACAGTTAAGTTTTGTTTGAGTGTTGTTTTATACCGCGCTCCTCAATATTCCGTCAACAGATCGGCTGCCTGAATAGACAATCCAGTTATTTAATAAAAATCGATCCACGCCGACGAGGTACGAAGACAAATTACCGACCACATATCACCGGATCCTTCATGTCGCCTTTTATGATCGGCGTGGATTGCAGGATATAAACAAAACTCCATAACGACACCGGGTGTTCACAACAAGCTTAATCTTTATTTGGTCTGCCATCCCGGCCGCACGTATTTGATAAAATGGTCTACAAGTTCACGCAAGTCTTTAAACAAGATCAGCTGAAGAGGACATTGACCCCAAGGAGTTCCGTCACTTCATTCATCTGAATCAATTACAAAGAGCATTATATCGCTTGGCCAAACGCTGGAAAATGTGATCAATTGAATCCCATCGCATCATTGAACTGTAACAGAATTAAACTGTAACAGAATTGAATTACGAGATCCGCAAACGGTGAACTAAATTCACGAGTAATTCTGACATACTGCTCAAAAACATCTCAACGGGGGATATTCTTTCTGTCTTCAAATGGAAACTAAGTCGGGGTTCCAGTTTGTGTTTTGAAAGCCTCAGTTACATAAGCCGACGAGATTGATCAATATGGATCTCTGAAAGGAGAGGATTAGAAAATGAGCACGATTTTTTACCGGATGGAGAGCCTCTGTAGAAGTAGATCAAGGTCGACTAGAAAGTGAGAAAGAGAGAACGGGGATATTTCAGCTGTTGACTACATGTGAGTGCAGAAAAGACAGAGCTGTTAATAAATTATAATTTAGGAAAAAAGTGGCGTTTCTGTGCAGCCGACTTTTTGTATTACCCTCGAGTGATCCATTATTTACGAGAAGTTCTTTGTTAGTTAGATTATCGCTTTTAGAACCTTACCATCCGAGTCATTGGTTTGTTAAAGAGCTTTCACGGCTAAAGCGAAGTGGGTTTCATGAAAGAGCTCAGAGTGTTAATGCATTCGAGATTATGTACAGTAGTTTCAAATTATACGCCATCTGCAAACGCGTTACGATTTGGAGGTGAACAGTTTGTTTTGTTCTGATGTAAGACACTGAGAATTCGTTCCTTAAATGTCCTGATATCTTCCAATCATGCACAATATTGCATGAAGTCTTGATGCCTATTACATAGCATGAGTTAGCTTAGTGGTTAAAGCGTCCACTCTTTACTCCACCAGCTTGGGTTCTATTCCGTTTATAGCCTTCATTCAGTCAGTCTCGCAGGTAGGCTGGCGGGGTCAGTCCGTCTGTCCTTCAGTCAGTCTGTCAATGTCAGTAAGTAACAGGAAGACAGTCAGTCAGTCAGTCAGTCACAGTCAGTAAGTCAATGAGTCCGTGAGTCAGTCAGTTAGTCAGTCAGTCAGTAAGTCTAGTCAGTCAGTCAGTCAGTCAGTCAGTCAGTCAGTCAGTCAGTCAGTCAGTCAGTCAGTCAGTCAGTCAGTCAGTCAGTCAGTCAGTCAGTCAGTCAGTCACAGTCAGTCAGTCAGTCAGTCAGTCAGTCAGTCAGTCAGTCAGTCAGTCAGTCAGTCAGTCAGCCAGCCAGTCAGTCAGTTAGTCAGTAAGTCAGTCACAGTCAGTCAGTCAGTCAGTCAGTCAGTCAGTCAGTCACAGTCAGTCAGTCAGTCAGTCAGTCAGGCACAGTAAGTCACAGTCAGTCAGTCTCGCAGGTAGGCTGGCGGGGTCAGTCCGTCTGTCCTTCAGTCAGTCTGTCAATGTCAGTAAGTAACAGGAAGACAGTCAGTCAGTGTCAGTCACAGTCAGTAAGTATGAGTCCAGGAGTCAGTCAGTCAGTCAGTCAGTCAGTCACAGTCAGTAAGTCAGTCAGTCCGTCAGTCAGTCAGTCAGTCAGTCAGTCAGTAAGTCAGTCAGTCAGTCAGTGTCAGTCAGTCAGTCAGTCAGTCAGTCACAGTCAGTCAGTCAGTCAGTCAGTCAGTCAGTCACAGTCAGTCAGTCAGTCAGTCAGTCAGTCAGTCAGTCAGTCAGTCAGTCAGTCAGTCAGTCAGTCAGTCAGTCACAGTCAGTCAGTCAGTCAGTCAGTCAGTCACAGTCAGTCAGTCAGTCAGGCACAGTAAGTCACAGTCAGTCAGTCAGTCAGTCAGTAAGTCAGTTACTCACAGTAAGTCACCATCAGTCAGTCACAGTCAGACAGACAGTCAGACAGTCAGTCAGTCAGTCAGTCAGCCTGTCAGTCAGTCAGTCACCGCCAGTATGATTCTATCTACTCATCACAACACTGGTAATGTTAACCAAAGACTTCCGTAACACGGTGGCGGTGGCCCGCACTGTCGTTGAAATCAGTTGGGCAGCCTCCACACACACCTTACCATCACCAACTGTTGATTTGTCAAACTTATATAGAACTGATGTCTTCAGCAATCGCTCAGTTACTTGTGCGAAACAAAATATATTAGTTAACTAAAATATTATCTTTAAGGGATTAATTACTTTTAGCATAACAACTATGCACCACCCATGAATCCTCAGCTACCAATCTTCATACAGAAGACATCAAATCGCCATTGAATAACCAACAATTCCTTGTTTGTTTCGAGTTTGTTTGACAACAAGTTTTGTAAAACTTTGAATTCTCAATATAAAGTTTAGACGAGGCTATTTAAACCGCATATCCACATTAAACAAGTCCCCAAGAGGCATATATGGCAATATAATACGACAGCAGTTTCTTCTGAAAACGAGATGCTTGGAGGGTGAGTGGACTGTTTCGGGTTTTTTGCGTGTTTTTAATTTCTCCTCGTTGTTCTTTTAGCTGAACAGTAATTGCTCGAACTCCGTCGTCCGACTGTTATCTCCAGGACGGAGGATGAATAGAAGAAAGCCTTCTCTATCACAAGTCAAAAACTTCTTTGCTGACCTTTTTGTAGGTCGGGATTTTGTAAGTGTTTTGGCATTCATTCTGGAAAAAAGGGTTTTATCTCATTGAAATGCGTCTCAACGTACCCCCTTCCCCTCTCCATACCAGTCGTCACGATATGGCTGAAATATTGCCAGCGTGTCGTATAATTTAACTCACTCACTCACTCTACACACCAGTATCACATGCTCGACTCTTACGTTATACGTTGTCTTGCGAGGTGGGGAAGACAAGTGGTTAAAGCGTTCGCTCTAGCTAGGCTTAACCTGGGTGCTCCTAGGCAAGAGTACAGCAGCCTTAACCACTTTATACTAACCTGACCTTTCTCTCTACCTGTGTTAAGCAAACTTGTATAGCCAACAAGCTAACTGGCTTTTGTCACTGCCTTCAATGAACAAGAGATAATAACAATATTTGACCGATTATGCAAACAATAATCAATAATAATAACTAAAAAAATAATTTCCCTTTGACAGCAAAGTGATTGATAAGATGAACTCAGCATTTACTCTCTTAGTATACGGTTGAAACGCGAAGGAAGGAAATTCGTGTTCCTGTGGATTTCTTAATAAACAAGGGGCGGTGAGGTAGCCTAGTGTTTAAAGCGTTCGTTCGTCACGCCGAAGACCCGGGTTCAATTCCCAGCATGGGTACATTGTGCGAAGCCCATTTCAGGTGTCCCTTTTCAGGTCCCCATTTCAGGTGATGTTGCTGGACTATTCCTAAATGGCGAGCTAAAACCCAACTCACTCACTCACTCACTTTATAAACGTATATATATCTTGTTTGTATTTAACTCCGTACAATCTGTAGATATGATACTTTTGTGTATTGTCTTTCAGCAAATTCTGGTCTATTTTTTAAACTGCCCCTCACTGTAGCGTTGTATTATATTCTACTCAAGAGGCACTTTTTTATATTATCCTTGTTTGAAGATATATATTATATTCCAAGCAATAACCCAAACAGTTTACTGAGGCATGTTCAGAAATATTTGTCGCATTGAAAACTGAAAGAAAATTTGGGCCACCATTATCTAGAACACAACGAAATATTTGTGTCGTACGCTACTCAAACAAACTATATTTTTTAATTGTTTACTGCGGTGAGAAATCGAAAGCTTTCAAAAAGGACATTACAGTGGGTAGTCTCCTGTACAGTTGTTGTAACAATTGAAACCGGTTGTTGCAGCAATAAATAAACATATTGAACGATTCTACGAGTGTATACATGCATAGAATTGTGCTTCCCCACCGTGCAGCCAGCGCAACGTTGAGCGGGGTTGTAAAACGTAACGTGTATTTTCCGTCTGAAATGCCAATAGATATCGAAATTACATCAAATTATAAAAGCACTTTCTGTTGAAATTCAATAAACATTTCTTTCTAATCACCCTCCCGCTGAAACTTTGCTTTGCGAGTTGTCAAGTGCAATTAGATTAATATGTACACCAGCGCTCTGCGACTACACAACGGCGTAAATCGCGCTGGCGGACAGAAACATCGCCGACAATTGTTGACTGTCGAGTGGCGAAGTGAAAATCTCAGCGTGGGATGGTAATTATTCCAAACAGTTAAAATATGCCAATGGGTCTTACATGGAACGAATAGGTTCGAGAAACAATTCATCTCTGTTTGGATACCTGTTTTGGCGTTGGCCGGGAATTAAAGAGAACACCGTTTAATCATTACACGTGTGTGTGTTGAGAAAATGTGTTTCTCTTTATGTGTGATCAGACCATCGTGCAGGATTTAAAGTTTCAAGACAACGGTTCATTAGACAGGTAATATACAATGAATATGTGTTTGTAATTTTCAATTAAAATATTCGTCTTACCTAGATACGTTCAAGGACGTTTTGTTTGAAGCAATTATCATACATTTGTTAATGGACAAGAATGCCAAGCATTCTATCAGGTTCACATTTGTACATGGGATATTTGTCCGAAGGCCATTGGATTTTTGGTTTACCATCTGTTTAACATGGCGTGCGTTTTGTTCGGGTGAAATAAGAAAAGTAGCGACATTCTTGTGCATGTGTGTCATTGCTCGATAAAGTGGTGACAAGATATATGCCGGTTTTATAATGTGCACTGTCCGTGAAGATCCGGGTTAGAATAGGCCTTCAGCAGATCGTGCTTGTAAAGGGCGACTAACGGGATTGGTGATCAGACACGCTGACGTGGTTGATGCATGTTATCTTATCCTGATTGTGAATAAGGTGTTCATGATGTTGGTCACTAGATTGTCTGGTCCAGACTAGATTATTTACAGAGCGCCGTCATATAGCTGGAATAAATCTGCGTGCGGCGTTAAACAAAAACAAAGAAACCTATAATGTGAGTCCCCTGAGATACGCTGTTCCGACACAGAACACTGACTCGAAGCCGGTCAGTCCTTGCTTTTTAACCCCTTGAAAGCCTTGACTCAGGCAGTGGAACAAATACCACATATCAACAGGGGCCGTGAAGTAGCCTGGTGGATAAAGCGTTCGCTCGTCACGCCGAAGACCCGGGTTCGATTCCCTACATGGGTACAATGTGTGAAGCTCATTTCTGGTGTCCCCCACTGTGATGTAGCTGGAATATTGCTAAAAGCGGCGTAAAACTAAACTCACTCACTAATCCCTGATCGGTAAGGTAATCACGTGATACATGTCAATATCATGTTATATATGCAAGAACGTTGTTGAAAATATGTCTTGGTTAATAATCTGGCTTGATTTAAGATAAGTGGTGAAATACATTATAAAGCTGGTTGACAATGTGTGGTCATGTAGTATTGATCGTGTATTCCATGAAATGTTTACATTTGTCTTCGTGCACAGAAAATATAGAAATGTCAATGGCGCAGAATAATCAGTCTAACACATCTACGGAAACGAATTTCCCAGGAAGGACCTGGTAAAATGGTAGCTAACATTACTTGAATTGAATATGGAAGATTTTGACGACATCAGGTTAAGGTAATCACGCCTTTCACTGTCTGTAGCATACCCGACATGTATCACATTTACAGCTTGAGAAACATAAAACAAAATTATATCCCAAGCTACCGTCACCGAACTACCCCTAGCAAAAGACGTCCGACCCCGGGCCGACCCCAACATCACCCCACTACACCCTCGATCCTCAAAAGCTGTTGGTAGCCTAGTGGTTGAAGCGTGACGTCGTCACGCCGAAGTCACGGGTTCGACTGGTCACATGATTACAACCTAGGAAACACATTTCTGGTGTTACCCGTGAAGATCCGGGTTAGAATTGATCTTCAGCAACCCATGTTTGTCGTAAGAGCCGACTAACGTGATCGGGTTGTCGGGGTCGCTGACCAGGGGCTCCTTTCACGAAGCAACCTTTACTAAGGTTAACCTCAACTCCCATTCTTTAACATTGCACTAAGGTTACCTTAGTGACTTACGATCACCTTAGTGTTTTGTGAAAGAAGGCCCTCGTTGACACGTGGCATCGTATCCCAGTTACGTAGATCGATGCTCATGATCGTGCAGTAGATGAGGATCGGGTGTCTATATAACACGTGTCATCATCCCTCGATGCTGTCGCTCATACTATCAATCACTGGTTTGCGTTACCGAGTCTTGAAATTGTACGCGTGATGTACATGCTCCGGAACATTGAGTAACGCACACAAATATTCACTTAATTTTGATTTATGAATATAGAATCAATTCCATAAACAGTTACATAAATTCGTTTAATGTAATAACGGAGTGATCCTTCACGGATTGGGGGCGGTGGGGTAGCTAATAATAATAATAATAATAATGTGTCCATTTATATAGCGCCAAACTCCACACTATAGTTTGGCTGTTACAGGTCATTGGCTCCCTCCCTCTGCAAGCCGTCTGCGTTCTACTGTTTATTTTGTTGACAGTTACATAGACAGATTCTTTACTACAAATGCATAAAATCGGTGATTTACAATGTGATTAGGTTGTCTGACAAAACATCCACTTGCACAGTTTGAGATCGATTGTGTCATTGGATGAGGAGATATTTACAAAAAACGGGTCCACATGCATTTCATGCCAAACTATAGGTATGCTTATAGCGCTAAAGGTTAGCTCAGAGGTTAAAGTGTTCGCTCGTCATGCCGAAGGCCTGAGTTTGATTCCCCACATGGGTACAATGTGTGAAACACATTTCTGGTGTTACTCACTCCTTCGCGTATGGTTTATATGTCCAAGATAAAAATGTTCATTCCTTCATGTACATGTTTGAGGGCTGAAATGACTTGACACATCGGCCATTTACCGGACAAGACAACCCATTCGCTGGACAACATGTGTAAACACTGTTTTCTATAACTGTAATTGCGCGACGTAAAATAACAAACAAACAACATACTACAGAATAAATTTTATATTTGTAACTGGTGTGTTACAGCGTACTTATGGGTGTGCTATACGCACCCGTTTCTTATCAGAAACATATCAAAAGGTCCTGTAAGGTAATATATGCTTCTAAACCTGCCTCTCTAGTTTAACCGTACCATTGTGACGTCATCATTGGCACTGTAATATTTTACATTTGCACACAATATTGCTCAATCAGGTTCCATGCCCCACACCAACAACACAAATTGCCACAAACAAATTTGTGATATGTGACAATCAAATGATATGCTTCATCAGCCTCCCTCGTTTGTTTCATACACAACATCAACCTTTGAGACCTCGCCTGATTGTCCTGGCGACACACGGTGCAAGATTCCCATGTGGCCGTCAATTTAAACTTCAAAAGAACGGCTACATGCACCGAGTCTCTGGGGCCATGGGTCACGGACCAACCAAACAAACACTCACCCCCTTGTGACCGACTACTGCATATAACTCACTCTCATAATTAGATTGTTCCAGTACACATCTCCACATTGAAAGATTTACGTGTTCCTTGATGAGTAATGGTACAGTTTGACTCGTGCACTGAATGAATTGGAAGCTGTACTGAGTGTCCTTGACGAAATGCCATCTTCACTTGTTTCCTTCTGTGGGTTAAATTAGCTACGTAACCTCAACCTGAGTCTCAGACTGAGAACATTAGAATGGGTAATTGTCTCAGTGATTGGGGATGGTGCCACAGTGGGACAGGATCCTCTAACCTGTGTAGAACACCTTGTGTCATCACTAATTTCATTCAGTGAGTGAGTGAGTTTAGCTTTACGCCGCACTCAGCAATATTTCAGCTATATGGCGGCGGTCTATAAATAATATAGTCTGGAACAGATAATCCAGTGATCAACAGCATGAGCATCGATCTGCACAATTGGGAACTGATGACACGTGTCAACCAAGCGAGCGACCCTGACTACCCGATCCCGTTCGTCGCCTCTTACGACAAAGGTGGGTTACTGAAGGTTCATTCTAACCCGGACCTTCACGGGTAAATTTGATTCAGGCTTATGCTGTATCGTACAATATGATATGATATTATCTTGATTAGTAGATTGAAAACGTATGCTCAAAATGCATCTTGCTCTTCAAAGAGCGTCATAGCACTCTTTGCTCCAAAGTTGTTTGATTAAAGTTACAACATTCAAGGCCCCAGTGAAGCTTTCAAGATGTTTTATGGTAGACATGTGGAGGAAATTTCTAAGTTTGATGCATCAGTGACAAATAAGATGTTCCATGCAATTCCCTGTTCTGACGTGTACCATACGTTCCGAATTATTTCAGGTGAACAAATGACTAGACTTAGCATAATGTTTATGACGGGTGCCACCGGTGGGGCAGGATACGCTCACCTCGCGAACATCTGGTATCATCACTATTTCATAGTGATTCATAAACACATGCTCTGTCATCGTATCGCATGTTGACAATCACTGGATTGTCTGGTCCAGACTCGATTTGTTTACAAGCAACATCGTACAGTTGTAATAGTTCTGAAACAAATGTACACTCATGATATAGTCACAATTGTACAATCGACTCTGCTTTTAGCAGCGATTTCTTATGGATGTGGAAAGAGTTTGGTCACTTCTAATTATGTGGGTGTTTTTACTGTCAGCTTTTTGGGGGTGTTTTGATCAGTACAAGAAATGGCATAGTCTCTGTCTCATTGGTGTCATAATATAATTGGACAACAATATCCTTTGATGTTAGGCTTATTATCGAGGCGTTTTTCTGAACTTGTTATTTTAAAACGTATGAATCTCTGTAACTTCAGGATTTATCGTAATGAAGTACCTATACATCTGCCTTCAGGGCTGACTTGATACATTTCATAAGAGGTCGTTAAAGAAACCACGTATTTGCAACGCGTATTTTTTCTTTGAAGTAATTGCCTACTGCAAGAAGCATGTTTCTTCAAGAAATGACGTATTGGAACATACATTTGAATGTGTTTTTGAAGAAATGTCCTTTGCATATTCAAGTAATTTCTTATTGGATGAGATATGTTTCTTCCAAAAATGGGGCATTACTGCGTGCATATTTCTCGACAGAAATTGCTACTGGTAGGGCAAGACATGTCTACCCTTTTCGTGAACTGTTTTTTAAGTAATCCATTCATATTATTTTGACAGCTATTTCTACCTTTTTACGCCAAAACGAATTTGTTTCTGATGTTATTCAAGACTGGGTATTCTTCTAAACTTAATCTAAACGCACATACAACTATCATACTTCGAGACATTTCTTCGTGGAATGTATGCGGTCCTTCAAAAAATGGAGTATGTATATTTCTTTTAGAATTTACTTATTATAAAAACAAGCTTTCTCCTTTTAATAAATTAAGCTTTGCAGTGTATGCATCTTACTTCAAGAAATTACTAATTTGAACATGATGTATATTTCTTCAATAATCAATGTTCCATTCTCGAATTTATATGTTTTCTTCAAGATGGATATATATATATATATATATATAATAGTGTTGGGAATTTGTTGAAATCTCACAATTGATGATTGCTTCATTACCAACGAACAATCATCGAAAACAATTGGTTAGCATCATTTTTCAGATTTTCCTATCCTGGTTGTTATTGCAGATATTTATAACATGATGCAACTTGCTACTTTAAAGTGATGACTAATATATCATGAACATAAACTTCCTGGAGTCTTAGAGAAATATTCAGTCATGACTTTTCAGTTAGTGAAGTGACTTTTCTAAGAATTAAACATGATTTCAAGACCTGACAACTTCTAAGATATGTTCCATCGTCAAGTATTTCAAACACTAAAACAGTAGTTCCAATATTGTTTATGTTCGATTATGAGAAAATGTGATCGATTGCTTGGTCGTTTGGTCACTGCAACCAATCTTCGATTATTTCAATTAATCGGAACACCACTACTGTCGAACCAACATTAGAATGAGGTGCGCGAAAGACGCGTTTGTAAAAGGAGAGGGGGGAGCGTGCCGTGAACTGATCCACTACCCACTGGAAGGGGAACAGGCGTGAAAACTTCGCGCACGTGATTTTCGTAATCCTTGCAGTAATCACTTTCTACGCAATGATTCGGAAGCGTCGTGTTCTGCTCGAGCTTTTGTATACTAGTATCTTGTAAAGTGGACTGTTAAAAGAGTATTAAACTCTGCAGGTATTTTAAACTTATCATGTCGCACTCTAAATTGGGTAAACGGGGTCAAGTCATTCATTCACAAACACGTGAGTTTATCGCTTTACATACCCTCGGCCCCTTAATGGTAAAATGGACTGCACCGCTATTCAGATTCACGGGTTCAAATGACAGGTCGGCATTATTCTTAAGTTCGTCTCACAGTAGTATATAAGGATGTAAGTATAAGTGTGTGTGTGTGTGTTGTGTGTGTGTGTGTGGCACGCGCGTGTGTGTATTATCTTGTATACACTGTAACTTGTAACATATGACATTATAACATGTATTTGTTCCTACAAGAAGCTACTGATTAGACTATGAGAACGCAAATATGTTACTTCAGGAAGACATTGGCGTTTGCACACTGTCTTCTATTTGACTTCAGATGCTACTTTCGTTCATTAGAATTCAGATACTACTCTGTTTCCTATTAACTCTCATACGGTACTTGACAATCGATTTGTGGCCCTAAATTGCTGCTCTATGAAGTGTTCCATTACATCTCGGAAATCGCTTCCCGAATCTTCATATTAATGATGGACTTTCTTCTGACAGGCCACGAGGACATTCCTGCGAAATAATTCCATGTTTAGGTTATTGGGCAGACATAGAATGCCGACACATTGATTGATTCGTTTGCTAGTTATCGACGGGTTCTCTTGTGTTTTCGCTTTATTCACTCGACTGTATTCACAGGCAGTCACAGTTCACGTTCATCCTGTGTGAATGCTGACTTCGTCGTTTGAAAAATCCGGGTATTTTTTATCTTTTCCATCGAGGGTTATGTTGGTGTGAAAGCTCGGAATGACAATTTCATGTTCACCTTGAAGGCAAGATTACATTAATTCAATATATTCCCCCAGAATCAAAACGAAGCAAAGTTTTAAGGAACGATGTCGTTCTACGTTTCAGTCTGACGTACATTGGTTACTGTGAGTTGTTGTTTTTTTCACAGCTTCGTGTCGGATTTACGTCTAACGTGATGGACGTTTCAGTCATTTCCCAAATGGTGAAGCCAGTTTGGTGCTGCCAAACCGAGAAACGTAATCGGAATAAATTTAAGATTAGAACCCAGGATCACAGGATACTAACACATCCAAGGGCCACAACTCTGACAAAAAACGAACTGCGTCTCGTAATAACTGAATGAATGCCCCCTCCCTACATGTCGTAAAAATATATGAAATGGGCATTGGACTGATTGACTGATTGATTGCTTGAGTGAGTGAGTGAGTGAGTGAGTGAATGAGTTGGATTTTACGCTAAAAGAAGCAATATTCTAGAAACAAGAAACTATTACCCACACAAAAGACCGAGTCAACAGGAAATAAAGATTCCGTAGCATATTCACAGACTAGGGAATATTTGTATCAAATGGGTTAAGGAGACAATAGATACATTTTTCAGTTACTGAGTTGTTAATTTTGAAAGATTCATTTAAGTTCAGGCCTTAGAACAATTTAATGTACTACTCCACATTTTGACGGGTATAATCAGATATGACTCAAATATTAAAATATACACAAAATATATAATAAGAATCAGTTTTACTTAGAATGGAAAGACAAAAGTATGCCATAAAACGCAGTGTAGTGATTTGATTCGTGTATTCAGAATACGACAATACTTTTAGCAACTGATAAATACGATATATTCCATACGAGGAGATCTCAACGTTAATCGGAGCGTATGAACCATTATGAATTAGTCTCATCTAAGTAGGGGAAATCATGTACTGACGCTCAGATAAGTCACTCGATAACATGTTCCACACCACTACTGTGACTTCATTAAGCCAATCAGACCTAATCCACAAACCCTTGTTATCAAAGTAAAGATTAGTTGTCGAGAATATAGCCGCTTCCGGTCAGGCCGAATCAGAAGGCTACAAATAGGATCGTTGGCAGAACCACCCAGCTTAATTGGGGCTATTCAGTATCTTGTCAATATCAGTCGACGGGTTGAGGGAGAAAATATAGGCCTAATGGAATATCCGTTTTCTGTGTTTATTTAACTCTTGCAGCTTCCTGAGAACAATACCAGGAATGGAACAGTGATGAGATGAAGCTAGGAAGCCCTTGTTGTTGGGAGACGTCTTGTAGAGTGTGTTGTTGCTTGACCAAACCTAAGATGACTGAGCAAGGATAGGCAAATACCTTGTTAGATAGACGTTGGATGAACTTGTTTGTGTAACACAGAATCCTGTATGAGTTCGGGTTCCAAGATGATAGGAGTTTATTCACCTTCTGATTTTTATATATTTGGTTTCTTATGGTAAGAGATAAGGTTTGGTAATCCTAGATATGCTGACATACTAATCTCGGCTGTGGGGTATTAATTAAGTCTTTGTCTGGAGGTGGGAAAATAGAGTTTACTCATTGTACATCAATATATAAGAATTTCAAAGAAAAGTGCTTTTAGGCGTCGTTTTGAATGAAACAGCTAAATTGGTAACTTACTTTTCTACCGTGTGAATTGTATAAGCGGCGGGTACTAATGGTAGGTTGGTTTGTTAGTTGGTTGTTTAAAGCCACATTGCACTATTACAACTATATGGCGACAGTCTGTAATAAATCGAGTCTGGACCAGACAAACCAGTGATCAACATCATGAGCATCGATCTACGCCGATATGTGAACCAAGTCAGCGAGCCTTGACCTCCCAATCCCGTCAGTAGCCTCTTTACGACAAGCATGGATCTTCACTGGGGAGGGCTCAATTCTAATTTAATTTGATATATCAGTAAAATTATAAATTTGGTAAAATCGTGGATTATAAGTACATAGCTGGACATTAGACTGACTGACTGACTATTGACATAGCAATTTGATATATCACGGCGGGGGACACCAGTTATAACACATTTATTGGGGAATCGAACCCGGATGGATTACGAGCCAAGGCTTTAACCACTAGGCTACCCCACCGCCCCTGCTTTATTAGACGTGTGCGCAGTACAACAACTGAGTTGTACGTAAACCTGATAAAAGCCATTGTCGTCATGCGCTGTCTTGTAAACATTACACAAAAAACACTAACGGAAAACGCACGCACGCTCACATACAACACAAGCAAGCAGCACTCACGCACGCATGCACTCATGCACGCACGCACACATGTTGGGTATATGCATGCAGTGGTGGGTTATAAGTCCAGACCAAGAGAGAGTTGAACCACTCGATCCCGTTAGTCGCCTATTACTAGTTGAAAAGAAGTCTGATTTCAACTCGGTTTCCAATCCTGATCTATCTGCGTATTTCTCAGGTCATGGTGATACATTCGGCCGCAACATGTCTTTCATACCTCTTCCTTTCAAAGATATGATTAAATTTGAAACCCTTTTAGGAGTTAAAAGCAGCTTCCAGATTCACTGACCCATATTTTTCACAACTGGTCCAGTTGCCATAAGCTGGTTGTTTGAACCATTCTATTCAATTACCCCTTTCGATGAAACTTTGCTTTATCGATGTATGACATTGGTCCAGTTGCCATAAGCAGTTGGTTTGAACCTTCCTATTCAATTACCCCTTTCGAAGAAACTTTGTTTACCCGTTTCTATGAAACTGCTTCTCGATGTATGACATTGGTCCAGTTGCCATATGCGGTTTGTTTGAACCATTCTATTCAATTAGCCTTTTCTGTGGAACTGCTTCTCGGTGTATGTCACTGGTCCAGTTGCCATAAGCTGGTTGTTTGAACCATTCTATTCAATTACCATTTTCGATGAAACTTTGTTTCTCAATATATGACATTGGTCCAGTTGCCATAAGCAGTTTGTGTTTTCAATGAAACATATGTTAAATGACATATTATGACATATATGATTTGCTGTACAACAAAAAAAGTGGAATAAAAAAAAAAGGAATTCACAATTAAACCAGTTCTTATTTGCCTAAACATTGTTTGAAGTACAGAAGGATAATAATGCTGGAATATACATTTAAAGTGTATTGTTTATCAATGTAATTATAGACGTTCAATGAAGAAAGTTTTGACGTTGTTCAGCGTGAGCAATTATATAGTTGATTTTACTGTCGGGTGGCTTACTGTACAGAATTGTGTCTATATGTTTAGGAATATAAATGGATTCTGAATAACAAGATCCTTTCATCTGACTCAAGTATTTACAGACCTGTGCGACTGTTGCCAGACGAAAGTATATTTGCATGCTTAATGGTGGCTGAAGATGACAAAACATGAAATCGTGGGGAATTCTATGATGTTTTATGTCATACCCGTTTCATAGTGTAATTTCTGGCTTTACGCTTGCAGTATTTCGGTGACATTGTTCGATGCATATTTTTGGTCAAATACTAATTTTCTTTATTTTGCCCGGTAGTTTGCCTCAGATGCTGCTAAACAACGTTTACTCTCTCACACATAAGTTCTCATACACAGAATCTCTCAACTCGGTGGAAACTCTCAGAACGGTGTTTGAGAATCTTGAAAGAAAAAACATCCAGATTCATAGGGGATGTTTTATTTGAACAGTAGTGTAGTGGCGAAATGTGCAAACGTGCTGATTTGCAAGTTTAGTGTAGGATGTGTTTTTACTGATATGACATGGCAAGCTAATTCATATGACCATGCATGCAGTTTAAAGTTGTGATCAAAACCAAAAAAAAAGTAGAGAAATGTTCTAATTTTTTTAAAAATCCAAAATCCCATGAGCAAACAGACCATTGAAACACGTTCAAGTGACAACGATGTTATTCGGTCGACGTTGAAGGAGTGTGATTATATATATGCAATAAAAAAGAGTATTTGATGTCAACGCTGAGAAACGCATTTTTAAGCCAAATGCGATCTGTAGATGGCGTTTCTGGTTAAATGTGCCGTTTCCAATTGTTTACAAAGTCTCCGAATCTAGAATTTCAACTTCATGACGCCTTGGGACTTGTTGAGGCCATTTAAAAGTCAAATCTGACTTTATTTCCTGTTAAAGAAAATGTGGGTATGGTGATGAGAGGTTAAGAGCGCTAAACTGTTTTGCGTGTTCTGCAGTCTGAAAGCCCACTGGACCGGCTAATGCGCCATTACTGATTCTGTTTCACTCGGGATTTGGTAACTTGTTGATAATGTGCAAATTGCTCAGGTTAGAATGTTTAGAAGTTTATAGTTAGAATATCTGGAAAGTTTAACTTTCTGATACGGGTGTACGGCGATGGGTGTTCCGTTTACAAGAAACGGATCTGGTTGATAGTCAAGAATGCTATTTGCCTGTAACTTTTCAGGAATTGATGCCTTCTGATGGTCAACGTATATGCATATATGGGCCTTCACAGCTTATACCAGCAAAACTAACGGAGATCATCGTTAGAATTGGTTTTCAGCAACCCATGCTTGTAGTAAGAGGCGACTAACGGGATCTCGCGGTCAGGCTTACTGACTTGGTTGACACATGTCATTGTATCCCAATTGCGTAGATCGATGCCCATGCTGTTGATCACTGGATTGTCTAGGCCAGACTCGATTATTTACAGACCGCCGCCAAATAGCTGGAATATTGCTAAGTTCGGCGTTAAACAACAAACAAATATACCAACGAGCGTGCCGGATACAGATGTTAAAATGAAAGGTTTCACAAGTTAAAGATGGTCGGCGTCATGGCACAACATTTCACGTAGAATGTAGATTTGTTATAAATATGAGTATTAATTAATTATACGATATTGAAAATTGGATTTAATGTATTAATCATAATCCTGGGTTTTATTGCGTCGGTCAAGGACTATACCACATTGCACTTACGAGATTGGAAACTGTTCGCTGTGTGAATAGCCTGTTCTGTGTCCTTCACGATATGATCAGATTCGCACGTGCAAAACGTGCCAAGTGATAGTGACACGTGCCTAACATGTACAACCGGCCTCGTCTGTGACATGTGGTAGCGAGGGGCACGTGCAAGCAATGAACAAACTGGTCTTAATTGATCAGGATGTTCTTTTCAGTTTCATGTTGCCCGGCTGCAAATCTGAATCCCTGCAACGGTATGTTATGTTCCGGGAAGTCAAAATACAATCTGATTGGATATGAAGCATACTGTGGTATTTTGTGATGTAAAGGTCGATAACGATATTAATCAAATAACATCAATAACACCAACACCATCAACACAACCAACAACATCAACACAGGGGCGGTGAGGTAGCCCAGTGGTTCAAGCATTCGCTCGTCACGCTGAAGATTCCCCATATGGGTACACTGTCTGAAGCCCATTTCTGATGTCCCCCGTCGTGATCTTGCTCACTCACATCAGCATCGTACTACTACTACTACTACTACTACTACTACTACTACTACTACTACTACTACTACTACTACTACTACTACTGCCACCACCACCACTACTACTACTACTACTACTGTTACTACTACTACTACTACTACTACTACTACTACTACTACTGCCACCACCACCACCACCACCACTACTACTACTACTACTGCCACCACCTACTACTACTGCTACTACTACTGCCACCACACTACTCACCACCACCACTACTACTACTACTACCACTACCACCACCACTACTACCACTACTACTACTGCCACCACTACTACTACTACTACTACTACTACTACTACTACTACTACCACTACTACTACTACTACTGCCACTACTACTACTGCCACCACTACTACTACTACTACTACTACTACTACTACTGCCACCACCACCACCACCACCACTACTACTACTACTACTACTACTGCCACCACCACCACCACCACCACTACTACTACTACTACTACTACTACTACTACTGCCACTGCCACTACTACTACTGCCACCACTACTACTACTACTACTACTGCCACCACCACCACAACCACAACCACCACCACCTCTACTACTACCACTACTACTACTCGATTCCCCACTTCAGTGTCGCTCGCTATTACTACTACTACTTCTGGTTATAACAATATAATGATAATGTTAATAATAATGCTATTTAGTTAAACTTATCCTTTACAAGTTCTTTATAAAAATGCATTCAAAATATGCTGATTCATCAATTCTCTCTCACACTTGTATTTGTTACGACACTCAATCGACTCCTGAGCAGATCTTCAGCGTTCCCTTTGGTTTCCAAACACCATCATCACTATTATCATGCTCCCCGTGTTTGTGTTTCCTAGAATGAGAATCAGCTGGCCAGTGTGACCGGTTATTGGACCGTCGGGGATAAATAGTATCATCTACGGATCGCTGTTGGAGTTCGATTCTGAACTATAAAGTGTTGGTGTGCCTAGGTCAGAACCAGTCTGACTGCAGGACAAGTTGAAAGTTATAAGCACCTGATACCTCATGGTATTGTTTATTGTGATGATATTTATGATGATGATGATGGTGGTGATGATGATATTACAGTTCCAAGTGACTCTTTCCTTGTCAGACTCATACGATAGCGCCTTTGAGCAGGACACATCTGGATATTGGCGCAATATAAATCTCTCTCTATATATATATATCATTATTATTATCATATTATTATGATGGTGATGGTAATGTTGGCGATAATGATAGTTTATCCTGAAAATTGAAAACGATATTTTTCAAAAACATTTTCATAGTGAGACTGCAAACGCATTATGTGTGCTCCTATAAGAGCATTTACGGTAATTCATAGCTGTAAGCGCAAACACAAAGGCAGTGTATTTCGAGTCTAACCGCTGGTGATGAAATTGAAATTTCTTCTTTTTTTGTCGGTCTGGCCAGAAGCAACTCATTGTTGATCGTTTCAAAAATATGCTCAGTTAATATTTAAGCAGCTTAAAGGATTCGGATACCGATTAAGGGCCTATTTTTTTAGACATTATATTTTATCGTGAGTCAATATAATGAGTCGCAGTGAATATTGCTCTATTTAAACTCCGATCTCTCGAATCGATCGACACACAGCTATCCTAACATTCAATAATTGACTCCTCAAAACCTCTCAGCGTTTTATACCCTGTTTTATGAGAGTCTAATTCAATCCCACATTTAGACAGATCTATTGTGAACGAATTTCAAACTTTCCGTACGTTTTCACCCCTCGACAGCTGAGATCACGTGATCGGTTCGATATAACCAGCTAATTATTGTCAATTTTCCATTCTATGAACTGGAATATTTCTATCGATGATGGCTTGACACTTTCACAATATTTCGATTATCCGTCATTTTCTATTGTCGAGGTCGCTACACATATTGCAAGTCAATAATCCGTCACCTCGCGTCGGTAGAAGTGATATTGATTACTCTCGTCAGTTTCAGGAGATGGGGATTGACGGCTTGTCACTGACCGGACTTGTTAATTTCAGAAAACACATGTGGTCCGCAGTTTTTGTAACAATTGAGTTTTCTCAACGTTTTATTAAAATCCCTTGAGCCAAAGACCATATGCGTCTATTCTCTATCACACTGGGATTTTTATACCGAGAGAGTCAATATTGATGAAATATCCGTTCACGAAATAGCCTCGGTGCATCTCTTCATAAAGACATTCAACAGCTGAAACATCTTTTATTTTTAGGCATTTAAGATTGTATGTGTTGGAGTGAAACAATAGTTAAGTTAGAAACATGTACAGGAATGAAGTTATTGTAAAACCATCAAACAAACAAAGACATCCCAAACCATGTTATAAAGTTATAATGTTATAAAGGGGCGGTGGGGTAGCCTAGTGGTTAAAGCGTTGGCTCGTCACGCCGAAGACCCGGGTTCGAATCCCCACATGGGTACATTGTGTGAAGCCCATTTCTGGTGTCCCCCGCCGTGATGTTGCTGGAATATTGCTAAAAGCGGCGTAAAACCAAAACTCACTCACTCACTCACTAATGCTATAAAGTTAGCTAGGTTTTCATATCGGAGCAAATTACTGTCAGGGAATCACAATGAGAGTACACAATAGAGTGTCAGTAGAAATTTAGAGGCAGGACAATTACATTGTCGGTCTAAAACAAAATAGTAATGTTGACTGATTTAGGTTAGTGATGATAATAATTACCATCAACAAAAACAAGCCTAGGATGGATATATTGATTTTGTTTGTTTGCTGTTAATATTCCATATTTATATGGAGACAATCTGTAAATAACTGACCAGACAATCCAGTGGTCAACACCATGAGTAATGTTCTAAGCAATTGGGATACGATCACACAAATGTATCAACCAAGTGAGCGAGCCTGACCACCCGATCCCGTTAGTCTCCTCTTACGACAAGCATTTGTTGCTGAAGACCAATTCTAACGTGGATCTTCGCGGGTACTGGATTTAAATAATAACTTTTCTTCGACTTAGAAGGACAGAGGCAGATGCATGGGCCCCGTTCCTCAAAGCGACCGTAGTGCTACGACAGTCGTAAGTCTATGTTAAAGTATGGGAGTTACGGTCATCTTTGCGCTACGAACGCTTTGAAGAACGGGGCACTGGTCCTTCATGAAAAAGATTCCTGATTTTTCCTTAATTAATCTGGATTGTTTTGGTTTCGCTAGTGGAATCCAGGTGACTCTGGACTCTAACCGCTGTAACTATCACCTCACTCGTCTCTAATGAATCGTGACGGAAACAGTGCAATAACCCACAATAGTGTCCTGCATTGAAGTACACTTCAACATAACAACGAAAATAATAATTTCCCATGATCTCCACAATGTTCTTCAGTTATTATTTGTTCGTTAATGGCGAGTTCTGTGAACGGTAGATAGAGAATCTCACCCAATTGTCTACTGATATCAATTATATCAACACGAGTTGATAAAGTTACAAATATCTGAGGCTTGCCGAGGATATTTTTACTTTTATCAACGAGCGTTGATATAATTGATATCAGGAGACACGAGGGTGAGATTCTATTTATCATCGAAAATCACTCTTCATTACTTTTCAATTAAAAATGTACATCTTTGAACACGGTAGTGCCATTAGACTTGTGGTGCAATGACGTCATAGCATAGTGACGTAATCAAGTTCATGACGTCATTGCAGTGTGAGTCACGTAATTGATAATGTCAAGGCGTTGTACAAAATCTACTGTAATTTGATCTCACACAAGCAATATCTCCAGTGGAACACAGATTTGGATGATAAATACTGGCTTGCTCTGGTCCTGGAATGATTACTGAGAGTATTTGTCTTCAAGCAAAGATAAAACATAAACCGCCTCAAACCTCAGTCCATGAATCACCATACAAAACCTACATACAGGTCCCTCACACTGACCCCTTCCCCAGCAACAACATCAACAACGACGAAGTCATTGCCATCGTTCTCGTTGCGCTGCTGATTAAATATGTGTTATGTGTGGTCGGCGATGCTGGAGTTCTTTGACATGCGTCTCTCCATTGAGGATGTAAATATCATAACTCAATCTACATAGTTACTTAATTTGTTCTCCCGTGTGTTTACCTCTTCCTAATTGATCCCAGAGGTGTGAAACATCACGAAGCTCTCAAATTAGACGTGGAATCAATTATGTTTACGCACGCAACACCTTTTTCATGATGTCCAGATGAATGTAAGAACATTAACAAAACGGTGTATGTATGTTTGTTACAGCCGTGAGCCATGTTTATATTCATAAAACCTGTTTTGAGACAGATAATTGTATTTGTATTTTTATCTGACGACGACAATTAACCTGCGTTGTAATACTGGCGGGGGGAGCCAAGTGGTTTGCCTATATGTCGAGGACCCAGTTTGACTTTTCTCAGTACAATATGTGAAGCCCATTTCTGGGGTCTAACGCAGTTATTTTGCACGAATATTGCGGAAAACCATGCTGAGTTACACAAGCTTTCTGAAACGACTTCGATATCCGGGGCTATCGAAGATTTGTATTCAAAGTGGAGACATCAGGTGAAGTGTAATGTATGTGGCCAACTCACGCAATACACACCAATCTCACTCAATCTCTCCGCCCTCCACTCACACACCCTCCATTCAATCCCACTCTTCTACCTGAAGATCCAGGTCAAAATATATTATGAGAAACCGGTACTTGTCGTTAGAGGTGACTAACGGGATCGGGTGTCAGGCTCGCTGACTTGGTCGATGCATGTCATCGATCACGATTGGGTAGATCGATACTCATGCTGTTGATCACTGGATTGCCTGGGCCAGACACGACTATTTACAGACCGCCGTCAAAACGGTAAAATCTTGGTGTATGTGTCTTTAAATAAGAAACAAACATGTAAAACTCTGTACCATTGCCATCCATGTCAACATCAACTAGCCTTCTCACTGACTCACTCATGCACGCATTCACGCGCGCACTCATGCTTCTGATCCGTACCCGTTGTACAAGCGTCGGTCTGTACGAGGTCCGCACGAAATTCCCATTCACGCATTCATTTCAGCCGCGTTCATTTAAGACAGCAACGAAGTTAATGACGGCAAATCTAGTTAACGGGTAACCTAATCCATTAACCAGAACACTGATGAAGCTGTAATGGACATGGTTAGGTTAGGGCAACAGCGTTATTACGTTAACGTGCTTTCACTTTCGTGACCTTCTGTACAAGGTCAAACAGCCCGATCAAACGGTGTGTAAATTGGGCGACTGGAAGAAAAATGGATGCTAGAGCCTTTCTTCTAATGAATGGCATCACTTCATGATTAAAGTTAAAAAATCTAACTGTGATGAAGTTTGTGCATGTGTGGCCGTGTGATCGAACATCTCATCAGTATCACTGGAACACCCGCTTGTGTCATGTCTGTTTATGTGGGACGAAAGCCCGAAGTAACACACCTCAGTCGTTTATACTGACTGACTGAGTTTGGTTTTACGCCGCTTTTAGCAATATTCCAGCAACATCACGGCGGGGGACACCAGAAATGGGCTTCACACATTGTGCCCATGTGGGGATTCGAACCCGGGTCTTCGGCGTGACGAGCCAACAGTCGTTTATAACCTTCGTATAACCACGAGTACGACTGTGCTGCTGGCTCAGAAACAGAAACGAATTCGAATCTTTGATCATAGGTTTCTTGTATGTCATAGGTTTCTTGTATGTCATAGGTTTCTTGTATGTCATAGGTTTCTTGTATGTCAAAGGGGCATAACTCTGCTCATAGAAAAGCGTCACCAACGACGTCTTACCCTACCCCATCCCCCAACAGGGTCTCCAAAGAGCAAAAGATTTTATATATTTTATAATATCACTTGAGTAAACATGATGGTCCCATTTCCTTTGCAATAGTTGTGTACTGCATACAAAGAACAATTAGCTTGAAAGTTTGTTTTTGGTCTGAAAGAAACGATCGACGTTCGCAATCGAATCAGTACCCCTATGTACAATGGGAAATCATCAGATTGGTGAGTGAGTGAGTTTAGTTTTACGCCGCACTCAGCAATAGTCCAGCTATATGGCGGCGGTCTGTAAATAATCGAGTCTGGACCAGACAATCCAGGGATCAACAGCATGAACATCGATCTACGCAATGGGGATACAATGACGTGTCAACCCAATCAGCGAGCCTGACCACCCGATCCCGTTAGTCTCTTCTTACGACAAGCGTGGGTTGCTGAAGATTAATTCTGACCCGGACGTGCTCGGGTACATCAGATTAGTGACTGGTGCAGGCGGATGGGATAGTCTAGTGGTTGGGGTGTTTGCTCGTCACGCCGAAGGCCCGGGTTCAAATTCCCAGCACGGGTGCAATGTGTGAAGCCCATTTCTGAAGTTCCCTGCGATGATATTGCTGGAATATTGCAAAAAGCGGCTAAAACCATACTCACTCACTCAGTGTGAGAATGAACACCTGAGACTGAACTTAAGAGTTACAGATGTGCAAATCTTTCCGATGTGCAAATGACACATGTGCAGCACGTGCAGAACTGCCCCGCTGGCAGTTGACACGCGTGAAAAGCATGCATAACTTTCATTTATTGTCGGCAGGTGGATGTCTCGCCGGATATGCACGATTTCCACACAGTCGGCACGTAATATAAGCTGTCGATTTCAGGAATGTTAAGTAATTAAATGTGGTAAATCATTCAGTGTCAAACCGCAATGACTCAGTCTCCAGCTCAATCTGTCAAAATATCACGTTTCTTAAGTTATCTCTTCAAAACAAGGTGTTGTATTGAACGATTTGTCTCTCAATTAGTGGCTTGAATTAGCAGTCTAATGGACTTCGTGTCATGTGACGAGTTGCACGAGATTGTGGCAAATGATATCCTCCCAGGTCCTCCGACTGGACACGAGTGCTGGGTTAGCCGAATGCTCGCCAATTAGTTCGTCTAATCGAACCCGCCCTGACCGGTCAAGCAGTAATGTGGTCGATGGTTCATTGGCTTCAGGCGAGACTGACCGGGAGTGTTTCAATGCCAGGAACATTTTGCTAGTCGCATTTAGTTGAAGTGGTGAAGTGTAATGGGATTGCACGACGGGTTCAAGGTAACTGTACCCGAAAAACAAAGTGCGTGCGTGAGTGCGTGCGTATGTGTCTGTGTCCTGACTAAAATAGCCTTCCGTCGATTTCTAAGTGCCAACACAATAAGATACAATGCTGCAGATGAACACATAGAACCCACTCCGAGCAGTTGGTGTTTTATCGCCTTAATGCCCAAGGTACGTCCTCAACAAGTACCATTTCCGCTCTCCGGAAAATCTGTTTCGAAACATTTGAACTCCAGAAAAAGTTAGGATAACTTCAGAAATTATTCGAGATGAGGTAGTTAAAATTGACATTATTTGAGCAAACCTGATCATTCAAACAAATAACGGACAAATGTGTCAGAATAAACTGAGAAAATATTTTAAATATTGAGCAGACACAAATTTCGTCTTGCGATACAGAAGTATCCTTGACCCGAGCTGAAACACTCCTGCCCGCTCCCCGCACGTGCAGCACGTGGTTTTGTGACAACAGTAAGCATGCAGGTATTTCTGTCATCTGTAAAAAGAGAATAAGTATATATGTTGGATTATACAAACTCTCTTGGACATTTTGGTTTTTGCTGTCTCACCGGGTGAATTGGCAGGGAACACGAAATCACTACCTAAATGACATGTGGTGTCATGGTGTTCGCTTCTCAGGATCGGCTGCTGATTTCAGTGAGTGAGTTTAGTTTTACGCTGCCCTCAGCAATATTCCAGCTATATGGCGGCGGTCTGTAAATAATCGAGTCTGGACCAGACAATCCAGTGATCAACAGCATGAACATCGATCTGTGCAATTGGGAACCGATGACATGTGTCAACCAAGCCAGCGAGCCTGACCACCCGATCACGTTACTCGCCTCTTACGACAGCTGATTTCAGAAAATTTAATATTTAGGTTTTGAAACTTACCTGAGAAGAAACAGTTTATAATGTTCAATTCAAATAAAAAATAATAATTTAAAAGTTTCAACCTTTCCCCACCCACCCAACACACACACACTGCAGTTGAATTGGAGGTTTAATAAACACATTAAAACCCGGAAAATATAATTATCACCATAGGCAGTAATATAAATATAAGCAACTCCAGAAAACAATTGATGACACCACACAATCTTTCCAACCCCAGAGACCGCCTCCGTGGTGTAGTGGTTAGAGCGTCCGCCCGGAGAGCGGAAGGTCGCGGGTTCGATCCCAGACCGCGTCATACCGAAAGACGTTAAAATATGGTACTTGTTGGTCCCTGCCTGGCGCTCGGCATTAATGGGTACAACGAGGACTGGTCGGCTCGGAGTCAGTATAATGTGTCTGAGTAGGGTATTCATGCTTCACTGCGGCATGGTATCTCAGTGGGCTAGCACTATAAAACCAGCTTCAGTCTGGGCTAGTACAAGCAGCCGCACATACACATACACACGCATGCACGTCGTCATATGAGCGAAATATTCTCAAGCACGACGTTAAACCCAATTTCACCTCACCTCACCTCCAACCCCAGAGGGGCGGTTGGGTAGTCTTGTGGTTGAAGCGTTCGCTCGTCATGCCGAAGATCCGGGTTCGATTCCCAACATGGGTACAATGTGTGAAGACCATGTCTGGTGTCCCCTGCTGTGATATTGTTGGCATCCTGCTAAAAGCGGCGTGAAACCATACTCACTCACTCTAACCCGAGAATACGCCCCGGGACCAAAGTGGAAATCACATATGTATAACTACAGAAATCCAAAATACTTTTCAGCCGGCATATGTTTTAAATGTTTATAAATATATACGTGCATATACGTGGTTATCTGACATAAATTGAATAATCATGAAAACGACGCTGCACCCCATTTCACTTCCGATGTCCCGGAGGGCGGTGGGGTAGCCTAGTGGTTAAAGCGTTGGCTCGTCACGCCGAAGACCCGGGTTCGAATCCCCCACATTGGTACAATGTGTGAAGCCCATTTCTGGTGTCCCCCGCTGTGATGTTGCTGGAATATTGCTAAAAGCGGCATAAAACCAAACTCACTCAGTCAGTCCGATGTCCCAGACTTTGCTGATGCGTTCAAACACACAGTTATGTGCAGGTCGCCATGATATATCTTGATAAGCTTTCCGTGTCGCTTGTACCGGCTCGCTCACAATATTCCATATATTTACATGCACCTCCTGACGCCGTCAACAGTTAGCTTTTTAAGCAATGTAAAAAACGGACGCCTTGTTTGTCATAAATAACTCGATTTCAAACCGATGAATTATTGATTTCATAACACTTCCAGACAATGGATGCATCATAAGTGACAGAATAGAATATCATATAATATCTATTAATATTTTAGACCAATAATAAGGCTTGTGTATCTGCCTCGTGAGCTTTGGCAGAACGCCTTTAGCCCACGGTAATTTAGTACAGTGGAATACCATGAACTTGAGTGGAGTGCATTTCACATTTATACGAGACTGTTCTTTGAACTTGATATTGTTATTACTGATGTGATCGTACATTAAGATTAGTTTCCACTTATCGAACATTATTTTGCTTTATAATTTCTGAATCGTTCAACGGTTCGATGCAGTATTTGTTCCGTTTATGGTAGCAAAGTTTTCAAGTTTTCTATCAAACAAAGTGAACTTCATGTATTTTGATTTTAAAGCAAAATTGGTAAAATTTCTGAATGTCATCGGTGTGACTGTGGTCATTGTCGGACGTAAGAGCCTCGCGACGCAGTCGTTTGAGGAGCCTTATTTATTAGGTTGTGCAGAATTTCTTCCCTTGAGTACAACCGAAAAGTGGGTTCGAGTCTCTATTCGCCTCGATTATGTGTCTGATATTTACTACGCCATACTTATGCATTTGGATTTCTCCAGTTAGGTAACGGTATGATACCCTAATCTGTTTAGACCCCCCTTCCCTCTTTCACACTCACATGAACCTGACAAACCTTGAGGGCAGTTAGCCACAACTCACTCACTCGATTTCTGAATGAATTCAAAATAGAAAAAACATCCTATTTTGAAAGCCTTCATTGGAGTCCAGGGACTAGATTTTCGAAGCTCTCTTAGCGCTAAGATAGTCGTAAGTTAATGTTAATGTATGGCACTTACGACTATCTTAGCGCTAAGAGAGCTTCGAAAATCTGGGCCCTGGCGTACAACCATTGATGCGATGTGTATTAATAATCGTATTCACCTGTACGTTCAGTAGTGTGATTTCCACTTAAGGTGAGGTGAGGTGAAATTGGGTTTAACGTCGTGCTTGAGAATATTTCGCTCATATGACGACGTGCATGCGTGTGTATGTGTATGTGCGGCTGCTTGTACTAGCCCAGACAGAAGCTGGTTTTATAGTGCTAGCTCACTGAGATACCATGCCGCAGTGAAGCAAGAATACCCCACTCAGATACATTATACTGACTCCGACCCGACCAGTCCTTGTTGTACCCATTAATGCCGAACGCCAGGCAGGGACCAACAAGTACCATATTTTAACGTCTTTTGGTATGACGCGGTCGGGGATCGAACCCGCGACCTTCCGCTCTCCGGGCGGACGCTGTAACCACGACACCGCGGATGCGGTCTCCACTGAAGTAATCTCGTCGTGACTTCGTCAACGTCACAGTTACGTTGTTAGGGCTATTGTGTTGTCTATGTGGTGTGTGTGATTGTAATGTGGCATGGTGTCTGTTGTGTGTGCGAGTGATGTGCGTGTGTGATTTCCAACCCTCCAACGCACATGAACGCACAGAGGTACCTACGCATGGACGCACGCACACACAAACACACTGAAAACATTACAGTAACCTGAAGATGAAGATTATCTTTAACCCGTATTTTATGAGGTGCACTTCCTTTACCACCTAAAGAATAAAACCCCTACTGACGCCATATCGAACGACCACATGGTCCGCTGAACCATCAGTCAGCTCTTGACATATTCCTCAAACACTAATGTTTTGCGGATCTAAACAGAATTCACCAGTCAAAAACACCCGGAGAATATTGATTATATTGTGTGTGTAGTTACAAATCATACAACATAAAATGTCTCATGCAATCAAAGCCCAACCAGTTTACGCCATAGACTCCAGCTGGACCAGAACGTTATCGCGTGTCGTGACTACTTGTCAGGGTTTATAGGGAGAGATATGTACTGCACGACCTCGGTCTATGCTCTTAGTCTATGCTCTGTTGTGCTCTTATCTTCTTGTACTGGGCTATCTGAGGTATTTTGACGCATAACAAAGAGAAATCGACACAACCAGTACGCACTGTTTCAGTTTAATACTGGTCATCAAGTACATAATACTGAATCTTTTCATCTTGAGTGGGTAGACTTTTAAACAATAAGCGTCTGTCTGTAATTTACGTGTCAACAACGTCAATCTATAATTTGTCATTAACAAAGTAAAGTGAGTCCAAGTGAGCGAACTTATATGTTCGTAGATATAAACAGTTTTCATTGCGACTTTGATAAGTGAACTTGTTTTACGATCTCTTGTCTGTTCTCCATTGTCATGAACCTTTATGTCATGACAGACTTGTTTGTGGTTCGTTGTCATGAAGGCGGCCGCCTCCGTGTTGTAGTGGTTAGAGCGTCCGCCCGGAGAGCGGAAGGTCGCAGGTTCACACCCGACCGCGTCATACCAAAAGACGTTAAAATATGGTACTTGTTGGTCCCTGCCTGGCGCTCGGCATTAATGGGTACAAGGACTGGTCGGCTCGGAGTCAGTATAATGTGTCTGAGTGGGGTATTCTTGCTTCACTGCGGCATGGTATCTCAGTTGGCTAGCACTATAAAACCAGCTTCAGTCTGGGCTAGTACAAGCAGCCGCACGTACATACACACGCGTGGACGTCGTCATATGAGCGAAATATTCTCAAGCACGACGTTAAACCCAATTTCACCTCACCTCACCTTGTCATGAAGGCGTGTGTCGTGACAAACTTGAATGGTGTCATGTGTTCCTATGTTACGACATAATACTGTATGTACGTTGTCACGTGGGTTTATGCATTTGTATGGTGTCATGTAGGCGTATGTCCTGACACTTATATATTTTGTCATGTGATGTTACGTCATGACACACTTATTTGGTGTCATGTATGCTTATCCCTTGACATACCTGTCTGGTTTTCGACATGAGGTAACTTTGTGTTATGTCCAACCTCTCTGTCATCAGTTGCCATGTCCTGACACGTATATGGTGTCATATAAGCTAATGATTTGACATACCTTTCTGGCGTCCTTTGTCATGTAGACTTATGTCATGCTACTATTGAATGGTGTCACGTATTCTTGTGTCATGACACACTTACCTAGTGTCATGCATGCTTATGCCATGACATACCTGTCTGGTGTTATGTAGGTTTGTTCCAGGACATACCTGTGTGTTGTCATGTTGGCGTATGTCATGGCATGCATATCTGACGTCTGTTGTTGTGTCGTGAAACACTGGTCTTTGATCGTCTGGCTCGGTTGAGGATTGGTCTGCCATTATTTGTTCAAAGAATTGTCAAAGATGTTCATGTTGCAGTTTGGGCATATATAATATGGTTGTCTTCCTGGCCTGACGTCATGTGTAGCCAACTGGAATGTGGCAAGTTGAAGTCATATATGTTGCCTCGCGATATATATCGATAAAACAAAACAAAAGTTCTGTTTTTTTTCTGGACTTTTGAACACTTGAGAGCTAAACAATCGGTGTGTGATGTTCACATAAAAGTAACGAGTGTGCGAGTATCATATAGCAAAATAACATGCAAACATACAAATTTTGTATCGTGCATGAATATGGGACGCAAATCGTTGATTTAGACCTTGAACTCAACGGCCAGCCGCCATGGACATATACTGAAACACGCATTTGACTTTTTATGAAAAACAGTAATTGAACTTCATATGAAACACATTAACTGAACTTCATATGAAACACAGTTACTGAACTTCAGATGAAACACAGTTATTGAACTTCATATGAAACAGTTATTGAACTTCATATGAAGCACAGTTATTGAACTTCATATGAAACACAGTTATTGAACTTCATATGAAACAGTTATTGAACTTCATATGAAGCAAAGTTATTGAACTTCATATGAAACACAGTTATTGAACTTCATATGAAAACAGTTATTGAACTTCATATGAAACACAGTTATTGAACTTCATATGAAACACAGTTATTGAACTTCATATGAAACACAGTTATTGAACTTCATATGAAACAGTTATTGAACGTCAAATGAAACACAGTTATTGTACAGTTACTTTTTCCGTTAGTCGACTGCAACAGAGAGGTGATACTTCAATATGCACACCCCTTTGTTTGAAAAAATAATGGGATAAAAGAACTCCTTTTCGCACCTTTAAATTTGGGAAGACACAAAGAAGTGCATTTTTTAAATACAGTACAACCAGAAATTATTGAGAATTTAAAGATTGTAATTTTTTTTTTCACTCATTACTCACGTATTAAATGTGAATATTAGCAGAACATAACTCCAGATTCAAAGACAGGTGAACAGTTAGTATTTTGTCAAGTCACCATGGGCAGCAATGCAGGCTTCAATGCTACTACTGATCAAAGAAGTTAGAAAGTCTTGGTCCATGCTGTCCCAATATCGGACCACCTCTTCTTTCATTTCAGCAATATTTGTCAGATTTTTCTTATTGACACTTTCCTTCATAAGTCCCCAAACATTTTCTATTGGATTTAGGTCAGGGCTATAGCTTGGCCAATCTAATAATGTCATATTTTGGGTCCGAAACCAGGCCTGTGAATGCTTTGAACGATGTTTTGGGTCGTTGTCCTGCTGGAAAATCAAAATATTTCCATAGAACACGTGAGCAGATGGAAGTAAATGTCCCTCGAGAATATCTGTGTACCGCTCGCTGTTCATATTCCCTTCAAATACACAGAGGGGCGTTGCCCCTAACACAGATATGCCACCCCACACGTTAAATTTCGGACTGTACTTTGGGCGCTGATACAAAGGTTTTCAGTTTGTTTGGTCCAGAATTTCAGTGTATTAGGAAACAGCCACACAGAACTTTCATCTGAGAAAATCACATTGTCCCAGTTAAAATTTCTATGCTGTAAGCACCAGTTCAACCTTCGCTCCTTTTGTTCAGGTTTCATGATCGGTGATGGAATTCCTCGACTTTTCTGCCAACCCATTGCATGCAGCTCAGTTCTAATTGTCTCCTTACAGACAGCCACAGTTCCTCTATCAATCATATCCAGCCTTAAGTTTTTAAACTCCTTCGTTTGTTTTAGAAACAAGAATACCTAAGCCGCCTCCTGTCACCGACAGTCAATTTTCTGGGCCTACCTGCGCCTCCCTGGTGCTCAATGCCATATCCATTTGCAATATTTTTCAAAACACGATAAACAGTGGACAAAGGGATGCCTGTTCTACTTGAAATCACTTTATCTGATCTGATGTCCTTGTTATAATACTCTAAAATCAACTTCCTCTTCTCTAAATCATCCATACTGAGGATCACTGAAACTGTCGTCTGCTAGCAAGTAAACAAAGGGGGATAACTCTTCACAAAATTTTGAAAAAGGATTAACGGAGTTGTCTCTCTTGAATGAAACCAAGCACTTGATAGCTGGTCAAGGTTGTTTATACTAGAAATCCAATTAAACAAATTCCTAAAATTCTCAATAATTTCTGGTCATACTATAATTGCTATCGTGCTCATGATTGACAAAGCGTAGATTTCTTGTAAATCTCAAGAATTGGGTTGTTGCAAGGAGCTGATGAAAAGTTTATCTTCTTAAGACTGCAAATTACAAGTGGCGTTTTCATCTTTTTCGAAGATCATTTTGCAGGCACAATTTTGATTTGTATTATCACGCTGTTTTATCATGTTGTCATTCAAAACGTAGAGGAAAAAATATAGCTGTCAGTCATCAAACACCCCCACCTACAAAAACGTGTTCTGTAACTTTATAACTTGTCATTTGTGAGGTCTGAAAAGGATGACTGTGGTTTGTGTCATGACTATGTTATGTCTGACAATAACCAGATGGGTGATGATGATATTTGCTGCCAGTCATCATTATAAACATCCTCATCTGTGATGTGTCAGGCTCTCATCTTGACTCAGGAATCCCGGGAGAAGACAACGACAGTCTTCTTGTGACACCGGGTGTCTTACGACAACATTTGTGACAGTTATTGCTGTATGTTATATGTTGTTCACTGGTCACGTGTGTGTGTGTGTGTGGGGGGGGGGGTTGTTTATGGGTTGATGTACCCTCGGGGCGAGGGGAACATAAACACACATAGATGGTACATCAAGCCATGGGCCCCGAGGGACCAGTGTACAACGTATTTATCTTACCGACCACCTCGATGTTAATTTTGAACTGTTTGAATCACGGGTATTGGATCGTAATAAAGAGTACCGGAGTTAGCAACATCCCAAGCACTACTAACATGAAGTACCAACCGAATTCCCACAGTTCGGCCTTTCCAGTGGGTAACATAGAAAGTGTTACTCGCTTGTAAGCGGGGTACACTGCTTGGCTCAGTCAATCAGAAAACGACATTTATGTGTGAGGTAAGATAATTGTCAATCACACCCGTGGAGATCCGGGTTAGAATTGAACCAACCCATGCTTGTCGTAGGAGGTGACTTACGAGATCGGGAGGTCAGACTCACTGAGTTGGTCAATGCATGTCATCTTGTCCCAGTTGCATAAAATCGATGTTCATGATGTCAATCACTGCATTGTGTGGTCCAGACTCGATTATTTACATACCACCGTCATAGCTGGAATACTGCTGAGCGCAAACAAAAAAACAAACAAACGAAAATATGGCTTTTATTTCTGTTATGTTAGAAGAGGTTCATCATTTTCAAATTGTACTAAGAATATATAAGAACACAAAATATATAGGCTCGTGTAATATACACCTATGCATGTGTGTGCATGTACGTGTGTGTGCGTGTATACATATATAATGTGAGTGAGTGAGTGAGTTTAGTTTTACGCCGCTTTTAGCAATATTCCAGCAATATCACGGCGGGGGACACCAGAAATGGGCTTCACACATTGTACCCATGTGGGGAATCGAACCCGGGTCTCCTCGGCGTGACGAGCGAACGCCTTAACCACTAGGCTACCCCACCGCCCTATATAATGTGATACCTGGTGTCTGAAACATGGTCTTGTTATAAAAACACAACGCATTCTTGTGATATGTTCTAAAATCACACATCTCTTAAGGCAGTGGGTAGAGGTAGCCTAGTGGTTAAAGTGTTCGCCCGTCACACCGAAGTGTTCTTTCACAAAGTTGTTACAAAGTGTGAACCCTTTTTGGGCAGACCTTTCAGTAATAGTATTGGACTATTACCAAACCCTGTCTTTCTGGTGATAGCTCATTCCTTATTCATACTACGTTATCATCAAGAGAGTCGTGGTCAGTTGTGAAGGTCTCAAAGTGGTCAAATGAACCTTGAGACATCTGGATGAACAGACGGGAAACGAACCTTGACCTTTATGTGACATGCGTACTCAAAGACATTGAGTAACCTTCACCTTGAGGATTTGAATTCGTTGTTTAATAATATCGAACTCAAAGACGTATATTGTTTTTTGAATGCATGAAAAAAATAAGCGTGCTTGAATTGTCAGTTACCATGGCCAGTTTCATTAGTTAGGGTGTCCATGTAAATTAGACGCTGTGGTTTTTGCCTCAAATAACGCTGCTATGGGTGAAACCATTCGTGATCAACAATTATACGCACGTTGTTTGTCAACGTGTGAGGAACTTGGCAGGAATGGGACAGGTTTTCGTGACCGTTCGTAGAAGAAAATAGTACTTTAAACCTTCGATTGAACAACAAAATAACACATGCACACCTCGCATGGGAATCTTGCTGAGTTAATTCAATTAACCACTTGGCTCAAAAATGAACTTTCTTAAAAGAAGATTTTTGCAAAATGTAATAAAAGTGCAAAAAAATATGGTGTGTTCATTTGCCTAATGAAACCACTTCTCGGCTTTTCCGATGCTCTGAACAGTTGGACGAAATTGAAACAGTTTAATACACAGGCGTAACGTGTAACCTTCTCGTGCAGGTTGAACTGTAGCGATAATGTTCGCTGATATTGTACGCATGAAAGGTGTTGCTTAATTTCGTCACGTACCCTTCTTGTTTTTCTGCTAAATTAATGATCAAATCACTTCGCACGTGCTTTGTCTTCGATGTCAGTCGCTGGGAATGATTGATTGTGAAATCGACGAGAGAGATGCCGTCAGTCCGTTAAATCGCCAGCTCGCCAAGTGGTTCCATCGACAGAGCCCCGTCTTCTTCAATTTAAACGATTGCTAATTTCGCAGCTCTGGATTGCACCCGCGGTTATTGTTAAAAGTACTCGTCTCTCCTCACGTGATTGAGTACATATTTGGAAATTATCATTTTAATGTATTATCAGGGCATAACTTCGTTGGACTGATCGATCATTCTGTGTCCACTTTAGCCAATTAGTATCAATAAATGACCAGTTTATGATATTAGACACGGGTAAAAGAAAAGGACTGACGTCCAGAGAAAATGTTAGAATAATTTAAATTGGTTTTCTCAGCAATTTGCCGTCTTCCTCAAAAGAACTTTATCAGTTGTTTTTTAAGAGAGTAAATTGGTTTGTTATCTTGTGAAAAGACTGGCTGGATATTTAATCTGTGACAAATCACAGCTAATTGGTTTTGAAGAAGTTTGCATAATGGCGGATTCTGTGATTTTCACTTCTTGGTCTCAGTTCCAACTTCTACGACAGAAGGATTCCGGGGAGTAATAAACGTTCCCCGGAGCCGATGCTCGACATAAGAGGCGATTATTGGATCAGGTGGTCAGTCTCGGTTATTTTGAGGACTGATGTTTTATTGTACCTCATTTGCGTGGAATGATGCTCATGTTCCGACTCACATGATTGTCTGTTCAAAATTTTAGCAATTACAGACCGCCGTCGGGGCGGTTGGGTGGCCAAGTGGTTACAGCGTCCGCTAGTCACGCCGAAGGCCCGGGTTCGATTCCCCACATGGGTACAATGTGTGAAGCCCACTTCTGGTGTCCGCCGCCTTGATATTGCGGGAATATTTCTAAAAGCGGCGTAAAACTAACCTCACTCACTCATTCACTCACTTACAGACCGCCGTCAGGGGAGGTGGGGTGGCCTAGTGGTCAAAGCGTCCACTCACCACAGCCAGATACAATGTTTGAAGCCCATTTACAATGTCCCCGACAGTGATTTTGCTGGAATATTACTAAACGCGACGGAAAAATCATACTCACTCACAGACCACCTTCATGCAGTTGGAATATGTTGAACAGCAAACGAGCCAAAATCTAGCAATCATTTCATAGTTCATATTCTTCAGGGAAGGTTCTGCTAATACATGAGACCCGTGAAGATCCGGGGTAGAATAGGTCTTCAGCAACCCATGCTTGCCACAAAAGGCCGCTTGCCGCTTGTCGTGAGAGGCGACTAACGGGATCGGGTGGTCAGGCTCGCTGACTTGGTTGACACATGTCATCGGTTCCCAATTGCGCAGATCGTTCCTCATGCGATTATTTACAGACCGCCGCCATATAGCTGGAATATTGGTGACTGCGGCGTAAAACTAAACTCACTCACTCACTCACTGCTAATACATGACAAGCTAGGTACTTCATCAGGTGACAGGGTACAATTCGTGTTATGTATTATATATTGCCTGCTTATACATTCTCCATTCTCCAGGGCTAGTGCATCTTCTATCTGTAATACAAAGAATCCTGGGCCAATTTGCCACAAAAACGTCCAACACTCTGTTATGGGTAACTTATCTCTCTACTTCATTTGATTGGATAGTTAAGTTTAGAGCATGAAAGCTATGTCAGACTCAAAGCGAATCAAAGGGAACGAATCGACTCAGGGTATATATTGAAGTGGAGATATAATACCCTTGACAACTGAAGATGCCCCAAATGGTGAACAACCACAACAGCACGCCACACAAACTTCATGGTGACGGAATGCGGTGGGGTAGCTTAGTGGTTAAAGCTTTAGTTCGCCACACCTAAGACCCGGGTTCGATATGCCATAAGGATACAATGTGTGAAGCCCATTTCTGGTGGCTCCACGTGATATTGATGGGATATTTCTAAAAGTGGCGTTAAACCATACTCACTCACTCATGATGATAGGATGGTGGAGCTGCTTCACTGCCATCATAACTACACGATCTAAAGAAAAATATATGAAACCAAAGCCCATCGTTTGACTTTGACCACGACTACGCCGACCCCATCTTAAACGTCTTGAAATATTTTGACTATTTCTTTTATTTGTTTTTTGGTCAGTGTTTCAATAAAGAACTAACTCTAACTCTGACCTTCACGTAATGAACTTTACTTTGTTTGCAGATAGTTTTCTCCCTGTTGACACATTTTCTTGGGCTTTGAGACAAAGTTATATTCCATGAACATTAATTCAAATTTGTCGCCTCAAGCTGTGATAAAATCTTATCTGGATTCTCTCTATTCCTGTCTTACAATCTCGTCTCTCAAACCATACATTATTGTTGGCATCGCACAGTTCGACCTTGCCCCAAGGCAGGCAACTGCCGTAAACCGAGCTCGCCCTTCCCTTGATTGTCGCGATATAACCTTATATGATCTTACAAACTCCTGGCAACGGAGGAGACAGCGGCCCAGATTAGGCTTATTTTGCACGCTCGTTATTAAAAGTAAGAATTACCCAACGTCTTTAAAATCTCGTTATTAGCGACATCAAAACCTCGTTCGCACACAGCGTCGCCATATCCGGTTGTAGGGATCGATAAAGGGACGTTTAACAGGGTCTGGCGCTGTGGGGAGCTGTGAGGTTTCCAACATGTCTTTAAGGTGGTGTTTAATGATTGTTGCAGGGTATAAACACATCGTAGCCTCTAATTTGTGTTTGTGTGTTAGCTGGACTTTTGTCTTGCGGGTGTTATCAGGGTCACTCAGCAGGGTTTGGATTCTTGGTTGTGTTTCGGCGATCTGTTTCATTTATTGGTTTTGTAACCGTAAAAAACGCAGTCATGTCACAGTGTTTCTGAGTTACATGTTACAAGCCACTAAAAACCATGACGTGAATAATAATAAAAAAAATAAAATAGACCCGTTGCTCTTTTAATGTTCAGTAGAGATACCAAATGCTTGATCAGTATGCAAGATTTTTGAAACGATATTTGGGACTATTACGTAAATATATAGAACGTCATACTAGTGCATTTGGATGTTTGTATTGAAACAGAAGATGTCATGGGAGTAGTACAATACATACAAATGCACTCGAAAATGTCGAAGATGTCATGGGAGCAGAGAAACAACTCATTCTTCGAACTCGTTGCTTCTCTGCTCCCATGACATCTTCTCTTCTTTCTATACAAAACATCCAAATGCACTCAAAGATGTCGAAGATGTCATGAGAGCAGAGAAGCAACGAGTTTGAAGAATGAGCTGTTTCTCTGCTTCCATGACGTCTTCTCGTTCAATACAAAACATCCAAATGCACTCGAAGATGTCGAGGACCGCCTCCGTGGTGTAGTGGCTAGAGCGTCCGCCCGGAGAGCGGAAGGTCGCGGGTTCGATCCCCAGCCGCATCATACCAAAAGACGTTAAAATATGGTACTTGTTGGTCCCTGCCTGGCGCTCGGCATTAATGGGTAAAACAAGGACTGGTCGGCTCGGAGTCAGTATAATGTGTCTGAGTTGGATATTCATGCTTCACTGCGGCATGGTATCTCAGTGGGCTAGCACTATAAAACCAGCTTCAGTCTGGACTAGTACAAGCAGCCGCACATACACATACACACGCATGCACGTCGTCATATGAGCGAAATATTCTCCAGCGCGACGTTAAACCCAATTTCGCCTCACCTCACCTCGAAGATGTCGTTCTTCGAACTCGTTGTTTCTCTGCTCCCATGACATCTTCTCGTTCAGTACAAAACATCCAAATGCACTAGTTTGACGTTCTATGTTTATTCTATACCCTCTCATCATGCATTGATCTGTTACTTAATAAAACAAATCAGTAGAACCGGCAGGGGTTCAATACTGAATCTGGGGTACAATACGGAATTTGACCACGTCATCCGTATTGCACCCCTGTATTGCTATCCTGAATTTACATGGGTATATGATAAAAGAAACATACTTATTGGTAGAGATGTAGAGATATTTGGTATGTTTTATGCTGCAAAATATCAAGCGTTAGACTTTGATTCTTGCTTACATGTATTTAAAACAACGTAATACTTCTAAAGTAAAAAATATGCAAAAAATATTCAATTTGTGATTTTAAAATAAATATTCCTTAACAATCACAATCATTCCACATAATTATTACAGCTGCCCACAAGAAGACGTAATTAAAATTGTATTCTGAAGAGCAGTACCCCTGCATTGCTATCCTAAGTTTACATGGGTATATTTATATAATAAAAGAACATACATATTGGCACAAGAGAATGTAGAGATATTTGGTATGTTTTATACTGAAAAAAACATCAAACGTTAGACTTTAATTTTTGCTTATATGTATTTAAAACAATGTCCTACTTCTAACATTAAAATCCGCAAACATTCAATTTGTGATTTTGAAATACATTTACCTCAATAATCACAATCATTCCACATCGTTATTACAGCTGCCCACTACAAGACCAGTCCTGCATTACTTCGGGGTTTCCTCCCCCATTTAGCGTACACGCCGTGATATAAGCGAAATACCGTTAAACTAAACTGTCTGATTCATTATACTGGAACTACGTATACTGTGTTCAATTTTAGAGGTGTGAGATTTGTCCCAGAAAATTGAATTTTTTTTTTTCATTCTGCCTTCATGAACCCTTGAAAGATTTTTACAAGAGCTTTCTGTATTTAAAACAATGCTAGGTTTCTCAAGTGCACGTCAAAACGTATATTCTTCCCTACGCCAGAGAGAACATTCCCATCTCACCTAATCACAATCCTCCCAGCCTAAACGTGAAGGTCCAGGTTAGAATTGACCTTCAGTAACCCATGCTTGTCGTAAGAGGCGACTAACGGGATCGGGTGGTCAGACTCGCTGACTTAGTTGTCACATGACATCGGTTCCCAATTGCGCAGATCGATGCACATACTGTTGATCACTGGATTGTTTGGTCCAGACTCGATTATTTACAGACCGCTGCCATACAGCTGGAATATTAATGAGTGCGGCGTAAAACTAAACTCACTCACTCACTCCTCCCAGCCCACCCACCATCATGCCCCCAATCTGCCGTCATCTCACCCTCATCCTCACTCTCACCCCACCCACCTTCACGACCTCCCCCTCATCTCACCCCCTACCACCCCGATTGCTACACAATCACTCCCTCTATCTCATCCCACCGACCGTCACCACACCCACCCTCATCACTCCCAATTTCACCCCATCCCACCCCATCCCACTCACCATCATTTAACACCCCCACCACGTCCCACCCAACCCTTATCATCTGAATCGCCCCATCCCTCAATCCATAACCCACTCACCATCATCATCATCTCCCAATCTCAAATCCTCACCTTCCCCCAAAACCATCCCAGCCCATTCCCAAAACTGATTGTCTTCCCTGGAATGCTAGTATACAATGAACCAGTTCATCAAAAGCAGTACACCCTACAACAGTGTCTATATAACAATCGGAAAACATTAGCTATCGATGTCATCACAATATCCTCCAATCGGATAACGCTAAACCGCCAGGTTCTGTCTTCTGTAGCTAACGGCGGTGTGTCGTGCACGATGTTCCCTGTGATGGAGAAGGGCGTCGTTGTGTGTTGCTGAGGATAATGAAGAAGCGTAAGGCTCTTACTGTAAGCGGATCGGCCTAGATCACTGTTTGTAGGTAATGCCGTTCCTGGCGGTGTTCGCGCCGACAGCGTGACAGCGACCCTCTTGAAGATGTGTGTCAGATTGTGGTAGCCAGAGTGAGTGAGTGAATTGGGTTTAACGCCACTTCTAGGCGTGATGAGGCTATCCGTGTTTCAGATTACCGCTCTTAAGTAGCGACTTGCTTACTTGCATATGTGTGTGTGTGTTTGTGTGTGTGTGTGTGTGTTTCTGCTTGTACTGATATTATTCAAGCCACGCCCTAGGTGTGTGATGTGTGTGTCTGATATCTTGTACCCTGTCAAGTTTTCAAGTCTTCAAAATGATCGCCTTTATACAGCGAGGTGTGTACGCGTGTGTGTGTTTTGTGTGAGTAGGTTTGTCTCTATGCATGTGTGAGTCTCCGATCTTCACGTACTATCTTTATCTATCAACCGACCCGTGAATTGATCTTCAGCAACTCTTGCTTGTCGTGAGAGGCGACTACCTGGATGGGGTGGTCAGGCTTGCTGACTTGGTTGACACATGTCATCTTTTCTCAACTGCGATGTTCATGTTGTAAAACAGTTGATCACTTGATTGTCTGGTCTATTTACCGACCGCCGCCATATAGCTGGAATATTGGAGTGTCGCGTTAAACAACAAACAAACAAACTCCATCCAATAGGCCACGTATGCTGTAAATCAACATCTTATTATCAAATAAGGCGAGCCATGATCTGATGTTGATTTAAAGTTTTAAAGATGTTTTTTAACAATTTTGATACAATAATTATGCCAATGGTGTGAGTGACTGGGTTTGGTTTAACATCACTCCAAACAGTATCTCAGTCACCGCATGTATACCCGGCCAGGGTGAAGTGTAAGGCCCCCAGAAGTTGTAAAGAAACATGTACCAGACATTGTAAAGATCACACAGTGAAAGAGACCTTGAGCCGCAGAGACTGACTTCCACGTGAGTCAAAGACGTAACATTTCAAACTGCAAAAGAGTTATGTTTCTCAGGCAAATACTGACGACAACAGACATCGGTCGTTGGTTAAAATCCCAGATTCCATATAATTATGATTCTCAAATGCTGCCCGTTGGTCAGAGTTTGTCTTTTAAAACATTTGTTAGACATTTGCCTCGTTGGAATCCATCGTATGGCGCAGACAAACATGGAATCATATGTGAATCTGGGATTCCAACCAAAGACTAATGAAGACAAAACTCTAAAGGACTAATTATCAGACACCCCTGTCGGCTACTTTAACATGGGTTGAGGTGAGGTGAGGTGAAGTGAGGTGAGGTGAGGTGAGGTGAGGTGAGGTGAAATTAGGTTTTACGTCGTGCTTGAGAATATTTCGCTCATATGACGACATGCATGCGTGTGTATGTGTACGTGCGGCTGCTTGTACTAGCCAAGACTGAAGCTGTTTTTTATAGTGCTAGCCCACTGAGATACCACGCCGCAGTGAAGTATGAATACCACACTCAGACACATTATACTGACTCCGACCCAACCAGTCCTTGTTGTACCCATTAACGCCGAGCGCCAAGCAGGGACCAACACGTACTATATTTTAACGTCTTTTGGTATGACGCGGTCGGGGATCGAACCCGCGACCTTCCGCTCTCCGGGCGGACGCTCTAACCACTACACCACAGAGGCGGTCTTTTAACATGAGCACCGCTATAGGTGATATATGTAACTCATCATTGTGAATATTATTGTTTTAGCGTTCAAAGATTATTCAACTTTTTCAAAATGTATTAAGTTAATTTTGCTCAGTTCAATCATGTGACGACACAAATCATTTGCTTGCGCTCCGCTGAGGACATGTTTACTGATAAACTTAGAACTCACTGACTTGAGAGTGAAAATAGAAAACAGTATGCATAACCTGAGTTATGGGTTTGTCAGCTATGATTTCTTCTACACAGAGTCAGTTACATCCGGAACATACTTTGCCAGTTGTAATGTTTGGCTGAGAAAGTTTCTTGGTGAAACTTGTCCTTTTGGAAGAATTCCCTAAATGGAAATTGAACAAAGGAACAATTTCAGCATAAGAAACAGATACTCTTTGACAGGTCTACAAAAAATGTTGCCATACCTAGCTGACAACTACATGTCAATACGTGGTTAATAAATCGTTAAACAACAGTGCGACGTTACGTAATAAGGGCTCTTATAAGGCTGTGACTGACAGGAATTCTGAACGAACAAAGTTAAAGCGAACATGGCTGGTTTTGATCACGGAATGCCCCACCAAATCCTTGTCTACAACAGAGAACACGGTTGTCAAATCGTCTGAAGCACTGCTCTTCGCTGTGTAGAAGTTTGCCCAAAGGCGTGGCCAAAACAATGGTCGTTGGCCTGAATTCCGGATTCCACAAATCCTCGATTCTTTGTCTTTTCATATTAAAAAAAATTGTTGGAACATCTCAAAGCACAAGTATTAACATATATCACCTTGTTAAGAGTTCCAGATTTCCATAAATCCTCGTCAGCTGTTTTCAAAGCCATAAGCGATTGAATTAGTACCGGTGGGGCACCATGAAATTAGCGGCAGGCCTTGGTGGTCGTGCAACAACTGGACTGAATATATTCCGATTGAATCACGCCAAGACGACTCTCACCATAACAGTTGTATTTTATTAAATATTGTCGACAACACGAGTGACTACGGCATGTGTAGGAACCTTCCGCCAATATAACGTATGTGAACCCGATATATTGGCTTCACACACTATACCCATGTCAGGAGTTTAACCCAGGACGTCGGCGTGACGTGAGAACTCTTCAGCTACTATGCTATCCAACTGGATTGAAACCAGTGGATACTGTGATGTAATTTATTTAGGGTCATATGTGTGGATCCGAATTGAAGTAAAGTATATTTATTTGTTCGAAACATTGACTTCAACAATAATCTCTAGGTAACTAAACTCGGGTAATATATTGCTGTATAATAGACACAGGGAGGGAATGTTTCAAATACTTTCAGTAATATTAGCATTAATCCTTGTCATTTGTGTTTCATGGTGGTGCGTTAATGTCTATTCTACTGATTCCATTGTTTCTCATCGGTCCATAGCAATATAAAATAATATCAGCCCATTATGACAAATAACGACAGATGGCGTCATCAGTTGTTTATGACGTCATGACCCTTTTTAAATGGCGTCATTCAACCAATACATTACCAGTGCTGATGACGCTAAGTGTTAAATGAAACCTTTTTGTGAATATTCTCGATAAAATGTCTTCGTTCAATGTAAAAATTAACCTATGGGTATCTGAATCACGCTAATGTATGTTACTATGGTAACTCTCTCGGAACAGTGTTGCCTCGGACCCTAATATTTTCTGTTTTGAAATTTCGTTTTTAACATGTGTTCACGCTAATGCAACGATGTAGACATAAACCATAATCGACCAAAGAATTTACTCTTTGTGTTTGCAAACACGTTCATTGGCGGTATTTATAGCATCAAATGTTCATATTGAAACAGACTCGAATTCAAGAGCACATTATTGACGTATAATCGTCAAGAAAAATATACAGAATAGGTAGAGAAATTCAATATATTAATCAATCTCTGTACTGAATGGAAATCAATGACTTCTCAGTTCGACATAAGTGAGATTTCGTAATACTCGTATGTTCGATAAACATCAGTAAGAAAGTGTACACTAAATTACAAAAATGAACGTTGAGATCCACAGTGTGATGATCGTTCTAAAACTGACCTCCCACATGTGTTGTATTTACTCCATCCTCTGTAGACAAAAGACAAACGATAAGGTTTTTTCAATCTCACATTTCATCAAAGATATTTCAAAGGCCACCGACATATCCCGTATCGACTTCTTTAATTGCAAGATCAGCGGTGAAGCACACCATTTTCTTGAGTGGGAATCAAACAAAACAAAATATTGATACACGCCAGACTGGTAGAGTGAGGCTGGAATAAAGTTTGAAGTATGGCGAATGAATCGAGATCGATCTGTTTCATGTCCTCTTTTCAAGCGGCAAGGTTGGTGGGGTATATTTGTAAGATCATCATAGAACGTCACGGGGGAGTCTCTGAGAATCAATGATCAAACCCGATATACATTTCATTCAAGAGATACCCATTACAATGTACATTTCACACAAGTGCTTGTACATATCAGTCAACATGTGTTGTTCTTACGTTTCGGATGATACCCATTACACATGTATGGTAATCAATTTCCTTCAAGGGTTGTCGGTACCGAACACATGCTGGCTTCAGTGTAGCAGAGTCCCTCCGTCCCCATCCCCCGGTTTCCCTCAAGTCCCCCAGCTGCCAATAAGCGTTACCTAAATCAATCAAATCGAAGACATCTACTTCCTACGTAAATGTGTTATCGATGACACGAGTGGCACTTTGATGTCGTTTACACCTCAACCATACTACAAAGGAACGAGTGGCACAGTGTGTTTTACCGGACAATGATACTTCCCAAGGCGGTTGGGACGAACAAAGCTGCTTTCAGCTTGAAATTGATTACTGACAAAGGAAAATGTTTACAGAAGGATCTTAGTAAGGCTTACAAGGTGAGGCACCGCTCTTGTGCCATGCCTTCCTTCATCCTGAATGTGCCGTGAGAATCAAGACCTTCTGGATTCCGTTAGCTGGCTAGTTCGTCTCCTTGCCCTATCTTGATCCTCTAATACTCGTCCATTCCGTCCTCGAATCAAATAGATGACAGCTGAAGATTATAACATTGGCGTGTTTGTACTGAGAGAGTCTTTAGGAGACAGGTCTATGTGTGGTATTGCGCTATTTAAGTGTTATTTAAAGCACTTATTTAAAGAACAAACAACGATGATTTTTAAAAGGAAATCGAGTATAAATATTTGATAAAACACAAAACTAACATACAGTTTGGCTCTCACGATTTGAAGAAACTGAAAAAGACCTTTATTTTTTCTGATATTCAGATAAGTCCTGTCAAGCCTAATTTGGTTCGCAGTCGGTCAATTTCAGACGTCGTAGGTCGTCATAATGGTGGGCTTCGACTGGTTCCCGCTGTCTTGTATGTCTCTATGATGCTTCTATTTCTCTTCAGGTGTCATCAGCTGTCATCAAGCTCCGGATTTAGCCGTACACTGTCTGGCTATGCTGTGTTTGGATGATAGGATCGCTGTGAGGAGCTAAGTTAAGGTAGGTGAATCAAGGTGCTGTTTTCGATGCCCCATTTTTTTACGATGGATGTGTTGTGAATAATACATCGACAGACAGTTTGATAGTAAGATATCATTGTGTATTTATCTCCTTTAAATATGTGTCATGTACGTATTGTCTAGAAATAGAGAATCTCACCCGAGTGTCTTTTGATATCAATATATATTACCACGAGTTGATAAAGACGAGTATTGATATATTTGATATCAGAAGACACGAGGGTGAGATTCTCGTTATCATCCAAAATCACTCTTCATTAGTTTTCAATGAAAAATGTACATCTCTGAACACAGTACTGCCATTATACTTGCAGTGCAGCGATTTAATAGCATTTTGACGTCATCAAGTTCATGACGTCATAGCATTGTCAGGGCATTGTGCAAAATCTACTGTACAAGCGTTATCTCCTAGGAGATATCGTTTGTTCTCACATAAGGGCAATATATCCTGTGGAACACAGATTTGGATGATAAATGGCGATCTATTCAACTGTAAGTCAACCGCATTAACACACACCAAACCTTTCGGTAATAACTGAATTTTACTTCTCGAACCATAATTATAGATTGGTGCTTTCTTAGATAGCTTACAGTCATAACGTTAATAGGCTCATGCTAACTTACAATATTTTCTTCACACGACTATGGTTATCATGTAAGAAACTAAGAATATATCGAGGATATTTCTATGAGACACGAGTGTCATAAACATAGTTAATATGGGCACGAATATAATGTTCTATTCTAGTCGTCAAATTGAGGAAAATACAACCAAATCTATTTTCAAACAAAGGCTGGCTACCCGCCGTCGCTGCATTAGAACGCAACGTCATAGAAGAAACATGACGTCATAACATTGTTCATGACGTCATGTCACCATGACAAAGTGATATTTTGCCCTCGGGCATCGTATGAAAAACATGAACCCCGGTATTTTCGCCCTCGTTGGTAATAGATCGTTTTTAATTAATATTACTACCTTCAATGGGTGTTAGTAGATATGTTGAGGACCTTTTCACATGCTCGTTTGCATTAATGACCAAATGACCAAACTGACCAAACTGATGTCTGATGTACAACCTTAAACTAGGGAGAAAATTGGGTTTTATATCGGGGTCAATCGATTTTGATATGATAGTAATGAATGTTTTGCGAGCGCATCACCACTAACATTTCCTTATGACCATAGTTATTTGTACAGTAATCGCTCTTGAATGATGATTGGTGTATGACGTGAAATTTGCATCTGTACGATTTTCATTTTCAAACAAAAAAGCCCGGCTAGAAACAAACACTAACAATTGTGTGATGCAAGATGATTTTACAAATTAATGGTTTACAGTGATTTATCGACCGTCTTGAAAACCGTCAAAATCAAGAATGACACCCCATGCACGTGTATAGGGCTACTGCGTTGTGCACGTGCATCCCATGTGTTGTCTTTAGGGGCGGTGATAAAGAGAAATGGTGGTGCGTTCATGAGATGTCTGTCTTTGAAAAGTTTGTTTACGCTTATTCTTCCTATTAAATTTGAAAGTTCAGGTTCCCCTAATTTGTTAATGGGTATTTATCATCCAAAACTGTGTTCCACAGGAGATATCGCTTGTGTGAGATCAAACGATATCTCCTAGGAGATATCTTTTTGACAGTAGATTTTGTACAATGCCCTGACAATGCTATGACGTCATGTACTTGATGACGTCACAATGCTATGGCATCGCTGCACTGCAAGTCTAATGGCAGTACCATGTTCAGAGATGTACATTTGTAATTGAAAATTAATGAAAAGTGATTTTGGATGATAAATAGAATCTCACCCTCGTGTCTTCTGATATCAAATATATCAACACTCGTTGATAAAAGTAAAAATATCCTCGGCAAGCCTCGGATATTTGTAACTTTATCAACTTGTGTTGATATAATTGATATCAGAAGACACTTGGGTGAGATTCTCTATATATTCCCCGGGTTTGTTAAAGTTGAACAGTTTACTTGCCTTTGCGTGTATTTGTGAAGGGTACCACCGATGGGACAGGATACACTGTATGTTCATCCTTTGGCTTACACCTGGTGTCATCACCATGTCGTAATAGTGGTTCGTGAACACGTGCTGTTGACATAATATTATAGCCGTCAAAATCGAAAACATTAAATTCGGTTTGTAGTACAGACATTCATATAGTTATAGAAATGATTTTGGGGCTGCCATTTTAATTATGATGACTTCTGGTTGTCCTCAAGCGTAACCTTATAAAAACAGGATGTCACTTGTGATAGTGTCTGGTAGTTTGACCTGTCAACCGAAATAGTTAGAAAGGATTACAACTTAACGCCTTTGGAACTTTTCTCATGAAATCTGAAGTGATGTATACCCCTTCAAAGTTAGGAGTTTTAACGATACATTTCGCCACCTTTTTATACAAACAGAGCTCTAAGATCTGTTTGTCATATATTTTAGTGGATGCTACCCTAAAAGTTAATATCTCAGTCAGTGAAGTAGATGGTTCGGTTTCACTGATGTCTTCCGTTTTATACAAACAGAGCTCTAAGATATGTTAATCCCAACTAACATTCATATCAATATGATTCTATGACCCTTTTCTTGCCTTTTAAATTTGCCTTTCCCTAACTTGTGTATCTCATAACCATTTGATTCACTTTTTAGCATCATTTTATGTCCAAACAAAATTCCTTTCGATTCATGAAATATTGTGATCCTCAATAATCAGTTTTTTAAGTCGCTCCAAGACCTGAAATCACCGAAAATAGAAAAATACAAAAACAAGCCATACTGACCCACATTCGTTTGCTTCAACGCTATTACTTAAGTCCTTAATAATTGGCCCAGAATACAAGCTGCTAACAACGGTTGGTTCATCCGAGAACAACGTAATAACAAGCAAGACATACCTTTGATGTGATCTGCAGTAAGCGGAGCTCCTCGACTACTTTGGCCATCTAATAATTCTTATCACGGCAGACAAATTAAATTAACTCCGCCTACAGTCAACCCGCCCCAGAAGGGTTCCATTCGTGAAGGACATCCAGTAGCGATGAAGCCTTCTTCGTCTGGTAGCGGTGTTAGTTATGTCTGGAACCAAACATTCATTTTACCTTGCTCCTACGCTGCGGATTGTAAACATACAGTTAATTATTTGTGTCCGTGCTTAAAGGGAGGAAGTGAATATGGCACAATTGGGCTTCCTCTCTCAAGAGGAGTCATCAGACAAGCTTATCGAGGATGAAAGAGTGCAGATTACTTCTTACAGGTGGTCTTGTCAGTCAAACAGTGTACAGTTGATGACGTCCGTTATGCTATCGACCTTTACTCGAGACACATTATAGAATGATAGAAGGTCTCTGTAAGCCTTATGTCAATGCGTGCAGACGTTGTTCATCAACGCAACTAATGCGTTCAATATTTATTTTTATCATGTTTTTTAGAAATATTATCAACGGTATTATCAATTTCATCAAGGAAAAGCAGCGAGTGAGTTAAGTTTCGCGCCGCTTTTAGCATGATTTCAGAAAATATCACGGCGGGGGACACCAGAAATGGATTTCACATATTTTACCCATGTGAGGAATCGAACCCGTGTTTTCGGCATGACGAGCGTATGCTTTGACCATTAGGCTACCCTACCACCCTGGAAAGAAATGGAGGCTAGGACAGGTGGCTCATTCGTTCCCCACGCTGTACTTAGTTGAACAGAGTTAAGTCCCTTGTGTGTGCCAGGAATCTGTGATCGTGGCTTTTTATATAGGATTCACACATGACATTTCTGGGTCCCCTGTGTTGTGTGTCTCACCAGTGCTAAACGTCCGAGGCAAGCATCACTTCAGGGTTTCTTTGAAAAAGCTAACAAACCATGAAATAACTCAAATTGTGTTCACAGCATTAAAACTAACGAAATACATGTCGTTTGTCTGAAATGACAGTTCTATGGCCGAATAAGTGTAATAAAAACAGAAACTGACTCGACTGCTAATTTCATTATCACTTGAGTTGGGACATTCCAAACCGTAGTTCCATTTGGAGATCCCACCCAGTATATTGAGTCCAAGCCAACCAGGCCTTGGTTTCTTCCCTTAATGCAGAAGATCATGCAGGGTAATAATAAACACCATATCTTAACGTCTTTTGGTATGACACGGCTGGGGATCGAACCAGGCCTTCCCCTCTCCGGCCACTAGTGTGTCCACTACACCACGACTACGACCCTCCTGACGGAACTGAGCGACCGACTTGGATCTCGTGGATACACGGGATGAGGGTTTTCCTCGACGTGATATGGCTGGAATACTCATATAAAGCGGCGCAAAACCATATCCTTCCCACACGTGGATTTCGTTTCGCTAATTTCTGGATACCCGTTGTCAGGTTTGCTGACGTAGTACCACATCAAAGATTCTCCACATGTCCAGAAGTCCATATATCTGTCTTTAAGTGAGCTCCATTTCCTTCTTTTTAGGTACTAGTCATATTTTGAAAATATATAATTTTCATTTATTCAACAATTTTTTGCCAATATCAGAGACAGAACGACGTCTTATGCAACATCACGGAAAGGTTGTCTGTTGTAAAGTTAAAGTAATTCCCGCGTCGTATATTCTAGTGGATGCTTTGTTCTGTCACCCTGAAAGTTAATATCTCAGTCAGTGAAGTAGATGGTTCGGTTTCACTGATGTCTTCAGTGTCTGGGGCATGTGATCCTTGAAGATCCGGGTTAGAATTCATCTTCAGCAACCCATATCCTTACAAGAGGCGACTAACGGGATCGGGTGCTTAGCCTCGCTAGTTTGGTTGACACATTTCATCGTATCCCAAGTGTGTAGTTACATGCGCATGATGTCAGACACTAGAGTGTCTGGTCCAGACTCGATTATTTACAGACCGACGTCACAGAGCTGCAAAATGCTGAATGTGGTGTAAAACAATAAACAAACAAATCTAGTTCAGGTTGTTAAATCAGTGTCAAGGAATGGTCTATTTGGTCATCATTGAACTATACCTGATGAGACTATATTTAAAGCATAAGTTACTTGGCCAAGTGCCATTGTCTTGGTTTTGTCAATCCGAAGTAACAGACAAAGAAACAATTGGTGCCAACTGGGATGATATCCGTTTTGCCTAAATGAAGTTTCCCAGATTCAGTATTGACGTCCAACAACAACAGCTCCGGGCAAATACGTCGCATGTTCATATTTTGGAAACTTACTTCCTGAAAACCTTTAAAAACCGTTCTTTACACATCTTTGCCTTATCCGTGTATTTTTTGTGTACAATCCCAAACATGCAATAGCTGAAAGATCAAAGTCAAGGAACTCATCTGATGACTTCTATAAGATTAATACAAGGTACTCATCACCTAAATTATGTATAGCTCTTGTGTCAGAAAGGGGCCTTTGTCACACCTTGTCTTTCGGGAGTCCATCGAACTTCAAACAATAATGGCAATAGAATACTGAATTAAGAAACAGCCTGTCTACATTGAATTTTCGACAGAAAAGTTAGTTCATGCATAAGTCATACTGTTGATAGTTCCTTGGTCACAGTTCTTGTTGTTGATGAACGTTTCATGGAAACGGCTTTACGGATACTGTTATTGTCGGAGGTTTTACGGATACTGTTGTTGTCGAAGGTTTTATGGATACTGTTGTTGTTGGAGGTTTTACGGATACTGTTGTTGTTGGAGGTTTTACGGATACTGTTGTTTGAGGTTTTACGGATACTGTTATTGTCGGAGGTTTTACGGATACTGTTGTTGTCGAAGGTTTTATGGATACTGTTGTTGTTGGAGGTTTTACGGATACTGTTGTTGTCGAAGGTTTTATGGATACTGTTGTTGTTGGAGGTTTTATGGATACTGTTGTTGTCGAAGGTTTTATGGATACTGTTATTGTCGGAGGTTTTACGGATACTGTTGTTGTTGGAGGTTTTACGGATAATGTTGTTGTTGGAGGTTTTACGGATACTGTTGTTGTTGGAGGTTTTAGGGATAATGTTGTTGTCGAAGGTTTTATGGATACTGTTATTGTCGGAGGTTTTACGGATACTGTTGTTGTTGGAGGTTTTATGGATACTGCTGTTGTTGGAGGTTTTACGGATAATGTTGTTGTTGGAGGTTTTACGGATACTGTTGTTGTTGGAGGTTTTACGGATACTGTTGTTGTTGGAGGTTTTACGGATACTGTTGTTGTGGGAGGTTTTACGGATACTGTTGTTGTTGGAGGTTTTACGGATACTGTTGTTGTTGGAGGTTTTACGGACAATGTTGTTGTTGGAGGTTTTAGGGATACTGTTGTTGTTGGAGGTTTTACGGATACTGTTGTTGTTGGAGGTTTTAGGGATAATGTTGTTGTCGAAGGTTTAATGGATACTGTTATTGTCGGAGGTTTTACGGATACTGTTGTTGTTGGAGGTTTTACGGATACTGTTGTTGTGGAAGGTTTTATGGATACTGCTGTTGTTGGAGGTTTTACGGATACTGTTTTTGTCGAAGGTTTTATGGATACTGTTGTTGTTGGAGGTTTTACGGATACTGTTGTTGAAGGTTTTTGTCGAATTGGCCGAGGTTTTATGGATACTGTTGTTGTTGGAGGTTTTACGGATACTGTTGTTGTCGAAGGGTTTATGGATACTGTTGTTGTTGGAGGAGGTTTTACGGATACTGTTGTTGTTTGAGGTTTTATGGATACTGTTATTGTCGGAGGTTTGGAGGGATACTGTTGTTGTTGGAGGTTTACGGATAATGTTGTTGTTGGAGGTTTTACGGATACTGTTGTTGTTGGAGGTTTTACGGATACTGTTGTTGTGGAGGTTTTGGATACTGTTGTTGTTGGAGGTTTACGGGATACTGTTGTTTTACGGAGGTTTTACGGATTTACGGATGTTGTTGTTGGAGGTTTTACGGATACTGTTGTTGTCGGAGGTTTTATGGATACTGTTGTTGTTGGAGGGTTTTACGGATACTGTTGTTGTTGAGGTTTTATGGATACTATTGTTGTCGGAGGTTTTACGGATACTGTTGTTGTTTGAGGTTTTACGGATACTGTTGTTGTTGGAGTTTTACGGATACTGTTTTGTTGGAGGTTTTACGGATGAAGAGTTTTATGGATACTGTTATTTGTTGGAGGTTTACGGATACTGTTGTTGTCGGAGGTTTTATGGATACTGTTGTTGTTGTTGGAGGTTTTACGGATACTGTTGTTGTCGGAGGTTTATGGATACTGTTGTTGTTGGAGAAGGTTTTATGGATACTGTTGTTGTTCGAAGGTTTTATGGATACTGTTGTTGTTGGAGGTTTTGGACGGATACTGTTGTTGTTGGAGGTTTTATGGATACTGTTGTTGTTGGAGGTTTTACGGATACTGTTGTTGTTGTTGGAGGTTTTATGGATACTGTTGTTGTTGGAGGTTTTACGGATACTGTTACCGTTGTTGTTGTTGGAGGTTTTACGGATACTGTTGTTGTTGGAGGTTTTACGGATACTGTTGTTGTCGGAGGTTTTATGGATACTGTTGTTGTCGAAGGTTTTATGGATACTGTTGTTGTCGGAGGTTTTACGGATACCGTTGTTGTTGGAGGTTTGATACTGTTATTGTCGGAGGTTTTACGGATACTATTGTTGTTGTTGGAGGTTTTACGGATACTGTTGTTGTTGTGGATAGTTTTACGGATACGGATACTGTTGTTGTTGGAGGTTTTACGGATACTGTTTTTGTTGTGGAGGTTTTACGGATACTGTTGTTGTTGGAGGATACTGTTGTTGTTGGAGGTTTTGTTTAGGTTTTACGGATACTGTTGTTGTTGGAGGTTTACGGATACTGTTGTTGTTGGAGGTTTTATGGATACTGTTGTTGTTGGAGGTTTTACGGATACTATTGTTGTTGTTGGAGGGTTTTACGGATACTGTTGTTGTTGTTGGAGGTTTTACGGATACTGTTGTTGTCGGAGGTTTTACGGATACTGTTATTGTTGGAGGTTTACGGATACTGTTGTTATTTTGGGAGGTTTTGGACGGATACTGTTTTTGTTTACGGAGGTTTTATGGATGGCTGTTTGTTGATGGAGTTGTTACGGATACTATTATTTTGTCGAAGGTTTTATGGATACTGTTGTTGTTGGAGGTTTTACGGATACTGTTGTTGTTGAAGGTTTTATGGATACTGTTGTTGTTGGAGGTTTATGGATACCGTTGTTGTCGGAGGTTTATGGATACTGTTATTGTCGGAGGTTTTACGGATACTTCATAGCAAAATGACTTAGTTTCCGTTGTTGCGGAAACCTATTGGATACTGGGTAATGTAGGTTTCAGCGGGTGCAGGCTAAAACGGAACCGCGTCAAAACGGTACCAAAAACCAATTGGCGAAAACGGAACCACTCTGGCGAAAACGGAACCAATTTTCTCTGGCGAAAACGGAACCACATTATTAAAAAAACACCAAAACACTACTCTAGTTTTTTTGTTTTTATTTAACAAGATCAGTTTATCACATCAATAACAGTTCATCACGCCATGGTACACCTGGAGAGCAGCTGGTGTCGTTACATTACATTACATTGTACTTCAGTGTTAGCACTCTATTTTTTTCAAATTACCGTTCTTGTGTGATATCTTGGTCATCGGGAATGTAAGCTGAAGAGATGTTAATATCAGACAGGTCTGGGACTCTGGTCTCGTGACCCTGCTCCATTTCGACTGACTGGTCCTCTGGCTGGTCCGACTGCAAACTTATCTCTAGGTTGATGCCTGTCGCTTCAATGAGTTCATCAATTGTATCTGTAGGCCTTGAACATTTACTGCAAAGGAAGGGGTAGCCCTCGCCGCTTGAACAAATCTCCCTGTATCTCTGGACGCTGAGGCCAGTGCCATCCTCCGCATCCATCACAAGTGATAGCGTGTTGATTTCGGCGAACAGTCTTCTCGCTAGTCAAGCACCTCCCATCCATTGTCGCTTGTACATTTTGATGAATAACCACGTCTTATATAGCAAGTATCATGACATTGAGTTGTAACAGAGTAGTCATGAGTTGTTGTTTTAATGAAGATTGTCAACCCATCAAAGACGCCGCTTGTTTTCTTTGGAATAATATGCATGAGGCGTGTTCATTAACTAGTGTTTATAACATGTTTTGATAATCAACATGTTTATACTTGTAACCTGTGCATTAAGTACCAAGAATAAACTGATAACTGCATTAAACAGCAAGTATCCATTTTAAATCATTATCGTTGAGCACTTAGTTAACGTAAAGTTTTATTTATACATTTAATTTAGAGCTAAAATTTTATGGTTCCGTTTTCGCCAAGTCAAGGTTCCGTTTTCGCCAATTTGGTGCCGTTTTGGTTAGTACCGTTTTGGCGTGGTGCCGTTTTAGCTATATCCCGTTTCAGCTAGGTGTCTGTGCCCGGAAACTAACAATTCTGTTGATTTCAGCTTAGATGAAATGGCAAACTTAGCTTTGTGTTGTTCCATTGGGGGCTATATTAATTTACTGTTACACTTGTAAAATAATTTCTATATACAGTATCCAGCTTGGGTCCATGCAGGGAGGAAAAGCAATAGCCCATTTTTATACTGTACTGTTAAAGTGTTTATGGTTATATGTTTTAGTGTACATTTGTGATAGACTAGTTATTTTACTGTCTTTCGAAGACAGGTAAAAATTTTATATAATGCACACATTTCAATTTCCAAGGTTAGTTTCAGCGATTGGAAACTACCGGAAACCAACAAAGTTAGTTTCCAGAAACGGAAATTTAAAGTAAAGTATCATTGGTAGTTTCCATTGCATAAAGCAGCTGGAAACCATCATTGATGGGACCGTCAATGAAACAGACGAACGAAATTACTCCATATATACCAGTATATACAGCATATAACCGACATTAACCTACGCTAAACTGTCTATGTATTCCATGTATATAAGTTTCAGTTTAGTGATCTCAGTGTTTTTTGTACACCAGAATTCAAATAAAAGATGCTGTCACATGAAAGAAGAATAATTTCAGGAAAAGTTAAACCATATTACGGAAACTTAAGATTCTACTTTGTCTCCTTAACGATTTGTTAGGTACACTCACAGATGCCTTAAACTTTTAAATTACTGAAGAACCGGTAAGGCTCCATTAGGTTTCAGTTACCCATTGGTTTTTCATTTGTTTTTCTCAAAGTGATACATACTAACACAACTAACTGGGAGTGGTTATGCACATTACACATATCTGTACTAAAAGGACAATAATTTCGTAAATGTCCAATAAAAGAACATAATACAGGCTTCAACAAATTCCCACAGTAGACTTATAGATATAAAATATGTTTAAGTTTAACGTCATCTGCCAGTGGTGAAAAATGTTGGGATTGAAAGAAAATGAAGTCAATGAACGTTTTGCCTTTTTTAATTATAGCATTATCATTATTGATCCATTATCATATTTATAAGCACTTTGGAACCTCATAAATTTATTAAATGGCTTTCTAGATATGTCATAAATTGCCTAAAATATAAAGGAATCAGTTTACGACCTGAAAAACTAAAGAGATCTTGTTGGGTACGCCCTGGATTGTCAGAAGAGGAGAGGTGGGGGCTTATAACTCCACATGAACAATGTTGTTTGTGGAATAATTTTGTTGAATGCCACAAGAAAATGAAAACAAAATACAGATATCAAACTTAAAACCAACTAACGTTATAACAAAAACTAATGGGCTATTACCTTGTTCGAGAAAGTATCCATCAGTATCCACATAATGGAACGATATGCCATTCATCGGCAGCTGCCCCAAAAACTGTTCCATGTCACGTGACCGGGTTTCACTGGACACCAAAGATAATACCTACCTGACAAGTTTTTACATAATGTCACAATTCTTTAAAACGGTGCATGTTGTTTTAAGGATTAGCTTTCTGAAATACCTAGGGAAATAGGTGACACGAACTCACCCCTTGTTCACTTACATGATGAAAATCAATGAAATTGAACTCACTTAGCTTCTGTTTTGATTGATATGAGTAAGCACCAACTCATCAATTTTGGTACATAATATGCTGGCCATACTGGTCATCACTTTTATTATGGCAAAACAGCAGTTACATGTAAAGTAAAAGTTCATTCCGACTTCATGAGGCTGTATGTATGGATGGTACATCTTGGATGTCCTGGGTATGTTGTAGAGTCTCAGCTGTCTCCACTGTCGATGATATAGTCACCAAACATCCTGACATACGTAACCACGAACGTGTCAACAATGATATAAAGGTATAATTTATAAATATCCGCTGTGACAATGAATACAACATGTAAGATAAATATATTTTTACAATACCACTGATGATTTGTCAACAGGAAGAATAAATGTACTTGCGTTCGCAGAAACAGTTTCATACTTAATGAAACTGCAGTGTAGGACTGGATGTGTACTATGTACATGTATTATGAAATTGTTTATCATTATGATGATTAAAATAATTTGTCCCAAGATGTCATTTTAATGGATTTTATTGTTGTTGCCATGTCATGAATATGCAAAAATATTATCTGACATCTGGTATTTTCTACGGATATCACTTCGTTGTACAATTTATTTTGTTTTCAACTTGGCAATTTAGTGTTACCTGCATGCCTATCATCACAGATTATGTCCATTGTTCTCCAAGCGCGGTCAACCTGAAAATCCCTTTGTGTCGCCCATATTGTTGTTACAAACATCACAAATACTAAACCTTTTCAGTATACGTTAGTAACTCTACAAACATAAAGACTATCTTTTGACGGGCCTTTTGACAAAAGACGTCGTGCAAGATAAAAGTAATAAAATCAATTAAGCGTGTTATCGGTTAACTCTTTTCTTTCATCTGTGTTTCAGTTTTTAACTCAGTTGATAATTCCTTTTTGCTGCATATATTACATAACATGTAGTTCACTTAGATGACCATCAAGTGAATGATGACAAATAAACGGGTAAAATCGTTTGCATTGCATGCAATATTAATTGCCTACAGAATCTTAGGGAACTACGCTGTGTGGTTTTAAAATAATAGGTCATCAACCATCACATTGTTCTTGATATGATTAAATATCAGGTAATAGTTTTAAAGAAATACACAGAAATAGGATCAAATTGATCGGTCATATACGATCAACGCATCGGAAAATCTGAAAAAAGCTTATACTGACTGCTGGAGTACTTTATTACGGGAAATACATCCACTGTTCTTATTGTTTCATTCTTTAGGTTGAGGAAATTCTACCATGGTTGACAGCTGCCCAGTCCCTGGGTCCGTCACGGTCGAGGTAGCATGTGCTGCAGTCAGACCACATACTAAAATTGTTGTCCCGAAACCGGAAGCGCTTGATTTGGAATGAATGAGGCGTCGCGAGATGTGACGGACATTGTAAAAACAAACAATTTACATAAACACATATTGCAGTTATCAGTGTTTTTCCAAGCTTATGAAGGGTAAGCGACTATTGGCATGTTAACAATAGAAATGAAAAAAGCAACCTAATTGACTACCCATAAGTCTTTGTTTGAAATGCCGCCATCTTTTGTTCAAACGTACACGCGCGAGATTGGGAAAATCTTCGTTGTTGTTTCCAAGTAAGTCTATGAGGGTAAAGGTAGTAGAAATGGCAGTCTGTATACTTGCTATAGTTTTCTTGACACATGGCAACAAACTTGACAATCGAAGCTTTGGAAACAAGGATCCGGGAACTCAAGCGATCTCAACGGAAACCCAAGACAGAGAAATTGGCAGGTAGGTTTCAGATAAAATTAATTATTTTCTTTCTTATCATAGCAGTCAGTTTGCATCGAATTAAACGTTTTCGGTAGGACCGGAACCTTTATCGTACATTAACTGTGCGCTCGCATTTCGATTTCTCCCACGGTTATTAATGTGGACATTGCATTTTGGTGTGAAATTTGTTAAAAAACAACATTATTGTTGATACCAACTGAACATTCCGTTAAAATATAACCATAAGGCAAGTATACCCTTGTGTTCCTGTACGTTGAGTCTGATGTTTATATAATTTTGATTTCCTGCGGCAGCTCATTTTGTTGCTGGGCACAACCAACACCATAACCAAATATTTATTCTTCAGTCATTTTTCTGTGTGTAATTTTGTCTCAGTATTATTCTTTTCTTGTCGGACTATTTCAATTATGTATCCAGCTATATTGGAACCGTGTACTGGAGCAGCGTTTATATAAGACACTTGGCTTGTTCACCTTTCCAGGTTATTGATGGAATAAAAAAATATTTTTAAGAAATTGTTATACATGTATCCAACAAGGCAACAAATATAGATGAAACCAGTAGTTCATGATATTCCGGTGGAAAATATTACCAATCGACATATGTTCATGATCCAAATGTGTGTCTTTTTGTTTTAGGCTATTGTGAGAAGAATCATGGAAAAGTTTCGGAGTACCTTGAAAATCGATTAAAAGTTACTTATTTAAAAGGTAAAAAACTTACCCCCAAGTTTTATTATTGCTCGTCATCATAATCAAGATATATGTTGGGTTTTATAAGATTAGAGACGTCAGTATTACAAAATATAATTAATTCGTTTCTTGTTCACCATTGGGTAAATCTAGCATCTAATTATTTCATTGTCAGGTATCTATTACTAGCAGTAGAATTGACATAGCATACTATTATGTAGTGCATATTTGCTGCATAATCATGTCTGTCATGTTAATAGAAAACTTCTCACGCCCGGGCTGTAATGCATATACATGTAGTTGATATACCACAATTACTTATACATGATAATAATCAAACTTATGAATGTTTGTGTCGGATTGTAATAATCTATTATTGGACGAATGAAAATTAATTCATTTGCTTTTCTTAATAGAAACCTTTTGGATAATCTGGAGGAGCAAGACGGACGATCGACGTCGGCAGACTACAGGAAAGAAAAACACAGGAAAGATGCTAAAAGAAACAAAAGAATCTGATCTGTAAGTTCCTGAAACTGGATAATATAATATAATTTGTACCGGTTTATACACTTCCTGACACCAGTTTAACACTCTGAGTCACTGACATGATGTGCTACATATTATCACATCGCTATATACCTGTAATAGAATAACTTTCCTTATCACATGTCATTACCCATCACCGTAATGTGCCATTATCTAATTAGAACAAGTGCCGCACTCAAGAATAAATGTTGGACATAACTTTCGCAGTGCAAGAATTTCATTTTTTTCCCCAGAAACTCCAACACCTCCTGAAGAATCTAGCTGGGCAGAGAAAAGAACACAGAAGGTGGCTGCAGTCCTAACCCCTAGAATTGACATCGCCAGTGGTGTCTGAAGCTCCAGCGGCAAAATGAAGAACTTGCGACACCATCCAACAAGATTCTTTCCAACCACCTAAAGGTCTTAGGAATAGGATGGAATGTCTAAATGTACATTCAATTATCTCCTGTAGTCACCCTGTTTAGGACAAGAACATCTGTCTCTCTCTCTCTGTCCCTCTGTGTGCTTTGTGTCAATGTTTAATTGAAACATAGATATGATATATATGTTTATGATGAATAAAGAGAAATCGACTGACATGCCTGATTTTGTATTTATTTATTTCTATGTCCATGTGGTGTTGAGGTAACTGTAGTTGAAATGAGTTTATTTTATATTTCAATGTATCATGAATAAAATATATGACCTAATACATTCAAATATATAATACACTCATTTCACCTACAGTTAATTTAGTTGAATAATCATAATTTAATATGGACATATGGTAATCACTGAATACTAATGATTGAAACCAAATGGAGCCATACAGATTCTGATTTACTGAAACTTATGGAACATGGTAAATGTGTTTAATGTTAAGTAAATACAATGTATATGAAACCATCTAAAAGTAGAGGATAAGGGAAACCCAATGGAACCTCATAGGAATCTGCGTAACGGAAACGCACTGGAACCATACAGGAATCTGGGTTACGGAAACGCACTGGAGCCCTACAGGAAAAAGGGTAACGGAAACGCACTGGAGCCTTACTGGAAAGTGGGTAACGGAAACGCACTGGAGCCCTTATTTGAAACTGGGTAACGGAAACGCACTGGAGCCATGCCGGTTTCTGGGTAATTTGTAAGTTTCCGTTTTCCGGAAACCAAGTTATTTTTGCTGTGTTTTACGGATACTGTTGTTGTTGGAGGTTTTACGGATAATGTTGTTGTTGGAGGTTTTACGGATACTGTTGTTGTTGGAGGTTTTAGGGATAATGTTGTTGTTGGAGGTTTTATGGATACTGTTATTGTCGGAGGTTTTACGGATACTGTTGTTGTTGGAGGTTTTATGGATACTGCTGTTGTTGGAGGTTTTACGGATAATGTTGTAGTTGGAGGTTTTACGGATACTGTTGTTGTTGGAGGTTTTACGGATACTGTTGTTGTTGGAGGTTTTACGGATACTGTTGTTGTGGGAGGTTTTACGGATACTGTTGTTGTGGGAGGTTTTACGGATACTGTTGTTGTTGGAGGTTTTACGGACAATGTTGTTGTTGGAGGTTTTAGGGATACTGTTGTTGTTGGAGGTTTTACGGATACTGTTGTTGTTGGAGGTTTTAGGGATAATGTTGTTGTAATGTTGTTGTCGGATAGGTTTGGAATGGATACTGTTATTGTCGGAGGTTTTACGGATACTGTTTTGTCTGTTGTTGTTTGGAGGTTTACGGATACTGTTGTTGTTGTTGGAGGTTTTACGGATACCGTTGTTGTTGTTGGAGGTTTTACGGATACTGTTGTTTGTCGGAGGTTTTACGGATACTGTTGTTGTTTACGGAGGTTTTACGGATACGGATACGTATTTGTTGGAGGGAGGTTTTGTTGTGGATACCGTTGTTGTTGGAGGTTTTACGGATACTGTTGTTGTTGTTGTTGGAGGTTTTATGGATACTGTTATTGTTGGAGGTTTTACGGATACTGTTGTTGTTGTTTGTTGGAGGTTTTATGGATACTGTTGTTGTCGGAGGTTTACGGATGATACTGTTGTTGTTGGAGGTTTTACGGATTGTTGTTGGAGGTTTTGTTGGAGAGTTTTACGGATACTGTTGTTGTTGGAGGAGGGGATATGTTGTTGTCGAAGGTTTAATGGATACTGTTATTGTCGGAGGTTTTACGGATACTGTTGTTGTTGGAGGTTTTACGGATACTGTTGTTGTCGGAGGTTTTATGGATACTGTTGTTGTTGGAGGTTTTACGGATACTGTTATTGTCGGAGACTTTACGGATACTGTTATTGTCGGAGGCTTAACGGATACTTTTATTGTCGGAGGCTTTACGGATACTGTTATTGTCGGAGGCTTTACGGATGCTGTTATTGTCGGAGGCTTTACAGATACTGTTATTGTCGGAGGCTTTACGGATACTGTTATTGTCGGAGGCTTTACGGATACTTTTATTGTCAGAGGCTTTACGGATACTGTTATTGTCGGAGGCTTTGCGGATACTGTTATTGTCGGAGGTTTTACGGATACTGTTGTTGTCGGAGGCTTTACGGATACTGTTGTTGTCGGAGGCTTTGCGGATACTGTTATTGTCGGAGGCTTTGCGGATACTGTTATTGTCGGAGGCTTAACGGATACTGTTGTTGTCGGAGGCTTTGCGGATACTGTTATTGTCGGAGGCTTTACGGATACTGTTATTGTCGGAGGCTTTACGGATACTGTTGTTGTCGGAGGCTTTGCGGATACTGTTATTGTCGGAGGCTTTGCGGATACTGTTATTGTCGGAGGCTTTGCGGAAACTGTTATTGTCGGAGGCTTTACGGATAATGTTATTGTCGGAGGCTTTACGGATACTGTTATTGTCGGAGGCTTTACGGATACTTTTATTGTCAGCCGTTGCAATGATACCATTGTTGGTGGAGGCTTTAAGGGAATTTTCAAGGATACTTTTATTGGTTGAGGCTTTACGGATTCTGTTATTGTCGGACGTTTCAAGGATACTTTTGTTGTTGGACTCTTTGAGGATACGGTTGTTGTTGGAAGCCATATCAAGGTTGCGGATTACTTCACGACGTCTTGCATGGCCACCGAAAATATTTTTCTTTCTTCAAAACCTGCAAAACAGGGCCTGGACAAATCAGACACGAATTCAAAATTAAAAATGATAAGAAACAGTAAACCCCAAATTCCGTTTCATCAAATAGTCCCAAAGCCAACGGCCCATATTCTCTTGCTGAAAATCTGAATATGTATAGAGATTTGTAAAACAAATGCGCATCAAAATTAGATTTGACGCCAAGATTGCATATGCAATACTATAGTTTGCCTGTCAATCTATGATAATGTATATAATATTATGTATTATATAATTTCTGTTATATGTTAGTCTAATCGCATTATTTCCACCTTTGACCATCGTCCCGTTAGAAACGTGAAAGGACATCACATCTATCGAACATCGATGCCAGACACAACAATTTTACCATTTTGGCTTTTTCGATCGGTATCGTGGCCTGATCTGTTTGATGTAAATGCAGCACTTAGAGCTGCGGTCAGGTCGCAGACTCAACACGCAAGACGATAAACCTACAAGATTGCATGTACTATTGACAATTTCATTATCGTGGCTGGCGGCACTCGGCCCTTCAATTTACAAGGTGTACAGTAACAATTCTGATCAAATAGAACATCTGAACACGTCGCTGAGTGGGTTTTATTGAATCGCTTATGTATGAGTGAGTATTGTCTAACGCCGCCGTATTACAGCTGTGTTAGGAATGGTTGGAAGTAATCGAGTGGTCGATAGTATGAACACCGAGGTGTTCGTTCAGGTTTTTGTAACGGTTGGTTAATATCGTCACCAATTGTGACGACCCTACCCATCTCCTTTTGGTCTTTCACACCTCATAACCATATTATCGTTGCAGTGTACAAACATAGTATTTACTGCTCGGGCGGTTTGGTTGCCCTGTGGCGAAATTGTTCGTTCCTCACACCTGTGAAGATCCAGGTTAGAATTGGTCCTTACAATCCATGCTTGTTGTAAGAGGCGGGATTGGATGGAGAGGTTCGCTGACACATGTCATCGTATCCCAGTTGCGTAGATCGATGTTCACTGGATTGTCTGGTCCACGGGTGAGTATTTACAGACCGCCGCCATATAGCTGAAATATTGCTGAAATATTGCTGAATGCGGCGTTAAACAACAAACCAACTAACCAACCTAGCACAATGACGATGTTGTGCAAGCGAAACCAATGCTTTAACCCCCGACGTTGCTCTAATGCCGTGCATTTAATAAGTAGCCAATTAAATATATGAAGTACATAATTATCTTATCTGTGAAAGGACGAAAAAGCAAATTTAGGGGGCTCCACGATCTGTTTAGTTTCGTCAAGAAATCTAGTCAAACATTTGTTTTCTCTGAGTAGAATTTTAAACATCTACTCTACAGGATAAACAGCCTCGTTTATCTGTTGAAACAGATAACCTTGGACGTAAGTAGTTGTGTTGGTTGGTATCACAGGAACGTAAAATGGGTTTCTGGTATTTTTGGAACACATTATGTTGTCGATCAAATCACAGGCTTCGACTATCCAAAGGACGATCCTTGAAATGGATATGTACACGTACTCCTTCAAGAGGGCCTTAGTTATCATATCTCTTTTCCTTTTCAGTTACTGTTTGGACGTCAACGCATCTCTTCACTATGGATAACCCTAACGTGAGTAAATTAAGTGCTCATGATGAACAAGAACGAAAGGCTTCCCCTTCTGACGGAGTTGTGTCCCCTTCCGGAAGTCTAACATTATCAGATAGTTACGTGACCCCACCCGAGGGGTCCTTTATCCCGCCGTCCGGTCACCTGCGCAGTGGAACACTTGACAGCTTCCGGAGTATATCAACCGATACCTTTTTCACGCCTCCAGGATCGGAGAGCTCCAGGAGTCGATACGGTATCAAGGACATCCTCAGCACCAGGGACAACGGCGACGATTCCAGAGACGAAAATGTCAGCTACATGCTCCGGGACTCGTCTGATTCTCAAAAAACAGTTAAAAGTGTTGTGTTGGCGAATGGAAAATTGAAATCCGATACGATGAAATCGGACCCTACTACCCCTGTGTCGTCATTTCCGGATTCGAAAGGGGAGACAACCCCCGAAGATCAAAGGGGAGAAACCTCTGACACCGAACAGTCGACACTGAAGAGAAGAAAAAGTGTTTCTCTTCCTCTTGCTTCCAACTCTACGGGGGAGAAGTCGCGCGAGGAGAAGATGATCAAGACGCCCTCGAGCTGCGTGACCACACCCTCGGACAAGATGACCAGTGCTGCAACAACACCGGAGGAGACGTCCCAAGCCAAGAAGTTCCTCAAGGGTGGCACCAAAGCACTTCTGATTCAGAAGGTAGGGCCGTTACTATACTTCATATATTTTAGCTAGATTTACTGCATGCATTGTGTAGTTTAGTTTAAGGTGGTCATCGAGCACTAATTCAAATTGCTGCTTATTCCCCAAACGATGCTTGCTTGTTGGTAATCGTGTTTTTCGAATATTCGTCTTAATTGATAGTTATAATACTGGTGTCATGATCAGAACGAATTGTCATTGTTACATCACGTGTGGTCTTCCGACCTTTAGGTATGGCTACATTAAATGTTTCTTCATACAGATGACAAATTTGATTGTTACTGTACTGCGTGTTCCCCTGGACTCTGGAACATAACGTTGACCTCCTGGAACACGTCAAAACAAGGAAGCGACCTGCTTTTCTCTGTGTTGTAATTTGCTGTCGGGTCACAGTGACCTTTGCTGCTGTCTTGCCGTCCACTGAAACGTATTGAACGAGTATGAAACAGACAAACACCATTGTCTCAAAGTTGACGGAACATACGTAAACACTTCGAGTAACCCGACTTTCGTCACAAACACAAAATGGCAGAGTCATTTACTTCGAGACAATCGTACGTTCGATACATCCAAGTTGACAATACGGTGTGTGACTGCATTTTGATATTATCGGTAGGGCGCTGCTGGTGCGAATAAGCAGTAACAATGCATGAGATTAAAGAATACGAAGTGTCCAGAACAAATTTACGGGCGAGAAAATACGCCCATCGCCGGACTGCGTATACGATTGTATCAGTGTATTGACAAATGAAGTCTTGAAGAATGAACAGTGTGACGAAGTCCTTACTGGTATGTGGGTAATTTATAGTCGTTATTGATTCCATTTGTTTCTGCATTACGGAACCAGATTGTAATCTGACTCGGTTGTATAACGGGTACCCGGAAGTGCGAGTTTGTGACGAGGCTGAAAACAGAGAGCAGATAACTGAATGTATGATTTCATGTTGAGAAATACTGTGATTATATCAGTGATATCATTGAGTTTTATTCACGTAAGAATAACAATATTAAATAAGGATCCGTTAGATTCTCTGTGACCACAGTGTGAAACACTGCTATTGTCCATATATACTCATGCCAATAATGGTTGTCACCCCCTCCCCCACCCCAAACCCCACACACCTCCTCACCCCTTATCCCAACACCCCTCCAATTAAACAAATTGAAGGGGGTGACAACCATTATTGGCATGAGTATATCTTTGGAGCAATTTTATAACAGGGAAACAGTCAATTGATTAATCAAACATGTATATACAGATGTACTCAACTATAACATTACACGTGTAATGTCAGCACGTGGGTTTCGCTGTTTCGTTGTGATATTCGGTGAACTTGGTGACTCTTAGAATTGTGGTTAATCGCACCCAAAGGTATTACACGCTGCTGTCATTGTCTGTGCGGAGTTAAAAAAACAAACCCATACTTGGCGACATTTCTCGCCAAACGATAAAACCGATAATCGGCGATAATGGGAGCTCACTGCATTGACAGTGTTTGTTTATTTTATGCTTTATAAGCACTGGACACGAGAACATTGACGTAGGGAGTCGAACCAGGGCGTTCGGCGAGACTAGGAAACAAGGTACCCCTATATTCCCAATGATCATTATGATGATGATGATTATGATGATGATCCGAGATAAGCTGACTGACATCTGCCAGTCACAATACATCTACGACAGCGACCCCTTTGCCCCAAATCATCGAGGATATGACGATGCCTTGATGGGTATGATACTTTGACGACGACGCTGGTGAGGATGACGACGACGACGATGATGCTTCCAAATAAGCTCACTGACGTCTACATGCTAGTACACGTTTATTGCACTAACGTCAACGTTCTGAACGGTGACATGACAATGATGATCTAACGACGTCGACCATGATGATAATGATGATGACGACGACGATGATGATGGTGATGGTAATGATGATGATGATGATGATGATGATGATGATGATGATGATGATGATGGATGATGATGACCATCATCATCATCACAAATAAGCTGACAGACGTCTATATGCCCTTACACGTCTACAGCAAATGTTAACACTGCCTCCGTGATTCGAGATACCGGCGGCTGAAGCCAACACTCTCTGTAAAAATGTCATATTATGATTACTCAGAAAGATTTCAAGCAACTGCAAGCTTATTTATATTACAAATGGATCTCGTGCATGGAGGGTTTCTTTCAATCCCGAGGGAATTGATTGAATAATTAGATTGTTGAACATTTGTTCATTAGGAACCAGCTGTCGAATACAGGCGGGTTAGGTCATAAAAAATATCTCGTTAAACTCTACTTTCCACACGTTAACCAAAAAGTCATTTTTGGATTAAGAAAATACCAACCGTCTATTATAACTTTTCAGCTTGCATAGGAATTTGTCACATTTCTTTCATTCCTCTCGCAAAACAATGGCGGCGCGTTGTTAACAGACAAGGAGGCGATGACAGCGACACGAAAAAACATAAGATTTCCATTATCCGACTAAATTAAATTTCGACTTTTTAAAAGCTAATTTAGCCTTGGGTGTTTCACTGCATCGATTTTATTCCAAATCCTGAACCGTTTTAGTTGGGCGCTGTGTGACTTTTAGTGTGTTACGGCTGAAAGGTGGACGAGTGTTTGCGGAAACATTTTCAGCCACATAAATCGAATCAAAATTGATCAGTTTATTACGTTACGTTCAATTACAGATCGAGAAACTTTTAAGAAACTTTAAATCGTTTTTGTGACCGAAGTAACAGTACCTGGTTTCTGTCAGAACGAAATTCTTTTGAATGACCCGAAACCGGAATTTATTAAAGGTCGCGCACCGCTCGGAACCACTCGTTGAATTTGAGAGCAGTTGAAGGGATGACTCGTTTCAAGTTTCACGCTAAACAAAACAATATTTTCAGAAAAAGATATTTTCACGAATGGGGAATCAAGTGTTAATAATACAGGACGACTGACGTCATGTAATTTTACACAGAATATATCGGAACATCAATATTTTGAACATTATTCATCATAAATAAAATCACGATCTCCATTCGTCCATAGTGTGGCAACGCCGTGCAGCGTTGCGTCCCTTGCAAACGCCAGAGACCGGTGATAGCGTGTGTGAATCCCAGTTCCAGACTGTTATGTTTGTACGTTTATCGGAACCAAACCTGCGTTCGGGAATTTCACAAAATTGGTCAAGGCCTGCATTATCTCGAGCTTTTTCAAAAAGAAATTCGTAAAAAAATAACTGGAAAACGATTCAGAGTGGCGTAAAACCTTCCTCACTAACTCATCCGCAGATCACGACAACAAAAGATAACCTTCCCCAAAGATTGTTTTTGCGAAGTTACGAACAATGATGTTCATTAAGCAGTAAAAATGAAATAACTTCAAATAGAAACTACAAAGATTTGGCCCCAATTCAATTTGCACAGAGTTATAAAGGCCCTGTCTCGTCAACAAAACGCTCAAAGGGCTTCGGGTTTAAAACATTCTTCTGTGAACTTTTAATCATCGGAGGAGACATTTTGGAATTAAGGTGACTTTATAACCTTTTTGATGTCCATAAGTGAACTAATTAGATTGAGATCTTTCATGGTATGTACTTTTAAATAAGACATGTCTGACTTGTAGCGTGTGACCTCTTTTCAAATCTGATGCCATGTTTTGTTTGTTGTTCTGGGGTGTTTTGGTAGTCGTATCGTTAAAACGTCCGCTCGTCACTCTGAAGGCCCGGGTTCGATTCCAACATGGGTTCAATGTGTGAAATCCATATCTGTTGTCCACCACGCTGATATTGCGGGAATATTGATAAAAGCGGCGTAAAACTATACTCACTCACTCACACACTTTGTTTCCGCTCTGTTTTGAGGCTTCCCCTTTGTGAATATTGTCTGGATTTTCATTTTTCGAGATCGTTGTTTCTCTCGATATGTGACTTGTTTCGTATCCTACCTGTATTTGTCCAGAATGACTTAAAGAAATCCTTTCTCAGTCATTTAACATCTCAATCTTTCTCAATATGGGCACAATGTGTGTCTTATGTCGCTCTCGGTACCTATTTCTCGTTATCTCTCTTTTGTTCTCGTCCTCTCTCGCTGTCTCTCGTTATCTCTCGCTGGCAGTCGGCGACTCGAGTTTATTGCTTGAACTTGTTTACAAGGACATATCACGTGGTATAAAATGCCTAGACAAGGAGGTTGAATTTCAACTCTATTTCGAAGAAGGATATTCCTTTCAACAACAAAGACGGACATGAAAGGACGCCATTACGGGGATAGACACTTCTAATAATCATATCCTATCCTACAAGGGATTCCTTGTCTTCATTAAACCTCTTTCCAGGATGACATTGGCCTCTTGAGAATTCACACAACAAAAGAAATCAATTTGAAGAAGGGCTGTTGTTTGAAGCCGGGTTTAAGTCCTTCTATTGTTCCCTCCTTGATTGCTTTCAGTTGCGTGGCCCAAATTGCCAGAAGGTTCAACTGTTAGCCAAACCCAATGGACAATAAAAGCTGATTCTGATGATAGTCCTACAGCCCAGAAAGCAAACTATATTAGTAGAGGGTCCGGTTGCCTGTGTTGTACACCCGTTAAGCCTTCCAAGGGGAATACTGAGATAATTGAATTGCAGGGAAGATTGTTAAAGGGGCGCTTCTGCACTTCAAAACCAGTTTATGCCTAACCGAAGGAGTGGTTCGTCTCACGCCGGCTCTAAAGACGCCTGGGATGATAAATGCTGATAAATGTTTTCACTTAGTTGAATTAGAGATGCTTACATAGGATTCACCGGCGTTAGTCAAATAATAATGAGTGATATATGGGCGCATGAGGGGATCGTTTATCGATCGTACAACTCGTTATCCACTTGCAGGGCTACGAATCGTCCAGATCATATGATTTCATCAGATTTTATAGGTACCGCGAGGCGAGGGCTGTTTTTATTACGGATTATTCAGCTGGCTAACAGAAGCTGCATCGGTGTCATGTCGGAGAATAAAGAATGGGGGACAGTCTGCCGACTGCCCCCCGGGATGAGATGAATCAGGAAGAGGCAAGGGGTGGACATGGTGATGCATTACGGGTGACAGGGAGACTACGCTGTGCCCCTCCAAATTCCTTGTGGGAACTGACGGCGTCTGCGAAATCTGCAACGCAACCATATGTTCGCGAAGCCGTCCCAGTTGAAGGTCAACTCACTGAGCTATAGCGGTAACGATGATAACCTCCTGGTTGCTGTTGGCGTTCTTGCTCGCCATGAATGATTGGCTCCTGTGCTCGATCAGGACAGACGGTACAGGGCATGTTCCTTTATGGAATATTTTGATTAATTTTATTTCCGTGATTTGCGTAAAGTAATATAATGACTAAGATGTTTTATGGTCGACGAGTTTTGTTATTGATGTTGAAGGACCGCTTTCAATATTGGCGACGAGCTGTGTGTATTTCAAGGATGTAATTATAACTGAAAGGATATCATTCTTTTTTATATATCAAAAAGATGTGGTTATCAGACAAACCATTTCTCATGTAACTGGAATCTGGAATTCAATTAACGTCAGTCTGAGACAACATGTGTACTTAATTAATTTAAATCATTTCGCTTTGTTTGAAAATTCGTCAAGCAGATCCGGTTGATAAAAAAACGTAATGACAAAATGTTTATAAAAATCATGTTTCAATATTTAGCCTACTAGTATTATGTGGTAAATTTGAGGGATTCAAAACGATATTGGTAAATTGTTGAAGTCCATTTCAAATATGTTCATATATATATGGTCTATTTTCAGTAAAACGAAACTGTCTTGTTGAGATCGGGATGGTGGGATAGCCTAGTGGTTAAAGCGTTCGCTCTTAACGCCAGACGCCGGGCTCGATTCCCTACATGGGTACAATGTGTGAAGCCAATTTCTGGTGTCCCCCGCCGTGATATTCCTGGAATATTGCTAAAAGCTGCGTAAATCTAAACTCACTCATTCACTCTTGTTGATATCGCTAAATTTTCAAGGCGCAAGATCCGGGGTAGAATAGGTCTTCAGCAACCCATGCTTGCCACAAAAGGCGACTATGCTTGTCGTAAGAGGAGACTAACGGGATCGGGTGGTCAGGCTCGCTGACTTGGTTGACACATGTCATCGGTTCCCAATTGCGCAGATCGATGCTCATGCTGTTGATCACTTGATTGTCTGTTCCAGCTTCGATTATTTACAGACCGCCACCATATAGCTGGAATATTGCTGAGTGCGGCGTAAACTAAACTCACTCCCTCACTCACTCACTCAAGGCGCCATTGGCATGGTAATGCGTGGCAATGGCTGTGTCACAAGCTCATTGCAGATCATGGTTTTACTGCTCCACGTGCAGCAACAGCGTCGAAAACCAGCGGTCTCTTTTATGTAAACCAAGACTGCGTTTAAGTCTCGGGGGTGTCTCACTAGCCGTGAGAAAACAAGAGAATTAGTCACATTTTAACTGGAACAGGAATCCGAAAAGTGTTTTGTCTCGCTAATTTGCAACTTCAGAGAATTTCTTTCTCCTAAATCAACTTTCTCTAACGGAATTCTTCTTCGTACTTATTTTTCCGGCTTTTAAAGATAAGGCGCTCTCCTTTCCTTTCAAGTTGGTGGCTGAAACAACATGATCCTGGAAAAAAGGGAAATGTTTGAAAAATTCAGCCTTTTCATCCACATTGATTCAAACTCTTATTACGTAAGGCAGTAATCACGCTGTACATGCGCAGAAGCAACGCAACCCCAAATTATAGTGTTTTCCTAAAGACTAGTTGTCATCTTATCGAAGCCGCATTACGCAATGGCGTGTCGGAGGATTTTAAATCGCTCTTCGTGTATGAGAATCAAACCCCCTACGAGAGTGTATCAATAAGTGTCGATCTTTGTTCTGTGATTATTGGCATAGAATCCTGATGGGTGCAACCACAACGTCATTTGAGATTAAGACTCCCTGTTGTAATGGAACGGTAATACGCGTAATGATGTCCACGATTCGGGCCCCGATATCTTAATTATATGACCGGGGCGAGCGTTGGCGCCGTTTCACAAACGGATTTGAAACTGTCTTCAAACTGTTGCGTTTTTGTTTGTACAAAGAAGTAGAATGTTTTGCGGGCCTGTAGAGAAAGGCTTAAATGTTACATCTCCTGGAAAACTGAGAACTCACCAGGAGATTTGTTTGTATTCAAGGTGACCCCGAAGATTTAAAATGAAATGTATTTTTCTGAAAGGACACAACGTCCATCTATAATGACTGTGGGAAGATATTGCGCTGAAATGAATGATGTTTCTTCGAGATTAGCACAAAAGATTACGCAGCGTAATTAACACCAGGTACCAGTCGACCTGGTTACACACTTTTCGACACAGGGGGTTACCTGGTGATCGTTTGAGCTCTGCAAATTCAAATTTTACTGGGTTTTTTGGTCTAGCACTATTTGGAATAAGGTTTTTTAAACCACTAGACCACACCACAGCCATATGTCGCGATAACTCCTTGTTCGTTAAAGTGTTAGTGGTTTAATGGGCATAGCATCGGAATGTCAGTGGTTCGATTCCAGGTTACGTATTTTAACTCTTATTGCCTTTCTGAGTAAAACACACCCGTGAAATTCCGAGCTAGAATTGATCTCCAGTAACCCTTGCTTGTCTAAGAGGCGACTAACGGGATCGGGAGGTCACGCTGACTTGGTTGACACATGTTATCGCATCCCAATTGCGTAGATTGATGCTCATGCTGTTGATCCCTGGATTGTCTGGTCCAGACTCGATTATTTACAGACCGCCGCCATATAGCTGGACTATTGCTGAGTGCGGCGTTAAACTAAACTCACTTACTCACTCACTGAGTAAAACACGGACTGGTCAGCTGATGGTCAGTATCCTGTGTCTGAGTGGATGACCATGTGCACGACCATGCTAAGTACTGCATGGTATCTCAGTGGGATAACGGGGTCCCCACCGTGATATTGCTGGAATATTGATAAAAGCGGCGTAAAACCATACTCACTCACTCAGTGGGATCACGCTTTTCATAGATCAGCGAACAGCGAACGTACAAACAGACGCTCGCGCGCGCACACACACACACCTTGTGCGCAGAACAGTCTCATGAATAGACTGACCTTGATCCTTGAGCCAACAGGCCACATGAGCAAACCTTTAGAAAATAAACATGGCGGACGAGTACCTGTTTTGAACTGTGCACACTGCGACCATGTACTGCTCACACGGTATGGATCCTGAGGATAGGGGCAGACATTGGATCAGACAATGATTGGCCAGAGCTTCCATCTGAGACTTATTAGCGCTGTCTGTGGGCATAATGCAGTTTTCTGAAACACGATTCATCTGGCAACTGTAGAAAAGACGAATCAACCCGTCAATATATTTTCCGGATCATGATTATCCAACCTGGAACGAGAATACGATTTTTGTGTTTAATTTTGATAATGTTGTTTATGGTATGATCAAGGTGTATTTTTTTAAAGGATACAAAAGTCTTTATCGTGCAGCCGGCGCCATATAATTAACCCGCCCGACCACCGGTTGAAAGTTCGCTCCAGCGACCAAACTGGGTTTCGGACGAGTCTCATTGAAAACCAGGGGAATCCCTTGAATTCTCGTATTTGATCGGTTTATGCTTATGGAAATCTAATACCTTGCAAATTTGTATATATGTGTACATGTCCATGCACAAGTATGTATTTCAGTGCACAGCAATTACGCGTATGTATTATATAAGACGAGTATATGGATGGCACCTTCTTGTTTATTGTGTATCACAACGTTTCTTGGCTGCTTCTTGCCCCTTCCTCAGGTGATTAAAGACAGACGTAGAAAATAAACTATATATACCAGGTTTACGGGAAGCCAGATATGTACATGTATATACAATCAATCACAGAGGATCGATGATTGTATATACATGACAGATATACATATATGGCTTCCTGTAAATCTGGTACATATATAATTTGTTTTCTACATCTCGGACTTCACATTTTACTGTAATATCTGTGAAGTTTTGGAGTACACTGTCTAAACGGCATAGTGTAATCATTCACATTTTACTGATCAAGTTAATTATCAGCTGTTCGTTTGGCTGAAGTGTGTGAAGGGATATTTTGTACTTTCTTTCTGTGCATGATACCGATGTCCACAGATAGCTTTATGTTTTAAATCGTGTATGCATTCATCAACGACAAAACTTGTCAGTTGGTTTTACCTCAACAGCTATTCATTTCTTCGTTCCTCCGATAGGTGTCGCTTTGCGCAGCGCAGCAAGAATAGCGCTGAACACAAGTAAGACCAGTCGAAAGTGTAGTCCTTGAAAAGCATATTTGTATTCCGCGACTAAAACAACCTATCCATATTTTGACATCTTCTCTGTTGAAGCTTAGTTTCCCGTTTAAGGTTTAGGGCTGATGTTTATTGAATATATTTCGGTCAGACTTCATCGATGATGTTGATATGATGTATAAATGACATGGGTGATAAACATAATGTTATGATGAAGTGATCACGATAATCTGAGAATGATGATAATGATTGAACTTTGATATGAATGAGAGCGTAAAGAATTGTACTTATATGGTGATCAAAACGATGTTGATGATGCGGCGATGACGATTTTGTGGCCAGCGATATTATGATGGTAGTGATGCGATAAGTGAGTGAGTGAGTGAGTTTAGTTTTAGGCCACATTCAGGAATATTCCAGCTATGTGGCGGCGGTCTGTAAATAATCTAGTCTGGACCAGACAATCAAGGGTGATCAACAGCATGAGCATCGATCTGCGCAATTGGGAACAAATGACACGTGTCCACCACGTCAGCGAGCCTGACCACCCGATCCCGTTAGTCGCCTCTTACGACAAGCATAGTCGCCTTTTGTGGCAAGCATGGGTTTCTGAAGACCTAATCTACCCCGGATCTTCACGGGTTGATGCGATAAGGATATAATAACGATGTATTGATTTTGAGATGAAGTTGGTATTAGCGACATAAGAGTGATGATGACGATGGTGATGATGACGATGATGACGACGAGGGGGACTTGATGATCGTCGTGTGATGATGCTAACGATAAGTTTACCCATTGAAGAGCGTGCAATTTTGTGCCGCACTAAACAATAGTCCGAAATATTCCAGGAGATACCAAACTTGGCTTCTCTCTGCATACTTTTATGGAGAATCGAACCCTGGTCTTTGATGTTAGGAGAGAACGGTTTCACCACTTGGCTACCCCAACACCTGTCCCAAACGACGATGTGAACACGATGATAATGGTTATGTGAGGTGAGGTGAGGTGAGGTGAAATTGGGTTTAAGGTCGTGCTTGAGAATATTTCGCTCATATGACGACGTGCATGCGTGTGTATATGTATGTGCGGCTGCTTGTACTAGCCCAGACTGAAGCTGGTTTTATAGTGCTAGCCCACTGAGATACCATGCGGCAGTGAAGCATGAATACCCCACTCAGACACATTATACTGACTCCGAGCCGACCAGTCCTTGTTGTACCAATTAATGCCGAGCGCCAGGCAGGGACCAACAATTACCATATTTTAACGTCATTTGGTATGACGCGGTCGGGGATCGAACCCGCGACCTTCCGCTCTCCGGGCGGACGCTCTAACCACTACACCACGGGGGCGGTCTGATAATGGTTATGTAGTGAGGATCGTATGATATTCCTATTTTTGAAAATGTGTTGATGCCGCTGCTGATGATGATGATAACGTAATGAAGATGCTGCAGCTGATGATAATGGCGATAATCACGGCCGATGCTACTTTTGCTGATGATTGATGATGTTGACAACGACAACGATGATACTGACGATGATCCATCTGTGAGTTTATCAATGTCTCAGTGGCAAACACTCCTTCTTCCTCTTCTTGAAAGTTCAACAGCTGCCTTCCGCTCTACTACTTCAACCTCGGCACGGAAACCGACTTTAAACCCTTAATAATAACGGACTGATTATTGTCCATTATCTCGTCTTCAGTTGCAGAAGAGGACATTTCGATACCAGTACAGCCCCGCAGCGGTTCTCAATGGCACATTAAAAGAAACTATATCCGTTCGTTCCGTAATGCCCCCTTTTAGGATAATATTTTGACATTAGTAGGAACGTAGGCCCCCCATTAGGAGGTGGAGAATATATCCCAAGCCCGCTCACTCCCACAACGAAGGATCGACACTGGTAACATTCCCGCTTCCCTGAATATATCTGATTGCGCGCTACTAGTCCTACAGCGCCATAGTCGCGCGCCAAATGTTACCCCAGGGGATTGATTATCTCCCTTTTTATGGGAAGTCGGCCAAAGTGATATCGAGTTAGCTGAAACTTTACAGGGGACAGAAGCATTATGTCAGATTAGTCTTTGCTTGGATATTATTTAATGGAAAGTAATATTTTTATGTACGTTGGTATGGTTTTATTGCATTTCACGGATCATTTTCGACAAATCTCGCGAGAGTTCTAAATCCCGCGAGAGGTTACGTCGAGGAAACAACATGAATATTGCATTAAAAGGAGAAGCTGGTTTACTGTCTGGAACATCCCGTGGTGACTCTCGGAATCCTGATCAAAGCATCGCGAGATCTCGCGCCGAGCCGATCGGTGTGTTTTACCTTGAATCTGAAACTAGACTAACATAAAATTCAATGATCACCAAAGATTCAACTGAAATGATAGAATTTTATGTGCCGTAAAAACGTAAATAGGTGCATAATTACACCCTTAAACAACAAATAATATGTCAATGTTTGATTGTTTGTTTGTTGTTTGACGCCGCACTCAGATATACTCCATCTATATGGTGGTGATTTGAATAATCCAGTCTGGAGCATACATCCAGTGATCAGCAGCATGAACATACATCCAATGATCAACAGCATGAGCATACACTAACATGTGTAGCGATATTCAAACGAGAAATAGTTATTCGATGGCGATGCATTTTTTACGGGTATCACAGGCTAAAGTTAACCGTGAAGATCCGGATTAGACTTGGTGTTAAGTAACCCATACTTGTCGTCAAAGGCGACTTACAGGATCGGGTGGTCAGGCTCGCTGACTTGTCATGTCATCGTATCCCAGTTGGATAGAACGATGTTCATGATGTTGATCACTGGATTATCTGGTCCAGACTCGATATTTTACAGACCGCCGCCATATAGATGGGATATTGCTGAGTGCGGCGTTAAACAACCAACCAACCAGCCAACCACAGGCGACAGTACATGCATTAACACGTGACGCGCTCGTGAGTTCTCAAGAAACATGGAATCGCAGTTTCGCAGACCACACTTATGAGCCGAGTGCCTTCGGTGATGCTATCATTGAGTTGGTTTACATCAGACATTCTTGATAGCCAGTATGACCACCATGAGCACTGACCACCAAGAGCACTGACCACCAAGAGCACTAATACAAACATAGTCCGCCTGATGATGTACTTGAGATCCGTCACCAATTGTCGGGGTCCTGCTGTTGAAGGTTCTGTGATGGATAAGGACGATTCCTGATCTCACGAGCCAGATGATCCCCACGTGTTTTGCCAGGTGTAAGCCTGGTGAGTGAGCTAGCTAGAAAACAACGGTAGCACTGTCCAAGAAAAGATGGGGGATGCTTGAAGTGTTGCCCCGTGTGTTAGGGTACTGTATGAGTGTTCCCTGCTGGTGAAGGAATCATCCCGGGTGGAAGAACTCCAGTAGATATTCCGGTTGAAGTTGCCATGGACGATGAAAGTTCCTGTCCATTGCTTGCCACTCGTTCATCCCCAAACCATCACCCCGCCCCTGCGACAATGAACCCGTCCACGATCATCATTGTGGAAGACGCAGAATCTGCCTACGTCAGTGGAAATCACTCTCTGCCCGTCAATGGTTAACAGTGAGTGAGTGAGTGAGTGAGATGAGTGGGTGAGCTAGCAGGATTCCGGCAATATCAAAGCGGAAGACGCCAGAAATGGGCTTCACCGACTGACTGAGTATGGTTTTACGCCGTTTTAGCAATATTCTAGCAATATCACAGCGGGGGACATCAGAAATGGGCTTCACAAATTGTACCCATGTGGGGAATCGAACCCGGGCCTTCGACGTGACGAGCGAACGCTTTAACCACTAGGCTACACCACCGCCCCCAGTGGTTACCAGTGTTGTACTATCCTTGTCCAGTGTATTGCATTGATGTTTATCGTTTAAGGACATTCCACTAAAGGAGTTTTTTAAAAGCTCCGTTCCCTGCGACATGAAGAGGTCCTTGCCCAGTGAGTCTACTGATGCTGCTTCGTAACGCTGTTGTTGCTGCCGTTTCCGTCTCGGCGGGGAAACTAATGCTTAAATGCTAAGTGCGGAAGTACCGCTCATCGTGTGGCGTCGTCACATATGTAATGCCCAGTTTTGCATTATCATGCATTTAGAGTGAGTGAGTGAGGTTTTACGCCACTTTCATCAATATCCCAGCAATATCCCAGCAATATCACGGCGATGGACACCAGAAATGGGCTTCATGTGCTGACAGTTTCAGGGCAGAGGGGGGCCAAGTGGTTTAAGCATTCACAGGTCACGGGGCTTGATGCCCCACATGGGTACAATGTGTGAAGCCCATATCTCGTGTCCCCCACCGTGATATTGCTGGAATATTTCCAAACGAGGTATAAAACATTATTTATTTATTTATTTATTTACTCGGCCTATTTGACAATGTTGGTATAAACAAAATTGTTGCTTTATGTCATCTTAATGGAACATGTTTCTCGTTTGAGCAGGTAAACACGATATTTCTGTTTAGCTTTTAATATTCCTGTGATGCTTCCGCAATGATGCATGGCATTTTCATGGGTACCAAATAAAGCACAAGGACCACACAATATCAAGTGACACTTCACCTAGGCGTAACACGGATCTCAGCCGGGGGAGTCTAAACATAACATTTCAGTTGTTGCGATAACCGTGCAGACTTTCGTGTTACAAAACAAGGACGTTTTCAAATATGCACAAATACTTGGACGACATGAGAGAAGTCTTTGAAGCACTTTGGAATAATTTGTCTGGATAACCTGGGAATGGAATGATTTCAGAGCAATTCAGAGACGATGGCTGTGGTGATGGCAGCGACCACGTTTGGGAACCCGGATGTTGAATTTGTAAAACGTTCTCTGATTGGACAAAATCCCAAGAATGTTATATAATTAGATACGTTCTGAATGCATCCATTGTCTACCACCCCCAACACCATTCACTCCTCACTCCACCGTCTTCTCCCGTCCACCTGCCCACGTATGACATGCGCAAACGGAATGGGTGTGAACATTTTTGCTTTTTGTTTTAACCTCTTAGCGAAACGAAAAAAAGCGTTATACCACTCACCGTGACACCAAGACACTTCTCACATTCTTCTGAAAACATTACATTGCTTTGACGTTGGAAAAGATAAAAAGAAGCAAAAGGAAAGAGAAATCGATATTAGATGGTCGATTCTACTAAAACAGAAAATCCAATTGTCCCAGGAATCGTGGTTCCTTGTTTCGAAAGCCTCACCCTCGAGCACCGTGCACGACACCCTCCTCGGAAGACCATTGAGAGGGTTGTGTCGAGAAGTCTGTTTCCGTGGACTCGCTGATCAATAGGAACAATATAACGGTGAGCTAGAGCCTCAAAACAGATTACACGAGACGAACGGTTTTATGGACACACAAAAAAGACCCAGTCATGAGGCCCTTCAGTTAATACGAATGTAAAGAGCGGCAACATTTGCGAGATTGCATTTAGTGTCAACCAACAGGTCACTTCGGGACATTTCGGACGATGTCGGATAATTACGAAGTTTGTTCGGAATAAAACCGCTTGCACTCGAAGCACTCCCATCAAAGTGCACGTATTAAACGTGCAGATAATGCGATATGAGAGACTTATTATTCTGAAAGCCCGAGATTAGAGTTTCATTGCAAACTTTCCTTTCAGCTTTCATTTAACTTGATTTGGTTTATTTAAAGGCTAAAACCATGTTCGAGGTCTTTTACAAACCGTTCTTAAAGAAGTGTCAGTCTCGAAGTATTTGTTTTTGTTCATTTTTAAACTTTAATAAAATCATCAAGTTTGTCCTTTGTTCGAGAAGGTCAATTTGAGTAGTCGTTGAAATATAAACTCAGATATTGTAGATTTTTTGATGCATATTGATGAGCAGCATGTACATAGTGGCGGACAGTGTGTAAACCAATACGTCCGAAATGGCCATTATAGTATTTTGAAATGCATGTTATCGCATCCCATTGGAAGTTGTCAACCACTGGTCTGTCAATGACCTAGTATATTGCTGAGTATTCAAACCTGTTAATTTGACTCTTAGAAGTGCGAAGAACATGTTTACACTTGAAATGATTGGTTCTGTTTGGTTGATGTTTTACGCCGCACTCAGCAATATTCCAGCTATATGGCGGCGGTCTGTAAATAATCGAGTCTGGACCAGACAATCCAGTGATCAACATCATGAGAATGGATCAATGCAATTGGGAACCGATGACATGTGTCAACCAAGTCAGCGAGCCTGACCACCCGATCCCGTTAGTCGCTTCTTACGACAAACATGGGTTGTTGAAGACCAAATCTAACAGGTATCTTCACGGGTCTCACCCATTTAGGAAATTGAACCCGGGTCCTCGGCGTTACGAGCGAACGCTTTAACCACTAGGCTACCCCACCTCCCCTACCGGTCCCGAATGCGGGCACCTGGAATAATAACAGTTGTAGATCTACGGTGAACATAAACTGACAGAGAGAACCTCAACCATTGCTACACCAGAATACAATGGGTCTTCGCCAATCACAATCCGACATGCATGTATAGGTAAGATAAATACTTTTCATGCTTAGATAGCGTAGACATAGACTGTACTGCCTAACCCATGTTTAAAAGTGAGTTTCAATTATTTATAAGAGCTTGTTTATTTTGGCGAAGCTCGATGCCTATTCTTTTTTCCCGCCATTACCGCATGCAAGCTTGCGAGCCATTTCAGTTGTGTAATCAACACACGTCAATCAAGCGACTTCCCTCACGTGCGCCCTTGTCGATTTCATAACCTCGGCGGCAAGTGCGAGCTCAATTGTTACGTAAATGCCTGGATTTAACGGTGTAAATATAACATGATATTCTGATAATGTGTTAGCATTATACATTAATAATTACTTTACTAGTCGATTAGAAAATCAAAGAGCATGTTATTGTATCTATGCAAGTGTGACTGAAAGACAGTTTTACTCTCGCTTTCAAGGTCTAGTAACGATAAAACTCGACGGTCGTGGAAAGTTCAAAAGTGCATTTTTGTCATGCTTGGAGTTTCGTCTCGCGCTGAAGCATGTATGTGACAAAGGTAAAACATTTAAATGCTTTTAGCGGTCGATCAGCACTAAATGGTTATAAAGAATGCAAAATGTTCTATCAGCAGTTTTTTTTAACTATTCGTGGCGAACATTTGGAACACGAGGAAACGTACGGTACTGGTATTCAAACAGGAACTGTTAAAAGATCTTATTTAATAACTGCACTACTGTTACAATATTTGTTATGTAACAATATTCCGTTTTCATGACGGCTGTCTGTAAATAATTGAGTTTAAAACAGGCAATCCAGTGATTAACCTCATAATCGATCTACGCAATCGAGATTCAATGACATGTGTCAACCAAGTCAACGAGCTTGACCACCCGACCCTGTCAGACACCTCCTGCAAACAATGGTTGCTGAAGATCAATTCCTACCCGATCTTCATTTATCGATAACCGAAGATGATACATTGTAGTGATAAAACTATTTTCATTTTGGATGACGATAAAATCAGAAACAATTTAAAAAAGTTAAACCAGGTTTTATGATGGAGAGACAATAAACTAGTGCCACCGAAATACGATCTTCATGATTTTTGTTGGGTGAAACATGATCTTCATACAATATGTGATATTTTTCTTCAAATATGTGTCATGAATACTTGTCACCCGTGAAGGTCCGGGTTAGAATATTGATCTTCAATAACCCATGCTTGTCGTAAGAGGCGACTAACGGGATCGGGTGGTCAGGCTCGCTAACTTGGTTAACCCATGTGATCGGTTCCCAATTGCGCAGATCGATGCTCATACTGTTGATCACTGGATTGTCTTGTCCAGACTCGATTATTTACAGACCGCCGCCATATAGCTAAACTCACTCGCTCACTCATCAATACTTGTCAGATGGAAAAATTCATTCCGCAAATAGTTTCAGTTTTGCGTACTTTACCAATAGTTATTTGAATAAAAGCCTTAACCAAAACACAAGCAACCTGGCGTGAATGGCTTTTATAAGAATTTTGCTGAAGTTTCATTCGAGAAAGTGTTCATAAATAAATAGGGAAAATTCGGTGCTTGCCAATAATTTTATCAGAATTTGACGTAATCGATGTAAAAGCTGATCTCCACATATTGCTAGGTAGCTTCTCGATTCAATCTTGAGCTCAAATTTCAGACAAAACGTGATGGCGAAGTCGCCAGCGAGCTCAACAGTTAGATTTATTAGAAATACGCGATTTATTGTATTCTCAAAAACCTTCCATCGCAGTTTAAGAATGTTTATTGCTGAGGTTAGGCTTTGGAAAAAAAGGTCTCTCCCCTGGGCCTACAGTCCCGGCAATTCGACGAATTGAGACGGGGATGAATTCACACGGCCATTCAAGGTATTGTTTATATTGATTTTGGCCAAATTCCCCTTTCGTGACGTTTTAACGTAAACGGACTTTCCTCACCAATATTTATGGTCGAGTTGAGGACACCTCTCTCTGAGGGACTGAAGGTAGAGTTGGGCTGGGATTAAAGGGTTTTGGACGGATCAGAGGGATGCGGCTTGTTTCTCTGCCTTCTCCCCGAGGCATTATTTAGAATTAAAAGATATATACACAATGATGCCATTCTGTTAGCGAGTCCCTCGTGGGCAATAAACAGATGATGAGAGGGACTGATTAAAGAAACTAGAATTATCTATACTGAGTTATTGCTTAGGCCGTGATGACATGATACTGGTGTGTTATCACGTGACTTCAGACAATTCCTGAAATTGAATTTCAGCCTGCCTGGCTAGTTCGAAGATGAATTAACTGATTTTGTAGTTTAACCGCGTTGCAGTCTCGTGCGATCGTTTTTTAATATTTCAAAGATGTATCTGTGGCCAAACTGCCGATAATGTTGATGACTCTGATGATGTGACGATAACTGATTGAGCATCGTGTCATTTATTTGCTCGATGGTTTGAAAGGTATGTCGTATATATTATTATCATATCTATCACCCGTCATTGAAGGTTGGGTAGCCAAGTGTATACAGCGTTCGCTCGTCACGCCGACGATCCAGGTTCGATTCCCCACTTGGGTGAAATGTACAAATTCAGCGGAAAATGACTCCCGTGATATATCTAGGGTATTGCCGAAGATGGCTTAAAACTATACTAACTCACTCTCATCTGTTGCAACACGTATGGAATCTAGAGATATACATCATCGGTAAAGTGAGTGAGTGAGTTTGGTTTTACGCCTCTTTAAGCAATATTCCAGCAATATTACGGCGGGGGACACCAGAAATCGGCTTCATATCATCGGTAGAGAGGATCAGTCGACAAACCATGCACCATCGCGCTTGTTGCTCAAGATGTCAACCACTGGTTCTATTACTTGAACCATCCACTCACTCACTCTACGTTTGAGCAAATAAAAAACGTCCATAGGTCTTATCTGCTGGCTGAGTATGGTTTTACGCCGTTTTTAGCAATATTCCAGCAATATCACGGCGGGGGACAAGTTGTACCCATGTGGGGAATCGAACCCGGGCCTTCGGCGTGACGAGCGAACGCTTTAACCACTAGGCTACCCCACCGCCCCAGGTCTTATCTGACGTGGGGCCGATAGGTGACATGAGAAAACGTTTGCCTGGCGGAATGTCGGTGGTTCAATAACCGAATTTCGTTATAAGATTGTGATTTGGTTCTTGAGAGGCATATAGAAGTATGGTAATCAAGTATAAGACAAAATATTATGGATGTCAACTTGTGCTTTATTGTGATTGTCATTTCGATACGTGACGGTCGGTATGAAGTGGATATAACAGTAAGTGAGTGAGTGACTTTTACGCCGCTTTTAGCAATATTCCAGCTGTATCACGGCAGGGGACACCAGAAATGGGCTTCACACATTGTTCCCATGGTATAAGTCAAAGATGGGATTTGCATCGTATCTTTAATTAATAGGTCTTATATAAAAATGTATATGTTATATATTTTTATATCAAGAACCAAATGCTTTGAAATCCTAATGCGGTTTAGCCTTGTACCTCACATCGTGTGATAGAAATACTTTGGAATCCAGTGCGATGTAGCTATATGTCAGGAGTGAGTGAGTGAGTAAGGTTTTACGCTGCCTTCAGCAACATTCCAGCAACATCACGGCGGGGAACCACCAGAAATGGGCTTCATTCATTGTACCCATATGGGGAATCGAACCCGGGTATTTGGCGTGACGAGCGAACGCTTTAACTCCATGTAACCAGGAGAAGTACTTCGTGTCTTAAGGGTGTATACATTTGAAACAGCGTGAACCTCAGGCGCCGGACTAGAACAAGTCACCACTCACTCACTCACTCTCACGCTCAAGACACAAATACGTTTTCATGCTTGAGAATAGTGCATTTCTCTAATTAGATAAGGGGCGGTGGGGTAGCCTAATGATTAAAGCGTTGGCTCGTCACGCCGAAGACCCGGGTTCGAATCCCCACATGGGCACAATGTGTGAAGCCCATTTCTTGTGTCCCCCGCCGTGATGTTGCTGGAATATTGCTAAAAGCGGCGTAAAACCAAACTTAGTCAGTCAGTCTAATTAGATGATAAACCTATCACTGTCCAAAACATATAAAATATATCCGATAAAATTCCGCTCAATAATCAGAAAAGGATTACCATGACTTAATGTTTTGCTTCGCGAGGAAATGAATCATTATAATTTGAAAAACTGCAACACTACATCACGTTTCTGAGACGTAAGTGTCAAACTCCATTACGTATAAAGGATTCTTACGTTTTACACAAAAATAAACGCTGCCTCATCAGTTACCAGTGTCAAGATAAAGTTTTGCTGGTAAAATAAAGTTTCAACATTTCGACAAGTGATAATTCATTCAGAGACCTGCATCACGTCGAACTTTCCTTCTGCATTAAGCTGTTGTGATGTAACTTGAATATTGTTCAAATCAGCTTTAAACAATTCAATTAATTCACTCTGTCATTCTTGGATGTATAACGAGAGGTGTTTGAAATATTAAAAAATATTATGTCTTTGGAAAACACCGGTGTGGTAGTGTTGGTTTGGCATCATAACATTTGTTGTGTTGTAGCGACACTACGTGAGATGACTAGAATACAGCAGTATGCAGCTTTAACCTCGACTCACTCACTCACCATACTCAAACACATATACACAATACAACGAAATTGGTCTGAGAAGTAACAAAATAACAACTCAGATGTATTCAGAGCCCCCACGAGACGAAGAAGTTTCTTTTATATTTGAAATATCCTCAAGTTGGAAATAGACACCGATTCCAGTCTATCATTCATGAGAATATTATATTTCTGTTTTCCCTCGTGAGATGAACTTTATGTGAAAGCTCCTCCATCACGTTCAATTTCGAGATGACGTGACGTCAGACACAGTGTATGGCATCAGGGATTGTGTCTCCTGGACACAAGACCACGTCCGTCTGATTAAAAAACAGAAACGTGATACATTACTGTAAGATATCAATGTGCTTTCAAAACTCCTGAATATAATCCGCGACAAGGAAAGATTGATGCCTTCATTTTAAAAGACATTTGGTAATGATTTACGTCAAGGGAGGCGCCATGACGTATCGGCCGCGACGTGATCTTGTCACATGGCTATCAGAATGTCAGCGTGCTCGGTTGGCTGTCCGTTTCTCTTGTAATGGATTCCATTCTGCGGTTAATCTATTGTGGTGTGGTCCGGTTCTCTCATCCCTATAGCCTTAGCACTGTCAGAGCGAAGTGTTCGTATTTTAACTGCTCACCGGAAATGTGCACTGTGTACAATTTCTGGTCAGTTTCTGGTCAGTACTTGTGCAAGCGCTGACATGTTGGTGACACAGAAACCGGAAACCAGAAAAGTTTGTTTGAAAATTTCACTAGAACTGAGATACCTTGACTCTTATTGGCTGAATATAGAGTTCAACTCGGACTTCCTCCAATATCCTACACAGAGTTCCGTGCGCCGCAGTGTGGGACTTCCTCCAGATTTTTACACTCAGAAATATTGCATCCGAGTAAAACAACTAATATTATAAGACTATCCCTTGACACGCTTTGTCATTATTTAGGCTGCGGTAGTTTTTGGTGTTTTTACTGTCAAACTGAATATGTTTACTGCTTGCTGCAAATATCTGCGAGCGAGCGAGTTTAGTTTTACGCCGCACTCAACAATATTCCAGTTATATGGCGGTGGTCTGTAAATAATCGAGTCTCGACCAGACAATCCAGTGATCAACAGCATGAGCATCGATCAGCGCAATTGGGAACCGATGAGATGTGCCAACCAAGCCAGTGAGCCTGACCACCCGATCCCGTTAGTCGCCTCTTACGACAAGCATGGGTTACTGAAGATGAATTCTAACCCGGATCTTCACGGGTACAAACATCAGTGAAAAATTGTCAATCAAAGAAGACGTAAGGATAAACTTTAGCCACGTGTATTCTTTACATCCGAATACTTTACTGCTGTGAATGAAGAGTTATGTCCCTTGATACAATCACCTCTTTACGTTGAGCTGTAAGTATACTTTAATGCCTTTTAAGCAGGAGAAGTGAAACTATTATTGAGATGTTGGATACATTCAAATGACAATAACGAGCGCAAAATATCTTTCAGTGTTATTGCAGAATTTCTGCAACTTGCCCGTGCTTGACGAAATTGTCAATTCATGGACTAATATAATTTCGGCGAGTTCACGAGGGCGTAATAATTCAATTTGAAGCCTTGTTCACAGTCACAGATATTACTGCCGCACATGATAACCGCTTGTATTGTTTTAGTTCTTGTTGGTAGCTGATAAACACTGGTCGGCGTTCAGAAAGATGGATAAAGTGTAAGTTAGGCCTGAAGATTTTCACAAGTGGGTTTTCATAGATATAAATATGTTTAATTCTTGTTGTAGAATTTCGGTCTGCAGGACAAATCAAATGAAACCCAAACCCCAATTGTTCGGAGTAACAGTGAAGCTATGAACATTTTATGTACAATAGAGTGCCATCGGACAGGTGAAGATCTTAAATTGATGTTGAACATCCCGTGTTTGTCGTAAGTGAGTGAGTGAGTTTAGTTTTGCGCCGCTTTTAGGAATATTCCAGCAATATCACGGCGAGGGACACCAGAAATGGGCTTCACACATTGGGCCCATGTGGGGAATCGAACCCGGGTCCGCGGCGTGACGAGAAAACGCCTTAACCACTAGGCTACCCCACCGCGCCGTTTGTCGCAAGCCTCGAGTGACGTGACTGGGTGGTCAGACACGTTCTTTAACATGTCGTATAGCAGTTGGGTGGGTCGATGCTTTTGATGTCAATCACTGGAATCTGACCAGATATAGATCTTCACAGCTTGTTCCGTCCTCTTGAGGCTTTTCAAATATACACATGAATGCATATATATGTTGGAGTTAGTCAGAATGTGAATGTATATGTCATGTACAAATTTATTATGAATTACACTAGTTTCCTACCAACTGCCGTACTATTTATCGTTGAGCACCTTGAATTTGAAACTGCCATTACACAGTTGGCAGAACGTTGACAATAACGTGTCTGTGGTTTTCCCTGATACTAAAATTAAACGTGTACAGTGCGCGCCTTCATTGGACGTCCAGCAAAAAAAGAAGAATAAACAGGCACAAAAAATACCCACCTAAAAACATAACAAAAAGAAAAACCACGCAAACATATGGTGCAAGTCACAGATTGGATTTATGTCGGCATATTTAATTACAATATATTATATATTTATATTATTATATACCCTTCTACCTCACAACGTGTGATAGACATACCTGCGGAATCCAATGCGATGAAGCTATATGTCAGCAGTGAGAGTGAGTATGGTTTTACGCCGCTTTTAGCAATATTCCAGCAATATCAGGGCGGGGACACCAGAAATGGGCTCCACATATTTTACCCATGTGGGGAATCGAACCCGGGTCTTCAGCGTGACGAGCCAGCGCTTTAACCACCAGGTTATCCAACCGCCCGGTATGTGTCAGGAAGGTGCTACCAGATAGTTGATGGTTCGGTGCATATACTTTGTACAACGCCGGTAATGCACGCGAGCACCTGGATAAGAATCACACTTGCAGAAAGCGGTCAAGTCACAGTTTCTGGAAAGTAACATTTTACCGAATCAGCACAGGCTTGAAGATGTCTGAGCTCTTAACTACGTGCATTTAACATTCACATACTCAGACATGCTTTAGTATCGGCTTCCAGACGAACTATGTGCTACAGTATCCGTCTCTAATACCCAAAGTTATTCTAACATACCGCTCATCCGTCCCACCAATCGCCTGGAGTACATGGATTCGGAACAGAATCCAAAACGTGTTCGTGGTAAGGGAGGTAACTCCAGTTCCAACACATGCCTGGCTACCCATCCAAAGCTAATGTCTGGAAGGTAGATTACAATGCGATGGGCGACATCCATTCATTTTAAACTGATTTCTCAAGGAAAATGTGTAATCGTCAACTTGATTTTGATTTTGAAGATGTTTCAAGCGTCATGATAAACTTCAATCGCTTCCGGGATTTCAATACATGAAAATGCAAAAATGTCAAACTTACACCACCACAACCGCCGCTGATCTCACCGAGGTGCTGTATTCCAAATATGAACAGGATTAACTGGGATGTTGATAACGATATTTTCCTAAGAATAAACAATAACCACATGCACAATCGTACTCTTATAAATTTTGTAAAATATTTTCTCTCTGATTTCATTTCAAAATCGACTATCATTACTTACGTTTCTTGTGGTTATCTTTGGTTATTTTGGAAGCAAGACCAATACTTTCTTAGATGTAAATTTCATGCGAAAATATATATACTCCTCAAAACGTGAACCCTGTATTTTGATGTACTCGCGTTTGTAAAAGTATCAGTTCAGCAAACTTAGCTAATAATACTACGTTAATATTTACACGTAAACTGCCGGGGAAAAGAAAGTATAAACTTTGAAATTGGATTTGACGAAAAAAATACAAACGTTATTAAAAGGTAACAAGGTGGAAAACAGTTGCCGAAACGATGAAGTCTTGAAGTCCAAAACAGAATTATGATTACATGTACGTATTGGATGGTTTAGCAGCGAATAACCAGTTCTCTTGGGTTCATGTTTTGCCACCGTTAAAAATGTATGTGTCCCATTTTAACTCGACTGTTTGGAATCCTGAAACTTAGGAAAAACAGACACGCAAGCATTACACTGTATACTTCGCAATTTCCAAGTATGTGTAGATTTATAAGGACCAGGTTAGTTTATCAGCTTTACCTCGAGTTCAGTTTTAAATTCTATGCATTTAATTGAATTATGTTAATATACAGTGCAGTTTTCGTTTAAGCTATTAATTCCCGTGACCTCCATCTTTACAGTATACTTATAGGAACCAGAACAGTCAACTGGATTTGCGCATATTCATAACTGAACAGTTCGGCTATCGTACGTTCCACAAGGAATATCATAATTTCTAGATCCATATTTCAATGGGCTTTAGTAGATGCAAACTGAGGAGGGATAGAAGTAGATGCTGCTCGAGTTATTTCCAATATAGAAACATTGGCGCCGTTCTATGTATGGTGAGGAAAAAGTTCGTATTCGATTTAGTTTTAATCAAGCGAGAAATTGAATTTTTAATAAAGTATGAAATTCACAAAAAACATCCTTTTATGAACTGTGTAATAAACTTCAAACGTGGAAACATTGTACGTAAAATATAATCCATCAAAAAATGACATATCCTGGGAATTGAACACACACGTTGGCAACACACACTTGTTAAGTCTATAATGACTGAAGCGTTGATCATAATCAATGTTTGATGTGCGGGGCTTTGGTGTAAAGGGAAGCAACTCGTGTAAGACTGTTGGACTGGAGGAATGGACATAGCTGCTCACGGCTATTATGTTGTCTGATTGTTCAATTTGGGGTCGTTATTAAATCCACTCAAATTTTCAATCCCATCACATTTCGTTTATATACATCATTTCAGTTTAAAAAATTAAATATTAAAAAAGAGATTAGTTTAGTAGCGTGTAATTTCGAATGGTACAATTGAAATAAACACTTGCTTGGTAACGGTGTTAGAACCTACACCGAAACGTTGCTATCACTGTACTGAAGAAGTTGTCCATCCATATATTGTTATCCTTCCAAACTGAAACAGAGTAATTGATATCACTCACTCCTTAAACCTACCAATATGACATCCCGTCAATCTTGGGACAATGTTTCAACTTCCACAGGTGTTGCATGACTTGCACGTGCAAAAAGTGTGTGTTGATTTCACACGTCATAACTCGCTGACATTACATGTTGTCACAGTGACAGGTGCAATGAATACCCGTGCAGGTGCTTTGGGGTCAAATTACCAGCTCCGCGCTGCTGTGCCTTGAATATATGTCACATACGGCCCTGCTGTGCTGAGTAGCAGGTGTGCTTCAAACTCTCAATCATGGGTTCGAATCCCAGATCAGTCTTCATGATGTTTCCAGGTTCGTCAGCAGTATTCCAACTGTACAATGACGGTCTGTACAGAACTAAGCCTCGGCCAGATAATCCAGTGACTGACATCATGAGCAGCAATCTATTGGGATGCATCGACCAAATCTAGCCTGACCATCCGATCCCGCCAGTCGCCTCTTACGTCAAACACTGGTTGTGGAAGGTCATTTGCCACCCGGTTCTGTACGGGTTTCTAAAGCAGTTATTGACAAAGACCTGAACCACTTAGTTTTTTGTCTCTGTATGTAACTATTCCTGATATCACTGCCAATAAAAGCGAAAAAAGAACTTTAGTTATTTCCGACAATCGCATTAAGTAGCTATGATTAATCAGATATGTGCTTAATGAAATCTAAGTCCGCACTCTTGTTTCAAGAATTAGTGTATCGATAAACTCTTGTATTTTCAAACAGTGTTTATATGGTGTTCATAAGGTGTTCCGTGCATCTTTTTGTGGTACTCATATAGTGTTCATTGCGTGTCTGTGGGTGTTCATTTTGTCAACGGAAAAACTACCCCAATGTGCCATGATGAAATTGGTCTGGAAATTTAACAGAATAGCAAAATGCATTATGCATTTCGCAAAACTCGTCGACGTGGAAAAAAACCAACTGTGTGATTTGATCCATACAAATTGAAATTATCAACCTCGCTTTGACGGTTTGGAAACGAAAAACACCGCCATCTTGCCTCGCACATGTAACTAACATTTTGGGTTAAAGTGTGATTTAAATTTCAATGTTTTGAGAAGGTTTCGCCTTTGGGCAAAAAGCCCTATTCGCTGTCATTGAATAATCATAAAATGTTAGAGAGTAGTTACTTTTTCATATCACTGTATCATTATCAGCGAATTCATGTATTGTACAGTTTACAAAACGCAATTTAACCTTTTATTTTTCTCAGCAATCAAATTGAATTCGATTTCAAGTCATGTTTGTACATCACGCACAATTTGCCCCTAGCCAGTCCTATAGAATTACGAAGCTCGTGGTGAACGAGCTTTGGGAGAATGTTGATGAAATTTAAACCCTGAAATCTCCAAGGTCCGGGAGGGAAATTGAGAAAAATAGGAAGAAAATGCAAAAGTTTGGAAAAACTCCCATGCCTTAATCTCCGCGCTATAGATAACGTCAGCCAGTCGTTCAAGAAGTTTCTCGACAAATAGAAAGTGACATTTTCGATTGATTTAGGTTCGCGGTGTCGTATTAAAAGGAAGAGTGTTTCCATTTGATAAGAAAAGAACGTAACATTGGAGTCTCTGTTTTTTAATGAAAAATGAGTTTTCTTATCAGTCGTTGAATTCTTTAACCCGGGTGTCAAAGGATTATGTATTCAAGAAATCAACTCCGGAAAAGTTGAATTACCATTTAAAGCACACATTCGTGTTTCCTTTGGCTACGATTCTGACCCAAACGCTCATGTTGCGCATGAATATTGAACCCAAAAATACAACGTGAATATTCAGTTAACACGGTTGTAATTTCAGTTATATTTTGGGATCTGGTATTCCCAAAGGAAAAACATTTTTATGGGAAAAGATTAGAATGACAAGGTCGAATTTCATATCATTCGTCAGCTGAAACTTCAGTTTGTCATTTATGTTAACGAAAGAATGGTCGATTTGTTCGACAACTCGTGAGTGAGTGAGTTTGGTTTTACACCGCTGTATGCAATATTCTAGCACGACATTGTGTGATACTCGATTCTGATTGGCTGAGAGCTCATCAAAACCGTACTTAAATGGCAGTTGAAGACCGCTAATTAAAGTGACCGGTTAACCGCGTATGAATACAATGCACTCGTTGACCCTTTTGTTTGTAAACAAACATGTCGGACATCGGCAATTTCTACCTCGGCAGCGTCTTTGGTGTTTTTGAAGTAAAAAGCGGATGGTTTGAAGAAGAATTTCCAGTGACAGTCCGTCAGCAGCGCAAAAGCGGCAGTATATTCAAACCGGATCCAGATCTACGGGTGTTGACGTCGACAACACACGTCGGCCCACACGTCCTAACCTAACCGCTTCCGTCCCGGTCGTAATGCCCAGTCCTTCCACTTCGGGTGTCCATATATCCCACATAAAACGTGGCATGTCAGGTCTTTTCCAAATTGGGAATAGTAGGGTGGTTATCAACAATTATTTCCGTGAATACAGTTAGCGGCGACTAAACTTAGCGAGTTCACGGCTTAAATTGGAGCGAGTCGATTGTCATACAGTAGGGGAGATCAGTTATTCGCTTGAGAATATTTTTATATTTATGGATGCTACTTGTTACAAATACAAGCATACTGGTTCCTGAAATAAAGCATTTATGTTGTTGATAATGTCTTATTATGTTCATTATACAACCTGTCGCTCAACGGGACGATTCCAAGCGATTTCCAAGAATAAAACCCCTTCACGCCTTGTGTTTTTTGCGCGTCAAACAGCTCGGTTTCAAAACGTGGTTGACACGTCATCGTATTCCTATTGTGTAGTTCGATGCTCATGCTATCGATCACTAACTGGAGTGTCTGGTCCAGACTCGATTATTTACAGGCCGTCGCCATAAAGCTGGAATATTGCAGAGTGCGGCATTAAGCAACACATAAACAAACATTCCTTTCAATCAGATTGCAGAACACAACAAACCACACAATATTTTCGTTTTGAATAATATTTTTCTTTCCAACTAGAGTGAGTGTGTAGGTTTAGCTTTACGCAGCATTTAGCAATGTCGCGGCAGGGGACACCAGAAATGGGCTTCGCGCATTGTATCCATGTGGGGGATCTAACCCGGGTAATCGACGTGACGAGCGAACCCTTTATCCACAAGGCTAAACACACACCCACACACCCACACACATACCGTTTTCCTACCAGAGACAGGCTACAGTGATATTGGTGAGTGTTTGTTTGTGTGAGCCCATCGTGTGTCGTGATATTCGGATATACACCCAGGGGTAAAACCTGTGTTTATATCAAGATATGACAATATGTGAAACCAATTCTGATATTCCATGTCGTGGTTTGATGGGTTATTACATAACGATACGTAAAGCAATCTCACTTAACGACAACGATGATTGAAATGAAATGATAAAAAATCAACCACGACAGTATTCCAGACAGAGTAGTGTTTTTAACACATATTTGTATCGACTACTATTGATCTGGTGTTCCGTTACGGCGATCTGAGTGAGTGAGTTTAGTTTTACGCAATACTCAGCAATATTTCCGCTACATGGCGCCGGTCTGTAAATAATTCAGTCTGGACCAGACAATCCAGTGATCAACAGCATGGGCATCGATCTACGTAATTTGGAACCGATGACATGTGTCAACCAAGCCAGCGAGTCTGACCACCCGATCCCGTTATTCGCCTCTTACGACAAGCATGGATTACTGAAGGTTCATTCTAACTCGGACCTGCACGGGTGTACGGCGAAGTGGAGAATAGGGTGTCATCATACCCAAACGTGTTTATTATATCAACCACCGGTTTAAGTAGGTCTGATACAGACTCGTAAAATTTCCATATAATCGGCATATTTCTCTGCCACTAAAAGAAAGGAATAGTCGGCATTCTACATGAAATATTCGAATACAGCCTGCGAATGATAATGAGTGAGTGAGTGAGTGAGTGAGTATGGTTTTACGCCGTCTTTAGCAATATTCCAGCAATATCACGGCGGGGGACACCACAAATGGGCTTGACACATTGTGCCACGTGGGGAATCGAACCCGGGTCTTCGGCGTGACGAGCGAACGCTTTAACCATTAGGCTACCCCGTCGCCCCACGAATGATAATAAAACCAGCAAATATAGGGTACTGGTTGCTACGATATCGCAGTATTTGTTGATGACGATGTTGTACTTGTTGACGATGACGTTAGCGCCTCGTGATTACAGAGCACGGAGCTACACATCCCTCGTCCATATGTCATATCCATGAATCATTATAGTGCATATAAATTCTTGTGTCCAAATTATGCTTTAATAAGCACGAAGTATAGTTTCCAATTTTGATCGTCAGACATACCCCAGTCGGCAGACTCGGACGAGATTCAATTTGTCGCCACATCCCTTTGTTGAATATCATGTCAGATGTTTATAACCTACTTACAGGTCTTTCCATGTTTGGCAATGCCCATGCCAGCCGCACAATGACAGTATCACAGGGCTTTATCCCATCACTGCTCCATACCTATACTGTTGCCTCAATTCTCCAACCATTTCCCTGTCTACAGCGACACGAGCAGGCAGAACCTAATTAAATTACCTAGTCCTCATCAATGCCACGGTGAATTGTACACCATTAATAAAATAATACAGACACTCTTATTGAAACGAAACATGGCATAACATACCGTCAAAATCCTGCCACACAGGACCGTACAACTATAAACAAATTTCACAATGGCAATGAGACGACGCTAACGTAATTTCTCGCAGGCAAACGTGGTTAACGTACTTTCTCGTCTCGCTCCGAGATGAGCGGGAACTCCGCAGGATCGCGCCAGCGAATGCTGTCAGCGAATCCGTTCTCCAGGGACTCAGTTTCTAATGTGCTTACGTAACTCGAACTATGGAGTTGGATGTGATTAGGTTTTATTGGGCTATTTGGAAACAATTTACGCTCTTTAGAGACATGGAAACGGGGATATGGCGTCGGGATGGTTGTATTATTGATACTGGTTGAGTACTGGAGACTGGAGAACTCAATTTGTGGTCATTCCTTCACGCTTGAATGGTAACTGGGTCCAATCAGGGGTTTATCGTGGGATGTTTTTTTATGATCGTATTCAAACAGACAGCATATGGCAACTCAGCTTACTTGTGAGTTGAAACAGGTGGAGATATCCATTGCTGGTGTTCATGAGTGAGTAAATGTAGTTTAACGCCGCTTTTAGCCATTTTCCAGCAACATCACAGAAATATGCTTCACACATTGTACACATGTGTGGAATCGAACTCGAGTCTTCGGCGTGATGAGTGAAAGCTTTGACCACTAGGCCCCTATGGAGCACAGGGGCGGTGGGGTAGCCTAGGGGGTTAAAGCGTTCGCTCGTCACGCCGAAGACCCGGGTTTGTTTCCCCACGTGGGTACAATGTCTAAAGCCCATTTTGGATGTACCCCGCCGTGATATTGCTTGAATATTGCTAAAAGCGGCGTAAAACAGTACTCACTCACTCTGGAGCACAGGCTTTTGGTTAGCTTTTCAAAAGGGATTTTTGGTTTTTGGCAATGACACCAACTCTTTAGATTTCTCTCATATTCAAATCTGGAACGTTTGTGTGTGTTTTATTACTTAATAACTAACAAAGCAGTCTACATTACCGGACATAACTAATTACTACCCATGTTGATTGTGGCTAAAAATGAAACAGACGAAAAAAAATCGATGGTGATTTAATACGGGTATGATGGTGTTGTGGACCAGGTTTGCAGTATTTCGGCGACCGTTTTCAGCCTTGTAACGTTTCAAATCCAATTTTGAAGTGTATGGTCTTTTTTTCACCAACATTGTACTTTGTAAAAAATCTTCTTCCTAAGGGGCGTCCGAGTGGTTGCGTGGTCAAAGCATCAGCTCGGCCCACCAAAATCTCGGGTTCGATGCTCACTTTTGTACAATTTGTGAAACCTCTCCGGCATACTATCGCCGTCCTGTTGGTAAATGCGGCGTAAAAACTCACTCACTCTGCTTCCTGGCAACAAGCTAAATGCGTCAAGTGGTTAATGAAGCGATGCTATCTTTTTTCGGACCAAACACCCTTTAGGGGCAAATACGCTTGGGTTGAACATCGATGGTTTGCACGTGCATATCTGTCAAGAGGCGCCCCTTTCCGTGAGGCGGAAACACGCGAGAGATGCCATGTGTCACATGGGCTTTGAGAACGACCAAAACGGTTCATCTTTAAAAAAGTGGGTGTTCCAGTTCAGCTGGTGAGGTAAACGTGAAGATTCATCCAAGTCCGTTTACCGTTACTGCGTATTTCTGTACAATTTAACGGTGAATGACGGAGACCCACTCTGTCAACATACGCACCAATCTAAAGATCCGTCTGACGCAGGAGCAAGGTTCAAGAACTTGTTCAACCTTCTGAACAAAAAATCCATTTTCAAATACCAATCCGTAAAACAAGCAGAAATGCCAGAAATGTAAAATATATTCAAGATTCACATCTTGAATGAATAATGAACTCTGATTCCAGCGTTGAATCAGCGCTTCTGTCAATACTTGCTCTACCACAGCTGGGAGTTAAACTATCATGTAATTGGGACCCGAGCAAGCTCTGTTTGAGATCATATCGACATATCTCATATCGGTTTTCCTGGTCCAAGGGAGATCTCATCTCCATCCTCATCCAACCTTTGTCCATTTTCCCCTGTCTCGTGCATATTGAAAGGGATATTGATCACGTGGCTTGGGGTCGATCATGTGACATACCGGCGAACGATGTAGGTTCATTTACCAGTTTGGAGAACGATTTGCACCAAAGTTGGAACTTTAATTGGAACCGTTGTCAATCAGCAATCCTGAAGACTCGTCTCATGGTTTACAGTGTCGAGGCTAAATTCAATAAGGTTCCCAGTGTCAAGAATGGCTGTAACGGTGCTTTGGGAGCTTTGAGATCGTGCGTTGTCAAATTTTCAGATAGTTTTGTTTTTTTGTTGGAGTTTCTCTATCTGATGATTTGATAATTCATAAATATGACGGACTGTAATTCGTTTTGATAGAAAGGGCCGTCAAGTTTGTTAATACCGTTCAAATTTTCACAGTCATATAAAAACTTGCTTTTTGTATTTAAAAGTATCAAAGAGGAATGCATTTCAAATACGAACACACATCACTGAGAAGTAAAAGCGGAATCGGAAATCCTGCAGTTGACACTAAAACCTGGATCGAATCACACACGAAATAGGAATACCCTCGGCTCTACATTACTCCGGCCAACAAGTGTCCCAAGCCATCCCAAATTGTGAGTATTGTCAAAGGGGCGTTTCAGGGGACTATTTGTCAAATTTTTGCCTCCTAAACCATTCTTGTAGCTTGTCCTAAGGGAAATATATAAACGTACCTATTGCAAAGCGGCACCTTTACAGACAAACATCGTGGCGCCGGCAATATGACGGCGATCAACTGCCTCCCAAGACGCTAAATAAATTCTTCTTCCATAAATAACATAACAGCTCTTTGTTTTTCTACGGGCCATCAAACAATAAGATGGACATGTAGTCGGCACTCGGATTACTACCTCCGTTTTAATTTCTTTATTATTTATAAAACTGATGGCAACTGTAATTCTGAATAAGTGTTGAATGTTTTCCGATACACTTTAACCCCGAATCGTGACATTTGACTAACTGTATTCGGAGTTACCTGGCATTGGGGATATTTTGTAGCTATCATATATGTGTATATTTCTTTTGATAAGAGCTGTATCGATATTAAACGTATTCTTAGTTAGATGTCATTGTAGATACTGTAAAGCAATCATATATATTTGTTGAATTCCCTTGGGCGGGGTTCTGTTTATAAACAACATAACCGTGGAATTTGTCATCGCGACTGTCTCATCTTCTATAGGAATGGTTTTGATGAGGAAGGTATCTCAATTATTGGCGATACTTGTGTATACATAACAAGGTCGAATAGTGCTCAGATTTCAATGGCAATGTTGTTTTGTGGATGTTTGTTTTAATGCATGACTATAATATAAACTTTTTCTTCAACTGTATCCTTCGTTCCTGTATCATTGCACAATGCTTCTAAACTCATCATCATTATATCATCATCATCATATTCATCATCATCAAATCACCATCATCACTATCACCATCATTGTCAGCAGCAGCAGCAGCATCGTCGACATCATCATCATCATCACCACTATCACCATCATTATCAACATCGTCGTCATCGTGATCATCATCATCATCATCATTATCATCATCATCATCATCAACACAACCATTCACATCATCAGGCATGACATTCGTATTATCTGAAACCATATCTACCTTTCATCATCATCATCATTATCATCCTCATCATCGTCGTCATCATCATCCTCATCATCAACACAACCATCCTCATCATCAGGCATGATATTCGTATTATCTGAAATCATATCTACCTTTCATCATCATCATCATCATCATTATCATCCTCATCATCGTCGTCATCATCATCACCAACACAACCATCATCATCATCAGGCATGATACTCGTATTATCTGAAACCATCTCTACTTTTCATCATCATCATCATCATTATCATCATTTCTAGTTTTATGCTAAGATGTTACAATTCCCACTGCAGCTTTATGTTTTATTAGGTTTTTTTACACCATGTGGATTCATGGAGTCCCGTCACAAGAACAGGTCCTAGCTGTTTATAATGCAAAATTTGTTCGATCGCATAAATCCATGATAGGCCCCTGAAATACATTCGAACCACATGCTGTTAAGCACGTGTCAGTGCATATCGATTCCTGAAGTTTTTACTTGAAAAGATTCTCAATTTCTGACACGAGTTTCAAACTGTCGCAGAGATTTAAACTAACGTGGTTTGAGAAAAAGGTTGAAGATCTGGATTTCTTGAAATCAATGTGACATTTGATACCGTTGATATTTAACCGAGCTCGAGTAATCTCCCTTCAGACGGTGTCCCAACAGTGCAATTAGTGCCAGCCTTATTAAGGTTGTGCTCATGAATACCACTGATAGAAGAGTCTGATTTCAAGTGACAGACAGAGCTCGGTCATAGCGATAATACCCAGTAACTAGTTTTCCGCAAAGAACCTGTCAGGAGGGTAAATTCTCGAGGTCTCCATCCAGCCGTAATCACGGACGGGAGCAGCGCGGACGCTCTCAAGCATATACGAGATTGAAAGCGAGTCTCGGATCGGAAATCGTCTCCCCCAAACCGGAAGCGGAAGTGACGCCATAGGAATAAGATGAAGAGGTCTACTGGAGAGCGCATTAGTGTATTGCTTTGAAGGGGAATGGTGTTCGACCGTTTTCACCTTCATTTGATATTGGAAGGCGAATCAAGATGTATTAGGGCAACCACTTGCATCTGTACAATCCTTGACAGTCTGTGTGTCGCCAAGGCTCAAATGTCAAGCTGCAAGACGAGAATAGTGAAGTGTAAATCATTATGTGTGGTCAATTTACTAAAGGTCGTGGAGAGTCTATTTTACCCTAAATATGTCATGGGAGACAATAAGAGTTTGATTGACACGTGAAATGGAAAGACCACCTTTTAAATTCGTTTAGTTGATGCTTTACAGTGAAGCCGACATTTCGCGTTATATTGAGGTTTAAGGTTAATGAACTACAAACAGTTGTCCGTTATAGCGCTGGTCGTATTAATCATGGCTCTGTATTGCAGAGGCTTATAATTACTCGGAAATCTCAGATTCTGTTTTCTTTAGTCACGGTTTTGCATGATGGTTTGGAGATTGAAGATAATTTATTCTCGGATCTGCTCCTCAGTTGATCACAACGTCACTAGTTTCAGAGTTGTTACATATATGTAACATACCTTCTGGGTTGTAAACTCATCGGTTGTGTGTTGTCAGGGTCCTCGTTCTATTTAACACACAATTATTTCGCCGATTTATTCATGGTGTGTCTTGCCGTGATAGCTGCCACACTGTAGATAACTCACAGATATCTGAAGCCCCGTGAATATCCTATCCCCCTAGTATATACTATGTTCCCTTCGATTTCCCTTTTGATTCCTTCAGTATTTTCGAAGTTGGTTCCTTTTCTGATTCTTCCTTTCATTGTCACGTTGATTCCATCTTCGATTTCTTTTTCATGATGATTTCTTCTCCGAATCCGGTTTTGATTGTAATTTTGATTCCGTATCGGACTCACATGTTGATTCCTTCTTTGAGTCCTTCTTTCATTGTTATTTTCATTCCTTCTCTGAATCACATGTTGATATCTTCCTTGAATCCTTCCTTCTTTCACTGTTGATTCCTTCTTTGATTCCTTCTTTGGTTGTCATGGTGAATCTTCTGTGATTCACATGTTGATCACTTCTTTGATTCCTTCTCTCATTGTCTGTTGATTCCTTCTCTGGGCCTTTCTTTCATTGTGTTGTTGATTACTTGTGTGATTCACATGTTGATTCCTTCTCCGATTCCTTCTTCCATTGTCATGTTGATTACTTTTCTGACTCACATGTTGATTCCTTCTTTGAGTCCTTCTTTCATTGTTATTTTCATTCCTTCTCTGAATCACATGTTGATTCCTTCCTTGAATCCTTCCTTCTTTCACTGTTGATTCCTTCTTTGATTCCTTCTTTCGTTGTCATGGTGAATCTTCTGTGATTCACATGTTGATCACATCTTTGATTCCTTCTTTCATTGTCTGTTGATTCCTTCTGTGAGTCTTTCTTTCAATGCCATGTCGATTACTTCTCTGACTCACGTGTTGATTCATTTCTTGATTCCGTCTTTCACTGTGTTGATTCCTTCTGTGAGTCTTTCTTTCCGTGCAGCGTTGATTACTTTTCTGACTCACATGTTGATGCCTTTCTTCATTGTCATGTTGATCACTACTTTGATTCCTTCTGTCATTGTCTGTTGATTCTTTCTCTGGGTCTTTCTTTCACTGTCATGTTGATTGCTTCTGTGATTCACATGTTGATTCCTTCTCCGATTCCTTCTTCCATTGTCATGTTGATTACTTTTCTGACTCACATGTTGATTCCTTCCTTGAATCCTTCCTTCTTTCACTGTTGATTCCTTCTTTGATTCCTTCTTTCGTTGTCATGGTGAATCTTCTGTGATTCACATGTTGATCACATCTTTGATTCCTTCTTTCATTGTCTGTTGATTCCTTCTGTGAGTCTTTCTTTCAATGCCATGTCGATTACTTCTCTGACTCACGTGTTGATTCATTTCTTGATTCCGTCTTTCACTGTGTTGATTCCTTCTGTGAGTCTTTCTTTCCGTGCAGCGTTGATTACTTTTCTGACTCACATGTTGATGCCTTTCTTCATTGTCATGTTGATCACTACTTTGATTCCTTCTGTCATTGTCTGTTGATTCTTTCTCTGGGTCTTTCTTTCACTGTCATGTGGATTGCTTCTGTGATTCACATGTTGATTCCTTCTCCGATTCCTTCTGTCACTGTCTGTTGATTCCTTCTTTAGTTGTCATGTTAAATCTTCTGTGATTTACATGTTGATCACTTCTTTGATTCTTGTGTTCATTGTCATGTTGATTCCTTCTCGATTCCTTCTTTCATTGTCTGTTGATTCCTTCTTTTGTTGTCATGTTGAATCTTCTGTGATTCACATGTTGATCACATCTTTGATTCCTTCTTTCATTGTCTGTTGATTCCTTCTGTGAGTCTTTCTTTCAATGCCATGTCGATTACTTCTCTGACTCACGTGTTGATTCATTTCTTGATTCCGTCTTTCACTGTGTTGATTCCTTCTGTGAGTCTTTCTTTCCGTGCAGTGTTGATTACTTTTCTGACTCACATGTTGATGCCTTTCTTCATTGTCATGTTGATCACTACTTTGATTCCTTCTGTCATTGTCTGTTGATTCTTTCTCTGGGTCTTTCTTTCACTGTCATGTTGATTGCTTCTGTGATTCACATGTTGATTCCTTCTCCGATTCCTTCTGTCACTGTCTGTTGATTCCTTCTTTAGTTGTCATGTTAAATCTTCTGTGATTTACATGTTGATCACTTCTTTGATTCTTGTGTTCATTGTCATGTTGATTCCTTCTCGATTCCTTCTTTCATTGTCTGTTGATTCCTTCTTTTGTTGTCATGTTAAATCTTCTGTGATTTACATGTTGATCACTTCTTTGATTCTTTCGTTTATTGTCATGTTGATGCCTTCTCCGATTGTCATGTTGATTCCTTTTCCGATTGTCATGTTGATTCCTTCTCCGATTGTCATGCGTATACCTTTTCTGATCCCTTCTTTCATACATGTTGCTGTTGATCACTGGATTGTCTGGTCCAGATTCGATTATTTACAGACCGCGGCCATATGGCCGGAATATTGCTGAGTGCGGAGTAAAGCTAAACTCGCTTACTCACTCACTTTCACACATGTACATGTTTGGTTCATCATAGTTTCCGAAATTTGATTGCATGCTATCGGCCACTGGATAAGTGGGAATGGTGACCATCCAATATCAAGGCATATTAAGCAGCGACGACAACGTGTTTAGGATATTCTGAATGTCCCATGAGACAAACATTCATTATGGTTCAAACATCGGTATTTTATGCATTTTTCTGCTGAACGGTGTCAAAGCAAACCCGGTCCCCCGCGCAGGCCCCGATTTCTCGAAACAAACTTAAGTTCGACAATTTGAAACGACTGAATTTTAACTCAACTGAGTTTTATAATAAAAAAGGCCAAACAACTTAAGTAATCTATTCACCAAACTCAAATTTTCTACTATGTTTGAGTTTAATATCAATTTCAGTTCATTCTGGGAAATGTATTTCTCAAATTTGAGTAAAAACTCAGACTTAAGTTGGTTTCTAGAAACCGGGGCCACGTAATATCAAATGCGGCCGTTTATATCCTTTATGGGTTAAATGGGGCCCTCAGGTGGTCTCATGATTAACGCCGTGACGTCATAGACGTATGTTTGATTCCTACATGGGTACAATCTGTTCATTAATTTATGATGTCCCCCACTGTTACGTGGAATAATATTGATAGCCGACAGTTGGCTGGTTGTTGTTTAACGGCAGTCTGGAAATATTCGAGTCTGGAACAGACAATCTAGTGATTGAAACCATGAGCGTCGATGTAGGCTATTGGGATACAATGCCATGTGTCAACAAAGTCTGTGAGCTTGACCACCCGATGCCGTTAGTCGCCTCTAACGAGAAGGTTTCATAAGTCAAACAAAGTGTTATCATTGCGAGAAGACCTGCCACTGAAACATGATCTTCATTATCGTACATGATCTTCATACATACAATAGGTGATTGTTATGCTTTAAATATCTGCCATGAAGGATACTTGTCAGGAGGATAACTTTCTTTCCGCTTTTAGTTTCAGCTCTTCCGCATTCAGTTTTTAATCATACCTAATTCCAGTTTTGCAGTAACCAAGATGGCCACTGTATCACAGATGTTGCAATGGGCTCTGGACAATAAACCACTGAACTTCAAGCTTCCTTTTAAAGAAGTTTAATTTTTCTAAAGTTCTAAACATTAAGTTTGTAGCAAGTCAAAACCGTATTCCATGGAGATTGAGGAGTTATGTAATCTTGTCTGCAGTCACAAACTCGAATTCAGGGAGGACACGCTTAAACAACACATCGACCAATTGTAATTTCACGGATAGTATATACCTCCAATTTTATCAACCGAGAGTTTTTCCGCCTTCATCCAACACGACCTACTAGCTGTAGGCATTATGAAGCCCATCTATCTCCTCACCAAACTACGTGATTCCTGGAAGTCTGCGAGTCTCAGACAAAGAAGGTGCCCCGAATCAGACTCGCATGACGGGGGAACGATTGACAGATGATTTCGGGGGTTTCGAATTTTTATCTTCAATTTAGCGAGTCTAAAAGACGGTCAATTTGTAATGGATCTCAGTTTGGCCGTATAGAATGGACAATGGAATAAGCTCAGATGTGACCGAGTGATAGAAAAAGAAAAGTGGGGACTGCTATATGGGGTACAAGCGTGTCCTTCCAATGTAATTTCTTCGTATTGGGTGTCTCACAGAATGAAAAATCGGCTCCCTACTCATCATTTGAAAATTGGCCAGCGCTTTATCGTTTGTCTGCGCACGTCCCGTTGAAGATAAATCGGGCTTGTACACTCGGGGTCCGTGCGGTCAAGGAATTTGGACAGTGTCCAAGGCACAGTCCAGGCAGATCCTATTGTGTGCTATCATTGGAAGTTTATGATGGTCAGCGCTGAATTCTGATTTCGGTTAACACTCTAACATATTAGATAAGTTTGGAGTTCGGTTTTAATACAGTCTTAATAGTGAGTCGTTTCTACGACAATGTGGGGCTCCATTTTTTGTTTTTACATGGGAGAGTGATATGCTAGTGATATACTGATGCTATACTACCAGTGAAAATATATCTGTGATCTCTGCTGATGATATACTTGTGAACATATATCAGCGATGGTGCTTGCTGATGATTTACGAGTGAGAACACATCATTGATGCTGTTGATATACAATGGTATTTCCTGGTGATATACTAATTATATACAGTACTACTTATGAATATATGTTAGTGATATTTGCTGACGTTCAAGTTGATAATATGTCAGGGGTTATTTTCATATACTGCTGACAATGTAACTGTGATTTCTGATGATGATATAAAATGGCGATGAACCAGATGGGACAGTAGTGATGATATATGAGTTATATTTGCTGAATCAGATGGACACTGGTGTTATATGAGTGATATTTGCTGGATCAGATGGACAGTGGTGATGATATATCGGTGATATTTGCTGGATCAGATGATACAGTGGTGATGTTATATCGGTGATATTTGCTGGATCAGATGATACAGTGGTGATGTTATATCAGTGATATTTGCTGGATCAGATCATACAGTGGTGATGATAAATCAGTGATATTTGCTGAATCAGATGATACAGTGGTGATGTTATATCGGTGATATTTGCTGAATCAGATGATACAGTGGTGATGTTATATCGGTGATATTTGCTGGATCAGATGATACAGTGGTGATGTTATATCGGTGATATTTGCTGGATCAGATGATACAGTGGTGATGTTATATCGGTCACCACTGGTCCAGATTTGAATATCTTCTGGTCGTCGCCACACTAATAGAATAAACTGTAGAATTATTTGGAATAAGTGCAAGTCGCAGATTTGTGTTTTAAGTGAGTGAGTATGGTTTAAGCCGCTTTTAGAAATATATCCAGCAATACCACAACGTTTAACGTCAAAAATGGGTTTCAAATATAGTACTCAGGTGGTGAATCGAACCGGGTCTTTGGTGTGACGAGCGCTTGCTTTGAGCACTTGGCTACCTATTGCCCTCGTGTGTTGCTTTTTGACTGTCCACTAACTGAAAGTTTGACACCAAGAACGTCCAATCCTGATTATAGTCTGTCATACATGTAACAGCCATGTACTTAGGCCGACACTAGGGATAACAAAGCTTAAAACAAGCAATAATAAAAATCTGCCACGATAGAATTAAAACATTTTGAATTCAAATCCTATTGGATAAACATCGTTACACGCCGTACTGGACAGTGTCCCATTTGACAAGAAATCCCTCGTTAAAACTAACACATGGACAGCGAACAACACGCCGGCACCGACAAAAGAAGACTACGGAGTGTAATTGACAATGCCCCTTCAGTCAGATGGAGAAGCCATCATTATGTCACAGAATAACAGCACAACCACTCGAGTCGCGAAAAAAACAACAAACTGTTTTGCAAAAGACAAAACGCCACAGAACTGTTTCAGACAGAGAACACGTGAGATTACTGCGAAAATGAAAACAAAGTCTCATTCCGTGGAACAGAGCAGATATTAAAGAGAAAGAATAGGTTATACAAGTTTTCGTGCCTTCAGAATGCCCAGAGTCACGGGGGAAGTTAATGGAAGCGCTGCCACTACAACCCGTGATATTTTTCTTCCAGAAATTAATCAAAAAGGGGATTGAGCTTTTGTGCTAGGCAATTCGCTCCAAACAAGCCGTGTCATTTTTGTTGAAATATTACCCGCTCCAATAATACGGCGCTCAACATCGAGTCGTGATTCGGTTTGGTCAATCAGAAAGTTACTCTTACTTAAGCTGCAAGTCGCTGAGATCAATCTGGCTTCTTTCTCTAGTCAATAGGCCTGCGATGTAGCTGATGCCATTGAATCCAGATCAAGCTATTGTAACAAACAAGGAACGTTTGTTCTGGTTTGGGATTATCTAAGACTTAATTAAACGTCGTATAATCGGACACGTCTTGATAAAACGGTCTTTCTTTAACTTGGCCGTCACAATGCCATCGCTTGGATGCCTTATTGTAGAACGGTGGCTATAAAATGTTTATTGTGTTTTAAATATGCTTCGCATTGGCGGGATTCGTGCAAAGAAGGAATTTGATTTCGGAAACAGAACTGTCGAGGTTGAGATCCAACGAAGGAATCGGAATTAATGGATCAAGCAGGCAAGGTGGCATTAAATCGTTATGTCGCCGATCTTCAGTACACAGTGCTGTGTTTGTCTCCGCTGCTGGAAAGAACCAATAAGAGCAAGAACTTGAAAATCTTCTTTTGAAAGGATGAGCTTTAAAGTATGGCGTTTCGGCACGACTTGGATCCTTGCGCAATATTTGAGTACATGCATGTCGCAAGCTAATTATAATGGTGGTTAGATCCACCGATGCTATGTATAGCAGTGGTTGGAAATTTTGATTTGGATTGATCATGAAAAGGGATTGGCTTTGATCATGAAAAAGGTTTGACTTTGATCATGAAAGGAAGGGAAAGATGATTCTATGTCGGCACGGAAAGGTGACATTTCTGTATGTATACAAAGTCATTTACCGAGTTTAATTTTCAGGTTGAAATGGGTTTTATTTGATATTGTTTTAATACGTGTAATTGAATCTGTTCAAGGACCTCATGGATGATAATAATAATAAAAGGTCTTTGACTGTTTTGTTTTTTTCAAACGGCTCCATCCTGGAAGCGCAAACGTAAGGATTCTAGTTAGAACTGGTCTTCAGCCAACATGTTTATCGTAAGAAGCGACCAAACGGATCCAGTGGTCAGACTCGCTGACTTAGTTGACACATGTCATCGTATCCCAATTGCGTCGACCGATGCTCATGCTGTTGATCACTGGATTGTTTGGTCCAGATTATTCGCAGACCGCGCCATGTAGCTTGGATATTGTTGAGTGCGGCTTTAAACACCAAACAAACAAAATACCTGAAGGTATTTTGTGAGACCCGTAGTTGTTTATTGTTTGTTGTTTGAGGTATATATTCGAACCTGGAACAAACCAGAGATAGATATCAGAAAAAATATTCAAAGCCATTTCAGTATTGTGACATCCAATCAACCAAAAACCCAAGCCCGGCCTCCTGTTATGATCAACATAGGATTCGAACCCAGGCGTATAATGTTGCTCTTCTGTACTCAACTGTCTGTGGGTTAAATCTTATCTTTGTTGACTGAAAGGAAACGCGGCTGTTGACAGAGTCGACCTATCACAAACGTTCCTCAAGAGACTATGCCACCGACGGCAGAGGAAGGTCATTCATCACGCTTGACATCCGCGGATGTGTCGACATTCGACCTTTATAGGAGGTTAAAGGTTATTTGTTATCAGGGCAGTGAACACCTTGTATAGTTGTCCGTGAATTGAAATCAATATCTCCTTATTTCTGTTAATATTGGACGACTTGTTAAAAATGTGTTCACCTGGAACATTACGATGGACAAACGAACCAACCAGCTCATGAACTGTCGTGATGTAACGAATGTTCGATATGTCGTTACATCACTATTAACTTACGACCAAGAGACTTTAAAGGAAACCATTGATCGATACTCTAAGGCTTGGGACCTAAAGAAACACGTGACTTAAGTACTTCCCTTTCTGCCCTGGTCACCAGTTTTAATACACTAGTTAAGCTGCAATAATAGTGCTGTAATGTATGCCTCGTTTTAGAAGGGATAAAGCAACGCCTAGAACGATGCCTTGATGACCACCTTTACTACAGTATATCAATAGCATTGCCTTTCCACGAGAAACAGCCAAAATTGGCGAATTAAATCAAATCATGTGTCGCTTCAAGTCAACATGACCCTGATTGCCGAGCACACGAAGCGTGCGAACGTGTTAAAGGGCCTCCCGAGTAATTCACAGTTCCAAAACGATGTCCAGCTTGATTAATTCCCGCAACTGAAATGTCCAAGTGTTGATTTATAGAGCGGCTCGCCCTGTCGGCACAAGGAGATCTCTCCATCAAGCTTTAATTTTTTCCCGATCTCAAGAACACCTCTCTAAAGGTCAAGACACCCCCTTTTGCCATCATGGCCCCAACTCAGAGGATTTGCAATCTGCTGGAATTCCAATTGCAAAACGCGACCCCTCAATTAAGTGGACCTGGGTAGCAGTGACTGTCTTTTTCAATGGCGGGCTTATCTCTTTGCGGGACTCGAATAAGCTTCATTACTTTTCATTATGAGACCGGATGTTCGTGCCGCGCATGCTCACACAACCTATCGCGTGATCCGGGCAATGTTTAGCCAACTCGCCTCGGAGGCTTTAGAGGGACAATTAGCCCATTTCATGTTTAGGTTGTGGCAGGGATTCAATTAGCAATCGGTCTGGACTGAACGTTTTGTTTTCGGACTGACCATGGTGATTAGGGCCTATTAAATCTTTCAATTACCCTAATGAGTAGTGATTGGATGGAATTAGGTCATGTATTATTTGAGCAAATTACGCTGGACTAGCGCACAGCTCATCAGGATGAACACTGACGAATCAAGTTTCTTTCTTTACAGTGGATCTGTTTGAGATACATGAAATTAAAAATGTTTTGTTAAGACTGATGTTGTGATAAGATTGAAGCTTGCATTCTAGCTCTCCATTATGTTTTTTTCAGTTTCATCCAATATTGAAAAGTTTCTTAAAGATTTCAGCTTGGAGCATAATGTCATTTCCAATAGTTCTTCACAGTACTTCTTTACTGGTAAACAAATATTGGAAATCCTTTGATGGAACTTGGGTTGTGATAATATTCAGCCTCTAGTTTTATTTTACGCTTCAATAATGACTGGATGCTTTTTATATTAGTAAACAAATATGAAAACTATTTTTGAAAGACCCGAATCGTGATTAATTTAAGCGAAGTAACAGATATTGACGAAGTAATCACTCAATATAATGATTCCAAGCCGAGTGAAGCACATTAGCCGTGTTTTCACATTAAAGAAGAATATCTAGTTGCATTAGGAAGTTGTATTTTTCTCCATTTCATTTGTTAAAATAGTCTGCATTTATCACAAGTATTTAGCAGGAGTATTTTTGTTAGATTTGCGTTGTCCTAAGGGTTTAAAGTATTCCATGAATATTTTTTTCTTATGCAGTTTGAGAGCCCAACAAACATTAATAGCGTGATATGTGGAGGTGGGAAAAACAGATAATTTGAATTTCGACAAGCTTCGCCAATGTTCATGGCCTTCCGGTGATGGTGGTAAATGATCCTCCGATTTCGGATAAGGAATGTAGTTGAAAATAAAATTCTTGGTACTTTTTGTATGTAAAAATATTGGTACATGTCATTGTCTCTATTGTAGGGTATGACCTGTGTTTTTATCATGTTTAGTAGTGTTAAATTGTATGTACCCTGCCAGCATATATTTCATGCTCTATGGTCAGGTGCTGAAATGGCTACGTTGATTTAGATGTCAATGTTAAGGTTTAAGGACTGACCTTACATCGATTGTTGGTTAAAGTTTCAGCTTGGAAGTATTGCCATCTTGACCATATATTGCCTGTCATCGTAGAGTTTAGAGATGGCATCACGACCATATATTGCCTCCCACCATGCTGAAACAGCCGTCACGTCTAATTGGAATAAGCGATTTACAAAAGATAGCCGTAAATTCCTGTAGTGCCCCATACCTTCTCTTGTGTTGTTTGGCGGTGGGGCTATGTTTAAAGCGTCCATGCGTCACGCTGAAGACCCTGGTGTCCCTCGCCGTGATATTGCTGGAAGGGGCTGTGGGATAGGTGAGGTGAGGTGAGGTGAAATTGGGTTTAACGTCGTGCCTGAGAATATTTCGCTCATATGACGACGTGCATGCGTGTGTATGTGTATGTGCGGCTGCCTGTACTAGCCCAGACTTAAGCTGGTTTTATAGTGCTAGCCCACTGAGATACCATGCCGCAGTGAAGCATGAATACCCTACTCAGATACATTATACTGACTCCGAGCTGACCAGTCCTTGTTGTACCCATTAATGCCGAGCGCCAGGCAGGGACCAACAAGTACCAAATTTTAACGTCTTTTGGTATGACGCGGTCGGGGATCTAACCCGCGACCTTCCACTCTCCGGGCGGACGCTCTATCCACTACACCACGGAGGCGGTTGGCGGTGGGATAGCCTAATGGTTAAAGCGTTCGTTCGTCACGCTGATGACCCGGGTTCGACTCCCCACATGGGTGTAATATGTCCCCGACGTGATATTGCTGGAATATTGCTAAAAGTGGCGTGAAACCATACTCACTCACTCACTCTTAATGTTTCTGCTGTATTAAACAACAAATACTTTTTATAAGAATTATGTGAATTGCGGATTATAAAGACCGGGTCACGCTGGGCTGTCCTCCACCATTTAAATGCCACGCCCTTTTTGTAACAACTAACTGTTCCGAGACTTCCTTTTACCATGCATCTGTTGAGTAGCTCAGAGTACATGAGGCGTCGCGAGAACCGGAAGTCACATTTCAATTACAAGTAGGGACATGTTTTCTTGCCATTCCAAATCATTTTCTTTTGATTTCAACCATATTTCTTGCTTATCGTTCATGTTTGGTTTGACCCTCTTTCCCGGCGTTTTCGAACCTTTGAGAAGTAGTCAAATCGTATATTCTTCCCCTTGAATGATTTTGCTTCCGTTTCTTCCCATTCGCCATTCCATCCTCTTATCTTTTCAGTCCTCGCGTCGTCACATCTACGGACTTCACAACCCTCATGTCTTTCTCCAAACAAGTTACTGTGGAGTTTGTGAAATCTTAATTCGTATCCCTTCATTTGTTACATGATCCAACTTTTTGTGACACGCGTGAACTGCGTTAAAATAACAGTCAAGGGCTTCGCTCTGTGTACACCGTGTAGCCGAGTTTTAGTTCAAACACACTTCTTCCTCGGCGTATTGATGTTCCTGTGCGGAGTTTTAGTCGACATGACTTAGCTCTTAGCGCATGAATACAACAGACGAAAGAAGGTCCGTGTACCTGTGTTCTCCGGTCAAAGGAAGTGCCCTTCGGTTTCAAAACAATCTATTTTCTGGAAATCTATATTTTGTGATAAAAGGTAACATCTCTTGGAATGAGACGTGCTCACGCTGTCAAGATGATCGCCTGTTTTTTATGCAGTGTTTTGTTCTTGTTAAACGCCGTATATAGTTTTCAAGGCTTTGATGTTGGCCTGTTTTTGATGACAGACGGAACGTCTTATAAAAAGATGATGAGGTTTGCTTGGCATCGTTTTCATGTTGCCTCAGAGATGTTATTTTAGTGTAGGTTTCATTTACACTTCAGAGGCGTGTCTGCTTGAGTCCTTACCTGTGTGAAAGTCACGTAATAACTGTTAATAAACATATCTCTATCTATCTCTTTGTCTGTCTCCCTGTCACTCTCTCCGTCCATCTCTCCCCTGGGATCTCCCTTTTCTCTCTATCTCACTTTATCCCCAACCCTCTCTCTGTCTACTGCCATCTCTCACTCACTCTCTCGATATATCTGCATCTGTTTCTCAATATCTCTCCGTCCCTCCCTCTCTGTCTCATACCCTCTTCCATTCTCTCATTCACCTCTCTCTCTCTCTCTCTCTTCATCCCTTTCTCAATATCTCTCTCATCTCCTCCCTCCCTCCCTGTCTCCTGTCCTCTTTCGTTCTGTCAATCACCCACTCACTCTCTCTTCATCTCTTCCTCAATATCTCTCTGTCTCTCCCTCTGTCGTGTACCCTATTTCATTATCTCAATCATTCACTCTCTCTCTTCATCTCTTCCTCCATATCTCTCCATCCCTCCCTCTGTCTCTTGTCCTCTTTCATTTTCTCAATCACCCACTCTCTCTCTTCGTCTCTTTCGCCACATCTATCCGTCTATCTGTCTTCTGTCCTCTCATTCTCACTCTCAATATGATGAGATGGTTTTTCAAACTAACGAGACATTCAAATTAAATGCTCATTTCACCCAAAACAAATTAGACGTAAACACGCCGACAGGGGTAACAAGGGAGATAATCACTTTTTGAGAGTGCACCTTTTTTCTTTCCGTCAGTACAATGCAACCTATTTGACGACGGTGAGTAATATTCAATAAAAAAAACCCTCCACGTGGATTACAATACTTTAATATTAGACACGTGAATTGCATGAAACTAGCCAGACAGGACTTATAAAGAATAGCTTAAACAACATATGGGGATCCCGTATGTAAATACCACCTCTATCTTTTCGTTAAAAATCGTTGCATTCATTGTTGTAAGTGTCTTTGTTGAACACTTGAGTATTGATCATTAACGCAAATATACAACGGCTAAAGACATTGTTTATCTCCCTTTCTCCAAGACAGAGTAAGTATACAGGCGCTTGATCTGAACATTGTTATTATCCGCCCCTACTCAGCACAATTAACTATTTCCAATATCCCAATTTCCTAACAAGAATGTTGCTTCTATTGCAAACACCGAGATATAGAACCCGACAATTTAAGTAAGTGGCCCGCTCTCATTGCCAGGCCGTTTGATGACCACGGGTCAATCGTCCAGCCATCCCACTTCACCGTTTGTTTACACAAAATATTTCTGATCAATGAAATATTGATGTTCAATATTTATGAATGTGTTCGTGCAAACATTGCCAGCCGAACTAGATACGCTTAATAAAACTGGGTATTGGTTCTGTCGTCGATCTCAATACTGCCGTGTTAAATTACCCTCCACTTTTTGTTCGTCATATAATAAATATTTTTGGGACAATATTTTCCTCTTCACGGGCATGCATTGTCCGCACGTAATGGGTTGGTTGATTTATCGTCGCTGTTGGCGTGTTGTGGTATTTCTTGCACATATTTGGTCTAATTGGGCAATTATGCTTGCATAATAGGTACAAATACTCATTTGTGGGAATTCTGTGAGCAGAAGGGTCTGAAAAAATGCGTCTGATGGCTATTATCATTATCAATATTATGACGACGGTGGGACACTGGCTGATTGCTAGTTGTATGGTTGTTTATTTAAGAACCTATGCACGGTGGGAGCGCATTGATTCTGATGTTCGGTTCTGTACTAACATTGCTTTAGCAGTGCTAAACGGTAGATCCGGCGTGGGTATTTCAGACTGTGGAACAGATTCTATTCCAGTTGGCATATTGTGGAGATCGAGCCATACTATGGAAACACACGCTTCGTGTTTACTAGCTACGCCTACTCGGCCGAAGACCTTAGATTTCCTTGAACTGCTTTTACCGGCACTGACAGGTTTGCAACTACCATTTCTTCTACGTCTGTAACTACCACTACTTCTACGTCTGCAACTACCACTACTTCTACGTCTGCAACTACCACTTCTTCTACGTCTGCAACTACCACCACTGCTTCATATGTAGCAACTTCTGTGCATCTACAGCTAAAACTACATTTCAAACAGCCCCAGCTATATCTACTACGTCTACAACTACGACCGCAACATCTACAACTACAATGCAACATCCTCTGCTGCATCTAAAACAACCACAGCTACATTAACAACTACTATTACTACGTCTGTAACTACCACCACAACATCTACAACCAGAACTGCATCCACAGCTACCACAACAGCATCTACAACTACCACAACTACGTCTACAGCTACCACTACATCTACAGCTACCACCACTTCGTCAACAACTACTTTCCACCTACAACTACTACAACTTCAGCCACTACTGCTTCATCTACAACTACTACTACTGCATCCACAACCACCACCACCACCACTACATATCCAGCTATCATCACTGCAATGTCTACAAAAACCACAACCTCGTCTGCAACCTCCACTGTTACACTACCACCATCACTGCATCTCGAATTACCACTACAACATCTCAACTGCCGCCAATTCAACATCTACAACATGCTTGTAGTAAGAGGCGACTAACGGGATCGGGTGGTCAGGCTCGCTGACTTGGTTGACACATATCATCGGTTCCCAATTGCGCAGATCGATGCTCATGCTGTTGATCACTGGATTGTCTGGTCCAGACTCGATTATTTACAGACCGACGCCATATAGCTGGAATATTGCTGAGTGCGGCGTAAAACTAAACTCACTCACTCACATCGGCAACTACCACAATCACTGCATCTCGAACTACCACTGCAACATGTACTACTGCCGCCAATGCAGCATCTACAACTACCACCATCACTGCTGTTTTAGAACCTCTGCTACAACTACCTTTTCTACATCCTCCACATCTGTCACGAACCAAATGTTTTTTAGTCAAGGCCACTTTTGCAATCAATGCTCAATGCTTAATTTGTTTGCGACAACTTCAAGAGAAAGGCGTCTTTTCGAACGAAATCTCGCATATTTCAAGAACATTAAGATGTACAACCAAATATAATTATCAAAGACGTTATTCCTTTTGAGGCTACGTGTTCACATACCCTCATCAAGATGTTCTTTGAAAAAAAATGCAAAGAACAATATAGAATATCTGAAGGATGCAGAATGAGTTTGATGGCCGCCTAAATCTCAAACACGCCATTACGAGTCAGGTTGGGTCTGTCGTCATTTGCGAGAAAACAACATGAGAGTCGACAAGCCGAGAAAAGCTATGCATTGCCAACATTCGGTCGTTGTTAGTATTCATCGAAGGATCTGTAATCTTTCCACATGCTGAACTTCAAATTAAGTCCAGGAGTCGATATCAACAGGTCGCTCTTCGCGGACAATCCGGGCTTTTAAATCGATTTACTGTTAGACATGGATTTCCTTTCGCAATAAACCCTGATTGGTTAATTATTAGGGATAACCTTAATAGCAAGAATTCATTGGCTGATGCATTGAAATGTCAAACTGCACTGATAAGTGTAATCATGGCACGTACCAGCGCACTAGAAGCGAGTTGCACGGGCTGCACGAGCTTCCAAAACTGACAGCGCGACTTCCGGCGTGGAGATGGCTTAAGTACCCAAAATGGCTTGACGGATAAGCTAGACATCCCATAACGGGCCAGAGCTTTGTTAGTTACATATGTCAAATTGGCTATTGTGAGAACGGGGAAATAGTGTGCTTGATTAAATCCTAGCTACAATCTGTCAGCGGCCAAATTACCTTTGAATGGAAAGCCCGTTCCATTAGTTCGTATTTTCCGTGTTGTCTATTGAATGGTGAAAATGTTGAACATTCGGGACATATCCACCGCGTTGGCAGTTGTAATGGCGGGTACTACAAACTGAAGAATAAAACTGTCCGTTAGATTTATTCAAATGATTAAAGGTTTCAGCCAGAATGGTGTGGTATCAACTTTCTGTAGAGCGATGCTCGTTTGTGTGTTGTGGGGGTGGGGCGGTGGGGTGGGGTTAAAGCGTTCGGGCTTGTACCCATGTGGGGAATCCAACCTAGGTTTTCGGCGTCAGGAGTACACTTTAACCACTAGGCTACCCCACCGGCTCTGCAAATTCCTGAAATTCGACATTTTGTCTCATGCAGCTGCCAACTGCTCCTAGTAGTTTGGCATGTCTTTGTGCATATATGTTTGTCTGTGGATTTCTGAATTCAAATAATAACTTAGACATATGTGCGCACAATAATAAGGCAAGGAAACAACAAGTAGCAAAGAGATGTCTCACAAGTAACAATTGTAGTTAAAGATTAATTAAGTTTACGATTCAAAAACAATTTTTGCACAGGAAATCCAATGGTTATACAAATACAGTGAATTCTTTGATGGGCATTTTAGAAGTTGAGTTGATGAAGAATAATGACAATTATTATGGATATACAACTTCTTATATTCTGTGGAGGCGACGTTTCGACATAAGTTCTAATGTCGTTGTCAAGCTTCAAATACAGTGAAAGTAAAAATGTATTGGCAGTACAAGTACAATGGATGTATAGAATACAGCAACAGTAATAATGATACAAACTGTCACTGATAATATTATTCAACAAGTACCAAAAGCGGACAGGCTTCCAAAACAAACCGAGGCTAGATACCCAAGGTGAAAATGATACAACCCGCTTTCCTGAAACTTCAAGATGACTCTTCACTCCAAGTCTAAATATAGAAACTCATACCCAAGCAATGCGCGGGTACCGATAGCTGTAGCACGTGCAACATGCCTTACGCGCCGACGTTAGTGACACTTTTGCAGACTGACTGGCTGAGTTTGGTTTTACGCCTCTTTTTGCAATATTCCCGCAACATCACGGCGGGGAACACCAGAAATGTGTGGGGATTCGAAACCGGGTCTTCGGCGTGACGAGCCAACGCTTTAACCACTAGGCTACCCCACCGCCCCCGCTTTGTAGATGCACGTTGGACATTTATGTCGAAGAAGCTCATCTTCAACGCAATGATCCTTAACGTTCGCCATCAAAAGTGAGAACCCTAATATTGGAGTTTTAATTCCATTTAATTCAGCAAGTTCGTCCAATAATTAGATTACTTTGAAACTTTTGTTCCGGGAATTTCTGAAATGGGATACGCCATCGTTTCAGATGAAGGAGTTTTTTTCCAAGCGGAGACAGGCGCTTTTGGCTGAGGGCCTTCCTGCAAGAAATTTGAAACGCAGTGCGACCTTACTCGATCAACCAGAGTGTGGGGAAACATATTCGATTAGAGGAGATGACTAAATTGAAAATAAACATCCCAGAGGGCAGTTGGGATATCTACATTCTGACACCCCTTGGGTTCTCGCCTGGGGTTATTTAAAGTGGGCAGCCAAGACCGAAAAATTCCCTTGACCAAACAAAGGCAATCGACCTGCCGAGACACTTATAAGATCAAATTTCGGGGGCTTTTCATTGTCTGTTTGATTGGGTGACCAAAATAAGAATATGGTCCATGCGTTATCGAGCCCGAGTTCGATTTCAGGCGCTCTGTTTATCGATCTGGTGGTCCTCTGTTTATTTTGAACATTGAAGACGCTTCGCAGTCGATCGCAGATAGAACTCGCTCGAGAACAAGACTCAGGATGTATTGTAAATCAATAAAACGATTGCCCCTCATGTTGTAATTCTGAAAAACGGAGTTTGGGCAAGCGAAAAAAACCACTGTCCACCTCTTGAGGTATTACGATGATGGGGAATGCAGTGGAACGAAATGAAATTCTTCGTGGAATTGTGGAAAATCAACATTTATCTTTGGAGAGTGTTGTCTTTCCCGTGGAAGGCATGGGTTTGATTGTTTAGGTTTGGAAATCAGCTCATCAGCCGACGGCCAATGGACATCTCACTCGTCTCATCCAGAACAGATTCCTATACATATTTGAGAGTATTGATGGACGAAAAGCATAAATATGTGTATGGATTATTCTTATGCTATTCTTCCGATGATTTTCTTTGATGTGTGTTTTCTTTGTAACGAATTTACCATATCTTAATTTGAATTTCCGAACGTTTTAAGTTACATAATGCATAAGAGGAAAAAACGATCCAGTTTTGAATGACATGGGCGTTCTAATAGTATGGGAGAGAAATTAAACCTGTTCAAGTGTTCAATTTACATAAGTCAATATTTCCTGCCAACCAGTTGTGCTGGTGTCCTTGAAAACGCTTTGGGTTTTAGACATAGTGACGTCATGGTGACGTCATTGATCAATGTGTTCTGATGCGTGTGGAATTCAGCTTCCGTTGAGCTTCCCGGGTTCGATTCCCCATATGGGTACAATGTGTGAAACCCATTTCTGGTGTCCCGCGCCGTGATATTGCTGGAATATTGCTAAAAGCCCGCGTACAACTAAATTCACTCACTCACTCACTCTGGTGTTCCCTCCCGTGACATTGCTGGAGTATTGCTTAAAGCGGCGTAACACTAAACTCACTCACTAACTCATGAATTGGTTTTATGTTGTGTAGGTACCCTCTTGAAACCAGCGCTTAAACACATACAACGACGACTGCAACATGCTATGTTGTAGGGTATCCTGGTTAGAAGGTGTGGTTCAATGGGTAAAGTGTCCACTCATTAAGCTGTAGACCCAGGTTCGATTCCCCGCATGGGTACATTGTCGAACGTGTTCATGATATCAGCCACTATTTCGTCAGGCTGGACTTGATTTTCTAAATGCTATGACAACACCTTGGATATAAACAGTGGTTCAAGGTGCTGGATTTTGGTCAATTGTGACGTCACAGATCATTCACTCACTCACCCACTCATACCCCTTTGCCAATAAACCTGTGTATCCTCAGCTCCATTATTGACGGGTCACACAGACAATGAGACATCAAACGTCGTATTTTCAACGTGCATGTGTGTAGTTTGTTACATTTGCCGTACATATAGTTTGAGAAAAGCGTCAATTCAGAGAGACAATGGCTCACGAATTATTCCTCACCTTTTAATCGCGATTTTAACACATTCAGACTACTTAGTGAGTGAATATGGTTTTACGCCGCTCTCAGCAAAATTCCAGCATTATCACGGTGAAATGGTATCCATTAAGGGAATCGAACCCGGTTCTTTTGCTTGAGGAAGAAACGCTTTAACCATTCGGGTACCCAACCGCCCTTCAGACACATTGACACATAATATTACGTTCATGTTTGACACGCTGCATACCTATGTGACGTAACTTCATACCGCTGAGTATATTACCAAAGGGATGCGTGATTGATGGGATTCCATCAAATCAAACATGTCAAACACGGCATACATCAGTGTTTACCTTTGAATATTCTCAAAGCACACAGAGAGTGGAATTCGATCTTGAATATTCGTCAAATGAAAAACATAAAAATATATGTTAATGGTTCAATAATAAATCTCTTTCGGCCGCTTGTACACTTATGTCTTAAATCCCGGGTCATGATTTAAACAGAAGATTGCCCAGTAAAAGCATTGGATTTTTTGTGCTTTACCGTAATATTCGTAATGATTATTCCTAAGTGGATTGTTGAAGAAGCACGCTATTTATAAAATAATAGCTGCATCGGCCATCATGAATTTTGCAATATCACTTCAATTTTAGATATTGATTTATAAATCATGTCCTGTCATAGTGGACAGGCGTGCTCCTTGCCCATACAGAATGACATATTTGAGGTCCCTGCGGAGCGTTTGGTTGGTAAACCTTGAAATAAGAGGCTGCGAAATAGGTTGGGGTTTTAGATTAGAAACGTTTCTACCGTGTATATGTCGTGTAGCTTTGACATGTGTTTTGTGGGGCAGCGTTTAAAACCCAATAACGCTTCATAAGAGGGGGAATTTAGGTTTTGATTGACAAGGAAATCCTCGGGAGATGTTTGCAATCGCCGTTCGGTACTTCTATCTTTGTGCGTCATGTGTGTCGCCTTATAAATCCCTTACCCCCATCTGTAAGATGTCATTCACCTTGTACATAGCCGTCAATCACCTCGGGTCTGGTGCACATTGCAGTCAGTTATCTAGTTATAACATCTACAGCGCGTGTAACATACGTGCAATGACGTCTGGTATAGATATTTCAAACTGATAATTATACTCAGAATTGAGATAAAAGTTTCTCTCAATGTTATAAACGAATTTTGGAAAATCGGTTTAGGAGAGGGTTGATAAATTAAATTTCAGGGAAAGGCAGGTTTTGACATGCAATATAAATCTATCTGACGGGGAAACAGTACTATCTCTTTCCGCTCGTTGCATTTATTGACGAATTGATATGATAAGCTTCATTTTTTTATCTTATAATCGGAAATTTAATGTTTTATGTCGAACGTGTACAAAGGATTTTTTGACTCGATCCGTGAATGAACTCTTTGCAAATCAACTTAATTTTGGGGGAAGCGCACAGCTTGCGTGCACACGCTGCAGTTGATTATGTGAACCTCGCGAGATCAAACAAGTGCCGTGATAGGCTTATATATATCTTTCAATAATCATATAAATTAAGAATAGCATGTGGTTAATTTTGGGAAACAAGATAACTGGTTATGGAAATGAAAGGAATATTTGATATATACTGAGTCAAAAAGAAACTTCACAAAATGTAATTTGAAAAATAATGAATAATCTTTCTCTGAGGATACATCTATGTATCCGAAATGGGATTCCTATCTTTCGACTCTAGAAAAACGTTAGCAAAACCTACTCAAACCCATCCATTCGTCGTGCAAATGACAGGTTTGCCAAATCAGGTTTTGCACGTGCAGTCGATCACGTGATCTTCGCATCGAAGTTTTCTTCATATGCACGTGTTTGCATTGGCCTCAAGAATTGAAAAAACACTTTTAAACCACAGTTTTAACGGTACTTGAAATGCCACGATTGTCAAATGTGCAACGTGAACGTGCCATTGGCATGTTGCAAGCGGGAAGATCGGTTATTGACGTCGCAAGAGCAATGGGATGCAGCCGTCTTACTGTGTATGACTTGCGAGGTCGTCTACAACAAACTGGCACCACTTCTGATCGCCCAAGGTCGGGTCGTCCACGTGTGACGTCACGAGCTGAAGACCGTCAAATCGTCCTACGTCACCTACGTGACAGATTTCTGCCAGCTACACGAACCAGGGCTGAGATGTTTAGAGATCGACTGTCCTCACAGACCATTCGAAATCGGTTGCGGGCTGCCAATCTCCATTCTCGACGTCCATATCGTGGGCCAAGATTGATGCCGTTTCATCAACGTCAACGTCTGCTGTGGGCCCAACGTCACCTCCGATGGACCCAGAGAGACTGGAATCGAGTCGTCTTTAGCGATGAATCCAGGTTTACCCTCAGATTCGCGGACGGCAGGCATAAAGTCTGGAGACGACGTCGTGAACGGTATGCCCAATGGTGTGTACAGGAAGTCGACAGATTCGGGGGCGGAAGTTGCATGGTGTGGGGTGCTTTCTGTTGGAACAACCGTTCCCGACTTCTGGTCATCCGTGGAAACCTCACAGCTGCTGCTTACCGCGACCAGGTGCTCACACCCCTGAACTCGTTCCTTTCATGGCGGCTTATGGCCCAGTTCCACCATGATAATGCTCGGCCGCATACCGCGATGTTGACACGAAATTTCCTTCAAAACGCTGGAATCAACGTCATGGACTGGCCATCGAGGTCCCCTGACCTTAATCCAATAGAGCACGTTTGGGATGCACTTGGGAGAAGGCTTCGTGGTCTTAGGAACCAACCTCAGAATTTGCAGGAACTTGGCGCTGCCTTGCAAGAGCAATGGCGCAGAATCCCCAACCACGTGTTCACAAGCATCAGGCAGTCGATGAGGAGACGGTGTTTGGCAGTGGTGAATGCGCGGGGCGGCCATACACGATATTGAACTGAGAAATTTCGCATTTTTATTCTTGTGACTTGACATTCCGTATACCCATGTTTTGGAACGGCGGTGTAGCCTAATGGAACTGATTATGGCACTGTCAGTGTATCGAGAACATCACACAGATCTCAGCAATGAAATAATAACAATTTAACCATCTTACCATCTTTTGTTCTTTTATAGTGCCCTGAAGAAAGAATGTGAAGTTTCTTTTTTGACTCAGGAAATTTCGACTGTTTGTTGTATAAGACCGCACTCGACAATATTCCATTGAGAACGAAACACCGTCATGGATGTGTCGAACTAATGGTTTTCTCGAAGTAAATGCTTGGTCTCTGCGTAGACATCGTCCAGATTTTGCGTTTTTAGTCGAACTTCGGATAACTCGAAGTATTTGCGTAGGGTCCCTTCAACTTCGACACAAGGTTGTTCGACTGCTTTTGTCGGCGGTTTGTAATAGTCAAATCAGGAATAAACAATCCGTTGACTGCATCCATCCACGCAGCTTGGAAACGATGACATGCACAAACCACGTTAGCGGGCCTGACCACATGATTCCATTAGCAACCTCTGACGACTAGCATAGGTTACGGAAGACCAGTTATAACCATTGTCTCACGGGTGAAAAGAGTGAGTGAGTGAGTTTAGTTTTACGCATCTTTTTCCAGCAATATCACAGCGGGAGACGCCAGAAATGGACAAATTGTACCCATGTCCGGAATCGAACCCGGGTCTTCGGCGTGACGAGCGAACGCTTTAACCACTAGGCTACCTCACCACCCCACATGTAAAGATAGAAAATAATTCGTTTGTCTATGGACTGTAATATGCCGAGATCTACGGGTTAATCGTATATACAGGTTGGGCAGTCTACGTTTTGAAGGCGGGTTATCTTCCCGACACTGGGGATGTAGACGATGTTGCGGCTTAGGCGCTGGTAGTGACGTCAATGGTGACGTTTCCGCCAGCAGTGATATAACATTTCCAATATATATTTCCCTGCAATCAATGCATGTGGCGTTGTCCGTGACTACAGTGTCGCAGTAAACCTTGTGATTACATAACTATCTTATAGAGAACTGCCCACTGTACGAGAAAACACCACACGACTATATCCGTTGGTGTCAGAGGCTTCTAATGTTCCATACATTCTGAATGAGCGTGTAGGCTGTGTAGGCTGTGATTTTGTAGGCGTCTGTGTCGTGATGGATGCAGTGTCATCGTTGTTGATGTCGCTGTTGACGACATTGTTAGATGGTTAGAGGATGCCAACACTATCCTTATGTCTGTCTTTCGTGACTCTATTACGCCGCTTTAAGCAATATCCCCCAAATTTTATGACGAGGAAAATCTAGAAATAGGTTTCACACATTGTACCAATCTGAGGAATCGAACCTGGCCTACGGCGTGACGAACAAACACTTCAACCACGAGTCTACACCGCGGCCTGTTCTATATGGTGCATCCAATGAGCCCTGTGAAGATCCGGGTTAGAATTGATCGTCAGTAACCCATGCTTGGCGACTAATGAGACCGGGTGGTCAGGCTTGCTAACTTGGTCAACACATGCCATCGTGTCCTTTTGTGTAGATCGATGCCCATGTTGTTGATCACTGGATTGTCTGGTCCAAGCTCGATTATTTACAGACCGCTGTCGTACAGTTGGAACTCGCTGAGTGCAGCGTAAACAATAAAGAAAGAAGCACACAAACAAAACACACGGTTTCAAAATGGAAGATGAATTTGACTGTTGTGGTGACAATAATTATTGACTTGCTAATAATAATAATAATAATAGGCTGGTCTTAAATGTGAAACTGAGGGTTTCCTTTTGCTGCTCAGGACCAGTCACGTCCCACTCGCAATCGCCTAAATGTGATTCTTAAGGAGAATATTAACATGAAATGTCGACTATGTAATGAATTTACAGAGAGTGTCCAACACCTTGTCAGTGGATGCCCTTCTTTGGCACAAACAGTATATCTTAAACGACATGATTGCATGGTTCGCTGCTTTACTACCGTCTCCGCCATGTCTGTGGCTTTGACTGCGAGGTCCATCCATGGTACGACCCTGAACATGTCCAGGGCGTCATGGAAAATGATGCTTTCAAATTTCTGTGGAATAGGCCCATGTACAGCCTCAGAAGAATTCATGCCAACAAACCTGATCTTGTCCTTTTTGATAAAGCCAATGAATTTATATATATCATTGAAGTTTATGTCCCTTTTGACAGCAATGTGATTGCCAAGATTCAGGAAAAGGATGATAAATATGCGGACCTCGCCTTTGAAATGTCTCGCTTGCATCCTAAGTACACTGTCGTCAGGCTCCCCATTGTTCTCAGTGCCCTTGGTTTGATACCTCGTCAGATCTTGGCGCAGACCAGAAGAGTGCCCGGGTTCTCCACCGGGAGCACAGCCCTTCTGACACTCTGGGTAATGCAGAAGGCTGCAGTGTTGGGGAGCCTTCATATTCTCCGGAAAGTTCTTGGTGGGTTCGACTAGGCAGTGTTTCCTGGGAGAAGTCCCATTCGCTGTCTGGGCTGCGTGTAGAAGGGGGCAAGGGCCCTGAGCTGATGATGAGCCTTACCAGCCTGACTGTGCCAGGATCACCCGAACCCTCTCTGCTGCATTTGTCATCTTTAATCTGTAAAACATGATGATCAGTATTATCGTCAGTATAACGACTTATAGCTTAATACGTTAAATAACACCATGCTAAGAACCGATATTGGCGCCAATGTTATAGGGCACCAAGATGGCGGAATTAGAGCGTCCTTGTATACGTCGATTCATATTGTTCCGAGGTCCACTCTTTCCTGCCTCTTCAGTACGCCGTGAATCCGATGCACTTAGTCAATATCGATGGGAAAAGAAGCTAAAGGCGAACAAGTTGGGAAACATGTCTCGTCAATCATTTTCTACAATGCGTCATAATTCACGAATTCATACCAAAGACGTTGACAAATCCGGAAAAGGTCAAATGTCACACAAGCCTGTCTACAAGGGAGGGTTTATTGTGGACAAATATCGGCGGTGTATGAAATGATTTCCCCCTTCACTGTTGCCATTATGAAAACAGTAGGCGACGCGTGCTCCTTAATTGCATTGCCTCGTCCGACACATGGAAATACGCCATCGGACAACGCGATTCCAAAGTGGCCTATAACTTTATCACTCGCTATTTAATTCTCTGAATGAAAACTGTCAACGAGAGGAGGCTTCATTTACTAAGATGAATGGATGGTCGATAAAGCGAGACACCGGAGCTTAAGGCGAGAAACGGTTGTCAATCATACGATAGTCTAAACCAGTCGATAAACTAACCGACACGAACATGTGTATGTCTTACTGGTTCCTTCCGCAACGTGAAATGATCTTTGACGCAGACATTCTCTGACTATTTTGGAAGTTATTATTGACAGTTATTATTTGTACGACACGTGCATGAGGATTAAATCATCTAGATTTCAAAAGATTGTTTTTAATTTGTCTAAGCGCTAGCCCATAAAAAGAGAAAGAAAAAACAAAACACCCCCGAAGACAACATAAGGGACCGTTCATAATTTATGGCTGGGGGAGTGATGATGAATTTTATGGAGAAGCAGGAACAATGTGAATGCACCCCCCAAAAAAAAAAAAAATATAAATAAATAAATAAATAATAATAAGAAGAAAAAAATAAGAAATATAAATAAATAAAATAATCTAAAATAAATAAAAATGTTCACAGTAAGTGACCCCTCTAGAACGTGTGTGTACAAGTGTACACATAAGTGACCCCTCTAGTACCCCCCCACCCCACACACCCCCACACACACACACCACACCTCCCCAGATCAAAATGGACCGCCTCCGTGGTGTTGTGGTTAGAGCGTCCGCCCGGAAAGCGGAAGGTCGCGGGTTTGATCCCCGACCGCGTCATACCAAAAGACGTTAAAATATGGTACTTGTTGATCCCTGCCTGGCGCTCGGCATTAATGGGTACAACAAGGACTGGTCGGCTCGGAGTCAGTATGTGTCTGAGTGGGGTATTCATGCTTCACTGCAGCATGGTATCTCAGTGAGCTAGCACTATAAAACCAGCTTAAGTCTGGGCTAGTACAAGCAGCCGCACATACACATACACACGCATGCATGTCGTCATATGAGCGAAATATTCTCAAGCACGACGTAAAACCCAATTTCACCTCACCACCTCACCCCAGAACAAAATGAGTGACCCCTCTTAGAATCATCATCACCCCCTAACAATAAATTATGAACGGTCCCTAACCCCTCATAAAATGTTTGGTTGATATAAAATTACTCGAAGATGTAATTAGAACATTATCGAAGTACCAGTTTCATTAGCTAGAAAGAATGTCGCATACCTCACCCTCGTTCGGCAGTAGTAGGTGTTTTTGAACTTGCTTCAAAGAAAAACCCGTTCCCCAAATTCAGAAATATTATCCCGGTGTTCGTGCGCAGTCAACATCAAACAATGGACGATGTTTGCTTGTTTGACGTCTATGATCAAACCGAGGCTTGATGCAGGTCAAACACGTCTTCCTGATCAATCGCGGGGTTTGAAAGTTCATACAATGGCTTCCTCAAAATATAAGTCTGTGTTTGCAGTCATCCAGCTTAAACGCATACATTGGCTGCTAGTTACGGACGTGTTCAAAGGGGCTCCTATTTGTCGGCCAAAGGGCACGCCGCTTTTTTCGTCTTCGCGAGGAAAACACAGTCGGACTCGAAGCACCATGACCCCTCCATAGAAGATGTCGGTGGATAATTTTCTTTCATTCCTTCTCAAGATTCGCAGCAGAAATCAGACAAATTGCCGTACATAACAGGTCCCTTTGAGCGACTCCTACTGTCATTTTCGCATGTGTAATTATGGAAAAGTATGGGCCGAACTCCTGATTACACGCCACGCTGTAAGGAGATTGAAGCTTTTATGAAAATCTAATACCAAGAAAGGTTTGGCAAGGAGCTTTGCTGCCAGTCCTTTGTGAGGTTATTTTAGACGATAATTCCATCTATCAACTTTTTTCCATGGGTTCTTCTGGATATAAAGCCACTATGTTGTATTATGATTGGAAATGCCATCAAAGATATTAAAATTTTTATCCTGGTAATTTGGCGTGGAGCTAGAAAACTTTAATTGGACTTCATCTTCATTGAGCTGTACAAAGCTTGAGCGTGGGTATACGAAAACGAGGCCAGTGCTGTAAAAACATGTGTAGTACTGTCAAAAGGTCAAGGTCATGTTGTGTTTATTTCAACCATTACAAATGTACCGTGTTCAGATGCCAAATAAAACTGAAACAATCCACGAACATCAATGTGAAAGAGTTTAGTTTTACGCCGCTTTAGCGATATTCCAGCAACATCACGACGGGGGACACCAGAATCGACTTCACGCATTGTACCCATGTGGAGAATCGAAACCGGGTCTTCGGCTTGGCGAGCGAATGCTTTAACCCTATTGGGATGAAGACGATGGTGTTGTTAATGACGACGACGATGATGATGATTCTAATTGGTGTGTAGAGGATGATGTTGGTAATGACGATAATGACAATGCTGACGACGACGACGATGATGATGATGATACTTATGATGATATTTATTGTGATCAACACGATGGTGTTGTTAGGGACGATGATGATGATTCTGATTGGTGTGTAGAGGATGATGCTGCTGAGGATGATGATGATGATGACGATGATACTAATGATGATATTTATTGTGATCAACACGATGGTGTTGTAAGTGACGATGATGATGATTCTGATTGGTGTGTAGAGGATGATGATGATGATGATACTTATGATGATATTTATTGTGATCAACACGATGGTGTTGTTAGTGACGATGATGATGATGATTCTGACTGGTGTGTAGAGGATGATGATGATGATGATAATGATGATAATGACGATGATACTAATGATGATATTTATTGTGATCAATACGATGGTGTTGTAAGTGACGATGATGATGATTCTGATTGGTGTGTAGAGGATGATGATGATGATGATGATGATGATATTTATTGTGATCAACACGATGGTGTTGTTAGTGACGATGATGATGATGATTCTGACTGGTGTGTAGAGGATGATGATGATGATGATAATGATGATTATGACGATGATACTAATGATGATATTTATTGTGATCAACACGATGGTGTTGTTAGTGACGATGATGGTGATGATTCTGACTGGTATGTAGAGGATGATGATGATGATGATAATGATGATTATGACGATGATACTAATGATGATATTTATTGTGATCAACACGATGGTGTTGTTAGTGACGATGATGATGATTCTGAATGGTGTGTAGAGGATGATGATGATGATGATACTAATGATATTTATTGTTATCAACACGATGATGTTGTTAGTGACGATGATGATGATTCTGATTGGTGTGTAGAGGATGATGATGATGATGATGATACTAATGATGATATTTATTGTGATCAACACGATGGTGTTGTTAGTGACGATGATAATGATTGGTATGTAGAGGATGATGTTGGTGATGATGATGATAGCGGTGGTGTGTATAGATTTCTCCAAATTCCATTCAGTATTCCCCCATTTGGTCTTTTAGTTCGTGTATACTCTTTATCGAAAACGACGAATACAAGACGGTGTGGAGATACATTCCCTTCTAGGGTATGGCGCGCATATCAATAACACCCTAAAATTGCCCCTAGAGGCACTGACAACCGATGGAATTATGGTTTATATTCCTGACGCAACTGGTGGCAACATGGGATGTGTATATCTACAGGGATGACGGCTGTGTGAAGATATTTACAAGGTCTTGGCACATACGATCAAATGTAGGAGTGCCAGTCCAAGTTGTATTTTATTATATAGTTATCCTAACGAGGTACCCATTTTTTTATTATATGATATTTATATAAGCGCATATGCTTATCCAGGCAACTAGTGCTTGCTCAAGGCGCTGGTATTTTTATATCCTCGATCATTGGATGTCAACCATGCACAAGTCATGTCTCAAACAATCATAGATTGGGTGGTGCTCAATAGTGCAGTGGTAAGGCGTCTGCCTATCACGCTGAAGGTCCGCGTTCAATCCCCGGTGGTGGCACCTGTTGGGTCCCGAGGTGGGCACATTCTCTTAGAATCCTTGGACAAAATACTTAGATCCGCATTGTTTCAGTTCACCCAGTTGTAAAATGGGTACCCGTGAGGATGAGCTGGCAATGTGAGTGGTTCATTGGGTCTAACAGGCTACATGGCTGTATGATCCCCGGGGAGTTGAAAAAAATGTCGGAAATTACGACAGTGTCTATGACCGGGGATAGTTATGTACGGAGCGCCATGAGCAGGCAATGTGCCTGCAAATGAGCGCCATATCAGCGGAATATTACTATTAGTATTGCTTTATCATGCGTATCAGAACTGACCAATCGTACATCATGTATATCATATATCATGCAAAGCAGGGTATACCACAAATATATCTTACAAATGAGCACATATGTAAACATGGCCATACCAATCGTATCCCAAGGCATACTATCATATAATGAATCACCTAGCATACTAGCATACCAAATGTTGACCAGGCCATGTCGATCGTATATCATGCATACGTGTACATAACAATTATCATTCACAACAAGTATGCAGTGTTATAGAGCAAGTTATATAAACCTTATAGACCATGTAACCATGTTATATAGCAGATATAACAAAACCTAAAAATTAAATATCTATCATAGCAAAACAAATATTTTGTATTCGGGATCAAATTTTAATTGATCAAGTGTTATCACAAAGGATAACCTTTAAGGTTTAAAAGATCGCTTCACATCGAGAACATAAGCGGGTTTGTGTTCCAAATTTAAAAAAAACCGTAGTTTGTCAGCCTTCCGTGGTTCGAGATGTAAACAGTTTCTAATCACCATTAAAGGATCCGGTGGTGTAGTCGCTTGTTTTTCAGTTGTAGAAGATGATGTAGTATGTTGCCGATGCAGCTGCTGATTCAGCGACGTGCGTCTCAGTAGACAAAAGGTCGGCGCCTTTGAAGTCTGGTTTCCAAGCGATGACGAGTTTACAATGAGTAGGCGGATGCCAGTAGGGAAAGTGAAATCGACAACAGAGATATGTGTGCAGAAATGTACATCACCGTTAAAGTGACACTTCTTCGTCGGTCTTCGTCCGACAGCAGGTGAGGTGAGTTGAACTGGGGTTTAGCGTCGTACTTAAGAATATTTCGCTCATATGACGACGTGCATGCGTGTGTATGTGTATGTGAGGCTGCTTGTACTAGCCCAGACTTAAGCTGGTTTTATAGTGCTAGCCCCACTGAGATACCATGCCGCAGTTAAGCATGAATACTCCACTCAGACACATTATACTGACTCCGAGCCGACCAGTCCTTGTTGTACTCAATAATGCCGAGCGCCAGGCAGGGACCAACAAGTACCATATTTTAACGTCTTTTGGTATGACGCGGCAGGGGATCGAATGCGACAACAGAGATATGTGTGCTCTTCGTTGGTTTTCGTCCGTCGAATCAAAGCCAATTCCCTAATCATTAGAAATTTATTTTAATGGCACAAACCAGCTGTACTAGTATGACGTTTACCATCAGCAAAAGTATGTCAATATCAAGTGTTACCGGCAAAACAGGGGTGTGTATCCTGCCCTTATGATGACACTATCACAAACACAAGCAAAGCCATGTCAATTGTTCACTTGAAAAATGCCAGAATACACGTCAAAACAGAAAACTGCATCAGACAATTTTGAAATTTGTCCTTCATGTCCACTGTAAAGATATTTACAAGATTTACTAAAACCATTAATTTACGAAAAAGAAAACAAAATCATTTGCTCAGAAATACTCATCTTCGTAAGATATACACATCGATTTTCTGTCCATTAATAAAGCATATAAATCGAAAACAGACACGTGTATTCTGAAACGTACAGACCAGTGAATACCCGGGTTAGAATTGATCTTCAGCGACCCATGCTTGTCGTAAGAGGCGACTAACGGGTCCGCGTGGTCAGGCTTGTTGACTTGGTTGACGCGTAGATCGATGCTGATGCTTTTGATCACTGGATTGTCTGGTTCAGGTTCGATTATTTACAGACCGCCGCCATATAGCTGGAATATTGATTACTGCGGCGTAAAACAACAAACCAACCAACCAACATCTGAAACGTCTTCGTCAAAAAGTCCCATCCCAGTCATTTTACGTCCATTAAGAAACTACTAAAATAGTAAACATGTACATTTTTTCTGAAAGGTACATCTGTAAACAATCCCCAGATGTGTGTACTTTGTCGTAAACACACTATTGACATTTGACGAGGGTGTGTTAATTCTTTTGTCCAAGTTCAAAAATATCGATCACCGTACTTCACCCATAATGGCTATCGATCAACGGAAGACTGCGATCGATAAAGATGTGCTATAATAATGTTACATAAAGATTGAATGACAATAGAAATATATTCTTGACATTTTAAGATGAAAATTCCTCGTGATGGTAAACGTTTAAATCGATTTTCTAGACGCCTGGGTGTCCTTGTCGGGCTGGATCACGGTGAGATGTCCTTGGGAGGAGGTGAAATGGGTGGGTGGGTGAAGGAGCACGTAGCGTTCATGATTATTGCACTTAAAGAGCAGCGCGCATGTACCCATGGGTATGGACGTAAACCGGTTTTATAGTCCCACCACGCAGACATGTCATCCTCAGTTTAACATTGACTTTCCACTCAGACACGAATGAGTGAGTGAGTGAGTGAGTTTAGCTTTACGCTGCTTTTAGTAATATTCCAGCAATATCTCGGCGGGGGACACCAGAAATCGGCTTTACACAATGTAACCATGTGGGGAATCGAACCCGGGTCTTCGCCGTGACGAGTGAACGCTTGAACCGCAAGGCTACCCCACCGCCCCAGTGAGACACGACGTACTGACTACCAACCAGTCGTGGTTCTATCCCATTAATGCTGAGCGCAGGGTAACAACAAGTACCATCTTAAGCGTATCGTGGTTTGACGCGGGCTGGGATCGAACCTCTACGGACAGACACTCTACCCACGCCACCACGGAGGCGCCTTTACTTGCTCATTTGGTATTCTTAACAAATTATCTACCTGAAATAGTGTTATTATACAACAACAGGGAAGCCATGAACCATCTGTTGATTCCGCGTCGCATAGGGGTTTGTTGTCTCTTGTCGCATTGTCAACTGATTCGAGAGATGTTTATCACTTGAACCATGTTATGGTTGATATATACTTTGAAGATAATACTGATGTATGGCTGCAGATTTTTGTCTCTTTGAAAATTGGGGCGGTGGGGTAGTGATATTGCTGGAATATTGCTAAAAGCGGCGAAAAACCCAACTCACTCACTCACTCACTCTTTGAAAAGTCACATTCCGATTGGCCATTGATCTCCTTGCTGTACGATGGCTGAATATAAGCATAAAAAGCAACAACAAAAATAAGCATTAAAATCTATGATAACATTGGCGTCTGATCGGCAGTGGAACATAAATATACAGTTTGCTTGCTGTTTGACGTCTCTAATGAATCGAGTCTGGACCAGACAGTCCAGTGATTGATATCATGAGCATCGATATACAGCAGAATAAGTGAGTATGGTTTTACGCCGCTTTCAGCAAAATTCCAGCAAAATCTTAGGCCAAAAACTTGGGCGTCACACATTATCACGTTGGGAATCGAACCGGCATGACGAGCGAACGCTTTAACCACTAAACCACCCGGCGCCTGTCATCGTATTTATCGAATATTACATGGTTTCTATGAGTCAGAACGACAATTTGAATACCAACAACGCCATTGCGAGTTGGGACTGTTTTATGTTATCTACGTGTACGGGCAATAAGCTTTACATGCATTTATGCATTGGACATGTGACCCAGTTTGTCTTCAAAAGAACAAATGGGAGACCGATGTGGTAGGACCACCATTTGAATCAGCTTGTGAACTGTGTGCTGTGAGCTGTAGTGTGTGATCTGTGACCTGTGATCTGATCTTTGAATTATTCCAACGTCAGGAGAATCAAGGCATCTTTGCAGACGTTAAGACTACGCTGTTCGTTACTAAACGTAATGAGTCATAGCAAATCCTCCATCCGTTTTGCGCGCAAGTAGACGTATTTTGAGGCGGAAAAATATAATTCGATTTCAAATATGTTTTTCTCTTTAATAACTATTCTACAGACTTAATTGAAATGTGTAAAATGTAGGAATATGTTTTATGGTACTGGTTACGTCAGTAGTACTAACACAATAGTACGTCAGTATTACTAGCACGTCCGAGTTACTAGTACGTAAGATTTACTAGCACACTAGTACGTCAGTATTACTAGCACACTAGTACGTCAGTATTACTAGCACACTAGTACGTCAGTATTACTAGCACACTAGTACGTCAGTATTACTAGCACCCTAGTACGTCAGTATTACAAGCACCCTAGTACGTCAGTATTACAAGCACACTAGTACGTCAGTATTACTACGCACACTACGTCAGTATTACAAGCGTCCTAGTACGTTAGTATCACCAGCACACTAGTACGTCAGTATTACTAGCACACTAGTACGTCAGTATTACAAACACAAATAGTACGTCAGTATTATATTACGAACACGTATTACAAGCGCCCTAGTACGTCAGTATTACCAGCGTCCTAGTACGTTAGTATCACCAGCACACTAGTACGTCAGCATTACAGGCACAATAGTACGTCAGTATTACCAACAGATTAGTGCGTCAGTATTACCAGCACATTAGTACGTCAGTATTACAAGCGACACTAGTACGTCAGTATTACAAGCACCCTAGTACGTCAGTATTACCAGCACACTAGTACGTCAGTATTACAGGCACAATAGTACGTCAGTATTACCAGCACATTAGTACGTCAGTATAACCAGCACATTAGTACGTCAGTATTACAAGCTCATTAGTACGGCAGTATTACAAGCACACTAGTACGTCAGTATTACTAGCACATTAGTACGTCAGTATTACAAGCTAGTACACTAGTACGTCAGTATTACTAACACCCTAGTACGTCAGTATTACAAGCACCCTAGTACGTCAGTATTACTAGTACACTACCATTAGACTACCATAAAAAAGCCTCACCAATAAAGATGTCATATAACCAATAAAGATGTCATTTCATGCAATGATTGTCAAACTGACATTCGATTTAATATATATATATTGATTTTAGTGTACCTTATAAAAAATTCATCAAATTTGATAAATCGTAAATGTTCAGATATTGTCTTATTCGTTTTCAAGATGCAAAACTGAACGTGTTTTAGATGAAAATATTCAACACTCACAAGGCCACCAGTATATTTTCAATAAAACACGTGCCACAATCTATGCCCTCCGTGGTGACGCCTGTCAATCAAAGCAGCTGATAACTGACAGGCATGCATTTCATTAGAGACACATCCCAACGCAACCAGTATCGCTAACTCCACATGCATGCTTGGATCGATATGTGACCCCTGAACCCTGTGCTTACAGCGATACGGATCAATATTCAGGAATGGCAACGTGTTGTAGCACCGAGAGCTCCACAGCAGTGTCTTGTTGGACACAAGAGTAAATATACATCCCTAGACACCAGGCGGGTATTCATCGCAACACGCTCTACCCTTCAGACAGGAAACGCTGTAGGGAGCAAGAGGACGAACGACAACTTTCAATGATTTGTTCATGACTGGAAGAATTCGGGAATCGCAGTTGGTTAAATGGGAGTGTTAACATAAGTTTGACTTCTTTCAAACGGGGAATCAATCAGCTGATCGTTTTGTCATCGGAAACTTGCGAAGCACGTCGGATGAATTATAATTGAGTTTCACGACATTCAAATGTCGATAAACGCATGTGTGTTGAAACTGCAACGAAAACCTAATTCTGAACAGTCGGGTGTGAATCGTAAACAGACCTGACATGGGGTGTGTTTATTCTGATTCAGAATATTTCAAAAGAAACTTGAAATGCTGCCTATTTTTTAAATAATCAACAATGTGGGTATTTGTAAATATTCCACCTGCCGTAACAAATGGTTCTAATGGCGTGTTAGCACTGGCGGTCGATCAGATCGAAAATGGCGCGATCGACCATCTGTGAGCTTTAACTGGTCACGGTTCGACGTACTGACAGAGAACGTGTTTCAGAAACCAGAGCTGATCGGATTCCATACCAAACCATTAAGTGACAGTGGAGTTCCGGAATATCTACAGACGGTCTCAGACTTTCAGGAACGGTTCCGTCAATGTAAAACCCAGTCTTCGCTGCACGCGTCATCGTCTACTGTTACCTATATGGCAGAAGTCAACGCTCGTTGTTGAAGTGTTTGTAGATCTAAGCCTGAAGGCAAACCAAGGGTGGATTCATCGATTAAGCTTTACCAACCTTCCGCGTGATCGGAAAACAAAGCAGAGTTATTCCATGGGCAGCCTCCCTCGTGAGCTTTACGTGCGATTCAATTCATGCAGGATTTAAACAACATGCTTGATTTAAAGAGCTTTTGTGAAGAACCAACACGCATCTGAACAATTGTCTTAATAACTGAATGTCTTCATAATTGGTTCAGTTAATTAACTGATACAAAACACCTCGTAAAAATCCCAAATTGTTTCATTTGGAGAGTATTTGTGTTTGGATGTTCGGAGTTAAGAATGTCCAATGATTGGGATACATGAACGTGCGTTGAAGTATGTGGTGCCACGTTGTAAGAGAGAGTTTCTAATTATCTCCAGCTGAACTCCCCGAGGAGGATACCTCATTCTTGCGGATCCGGTAAAGGTGAGTGATCGAAGTGCCTTTACATCCCGAAACCCTCGATGGACGGAATCAGTATAAAGAGTAATGGTCTTAGAATGTTTGAGCGGCAACTGATCATATATTTGTATCTATATTTATTTATTTTTTTATTAAATCGCCAGTTAAATAAGGACCCGGTCCGCTGGCTCCTCATAGCGGAGCCGTTAGTAGAAGATTCCGCAATGAAACAACCCTATTAGGAATACTTTGCGAGACAGAGATACTCCAGGTCAACAGTAGGTCGTGTTAAGCAGTCAGTTTACCTACAAAGTATGTGCGACGAATTACTTTCTTTAAAATATTAACGGCCTTTTAAAAGTATGTACTCAGACAGATTGTCAACCTGCACCATTATAAAAAATGAAAATATATTGATCTATAAGAGTGATTTACATCAGTTAAGGTAATAAGAGCAAAATTTCAACTTTCAAATGCTAATTTTAACCTTAAAATAAATTCAATCATTATGTTCGAAACAGTCAGAGCCAAATGGTCAATTAGATATGTGTATACCTCAAGGTAACCCACATTCTAAGTCTTAAGTACTTAACCGGGTGCTTCGCATCCTACACCGTCCCTAATCGATATAATGGGATACACCCAGGGTCGGCTATTGTCTCTTTCCATTGACTCTATGTATTGTACATTTCACCGCTTCCGGGGATCTATTAGAAATATCTATCTTAAGCACGCTCGGAATTAGGGTTATTTAGTTTTTGAAAGAACCATCCGAAAATCGTTATCATATATTTGTACGTACCGTTCTAATTGTGTCACCGGAGGAAGGGACAAGTATAGAAGTGACACAGCGTTTAGTATGTAACGTTGTCACAACGACGGGTGTGTTGATACTGACGCTGCCTGGACACTTGATTCTCATTATTGGACAAAAGCGTCTTGTGCTGATCCTCGAGATGATCAGAGATGTTTAAAATAATATTTTGTTAATGATATTTGGGAACATGTTTCTTTTGATGGTAGTGACAGTGGTTGTGGCGATGATGATGATGATGATGATGATGATGATGATGATGATGACGACTTGACACTTAATTTTACTTATTATTGGACAAAGGCTTGTAGTGCCGATGTTCTGGATGATCAGAGATATCGGAAATGATATTTAGGGACATGCTACTTTTCACGATAGTGACAGTGATGATGATAGTGATGATGATGATGATGATGATGGCGATGATGACTTGACACTTAATGTTGCTTATTGGACAATGTCTGGAAGTGCTGATGTTCAAGTTAATCAGAGATGTTTCCAATAATATTGTATTTATGATGGAGGATGTTTCTGATAGTTTTTGTTTTAGCAAGATAATCAGAGATGTTTCCAATAATATTGTATTTATGATATAGGATGTTTCTTTAACGACTAGGTACCCCACCGTGATAGTGACAGTGACAATGATGATGATGATGATGATATGGCGGTGGTGGTCATTTCTCAGGCAGCAAAGATATTTTTATAGATTTACAGGCAGGGATGAACAGGGGTATTCCTCGGCGAACACACAGTGTCTTTGGTGGTCATCGCTCATTCATTGATACAATTTTCACTGATATTTTGTGAAATGGAGTTCTGGTTATTCTCTTTCGTTGGTGTTTCCTTTCCGTTGATGATGAAGATGACAATGACAAGGACAATATGGTGGTAGTGGTGGGGGGATGATGATGATGATGATGATGATGATGATGATGATGGCGTGTTCATGATGACGTGTTTTTCAGTAACCAAGAGAAACATCCAGTACGATATATACCATATCAGTCACGACAATGATTGTCATCGTCATGAAATGTGATGCCGATATTTTAGAACCGCCACGCACGAATCTAAGCATTACGTAAACACACAGAAAATTTGTGAGTATAAGATTTTTGAAGTTCGATTCCATAATCGCATTATTTTTTTTGACCAGCAAGACAAATGCATAGTGTCTTACTAAGCCAGGAGAAGCTGGATCTCAGACAAGAAGGCTCTCTCGCTCCATCAACAACCCCATACATCTCCACACCTCAGATCTTCAAAGACCTATTTTCTACCATTTTGTCCGTTTTTTCTTACATCGATTCATCACACTAAGTCACTAATAGCGCCCATTGTCCCTTCCCCGCGTGCAATCCCCCCAGTTTTGTTGCTGATTATAGGACTGTTGATGCAAGGCCGGTCGGGGCCTTACTTGAGGGAGCGATTCTGACCTGGCTCTAGGACGATGTCGCTTTGATAGAGGACACATGTAGCGCGGCTGTCACTGCCCGCACTATGATTGTTCTGATTAATATTTCCCTGTATTCGTGTTTTGTATCTTGTGATTGTAAATTACTTGTAAAGATAAACATATTTGCTGAGCCGTCAAGAAGAACAGGAAAAGTTGCTGAAAAAGAGTGAGAAAAAATCTTAAAAAATCGCTATATACAGCTCTGAAATTGTAAATGATTTTCCCCTGCTATAGAAACACAGACCTTTCAAAGTAGGTTTTCAACATAGCAGTGTATTAATATTGAAATGGTTCATATACATTCTAAACTGCCGCGAAAAAGCAAGTATATAAACACCAATGTTTTTGATGATGCAAAATAAAATAAAAACTCGAAATGATTATTCAATTGTAATGTAATTTATAGTTGGTGTCATAGCTGAGTTTCTAACCTAAACTTTGCAATGCTTTCAACCATGTAACGTTTTTGATAACATGTATTTTATTTTACTCAGCGGTGTATATAAGATTACCATTGACGAAGAAATGTGACGTACAACTGTGTAAATATTATCTTATACATTACAAAAAGAATTATAAAATTATCTTTGGAGGTTGAGTACAAATTTTCATATTACTTTTCCATAATCTAATAAATTGGTCTAATGCTTGCCGACAATGCAATGCTATGGAATTAGAACTCTAAAAATAAATGTTATACATATATTTTCAAACATGTCGTGTTACTTGATATGATGGTATGAACGGTTGAATGATTGAAATTTGAATTATCAGTGCAGAAAAACAACAACTCAAACTTGACTATCCTCAGCAAAACCCGGTGAGCACTGGAAACGTTTCATTGAGAACGATAGTCAAAAGTGTTGTTATGGGTATAATAGACTACTTCTACATTTAGTTGGCTGTCATTCGACGACCATTTGAGCCAAGCAAAGTTTTCATAACGTTTGCATTTTTGGGGTTAAATTTAATTTTTAGTTGATTAGAAAATCATATGAGAAAACATGTTATAAGGAAACAAGGGTACTGTGTGAAAAAAACCCTTTAAAATATATGTACACCGATAAACATATAAACCGAAGTCACAGAAAGCCTAACTAATATGACATTTCGGTCGTGAAGTCTTTCAGGTGTTTACATATATTCCAATATACGTGGCTCGTACCTAATTGTTTTCCACCAAAGTGACATCGCAATGGCATTATTTGCAATTTTAGATGTCAGCTTTGTAAGATTTTTGTTCTATCAATGAAAGTTTCAAATTCAAGCGTATTTTCAAACCATGATCAAGTTCGAAAAACAAAAGAAGAAAACAAACACTGTTTCGGGTTAAAGAACTCAAGGCGTCACGTGAGAATTTAAAGCGCAAATGTGCACCAGGGGTGCAATATAGATGTGTTATGTTGTTGACTGCAACGTGTTCCGGACAGATCTGCCAATCCCTTCGAAGAAGCATTGCATGTTTCAATTCATTCAACAACCATTACCAATTCGCCATTTGAGATCAGCATGGCATGTAAAGTCTGACCTTGCGTTTACTTAATACACGGCCTCAGGTTCCGGACTGGTCACACCTTCTCGGGCCACCCAAATTTTGCGCTGTTCTAAATCATGTCACGCGGTCAAATCTCGCTCATGTGTTAATTAGTGGCGCCCCACGAGATTTGCCCACTGAATGATTCATATATTGAATGAATAGTAATTTGATTCAGTGTTGTAATTCTATGTATTTTGGGCTGTTTATGTCAGAAAATAAAACAAATTTCTCAGTTAATGCCTTTTATGTCTATGCTCATTTAGGGAACGGCTAGGCGACTTGATCTCGCCGATTTATACAATATTGACTTTAGATAATTCAATAACACGGTCTCGTGTTGGCCTGTTTGTGTAATTATTTGACAATAGATGCGGCCATATTAGATTGAGCAAATATGAATATGGATTCCGTTATCGTGTACATGAATGAACCGCGTCGAATGGTTCGAGCGGGTCGACAAACCTCGACTACAGCGGAGTCTCAACACCATACGGTCACAGACATCTTACCGTCAATCGAAATTTACATTCGTCTTGATACAATAAAAATTCAAAGTGTGGCCCCAAATGAATCTGTGAGCGTCTGCGTGTCTCAACAGCAGCGTTTCTTAGGCTTAATAATTAATCAAACGGTTCAATTTATGACCACTTTTCCCCCGATTGATGACTCGCCTCTCCGCAATGGTTTTAATTCAGCATGAAAACTCACCCAATGCTTCCTGGAAAAAATAAATATTTTTTTATTTATCCACGAGTGCAAGGAGTACAGAAAATATGACTAAGTCGCCGTTAAATATTTATAGTAAATATTCAAATATGTTTTTCAAAAGATCATGACGAGAGTGATGTACATTTCAAATTTTAGAGTCTGGTCTATTTTAATTCCTGCATGTATGTATCTTGCGTGAAGCTTTGAATATATTTCACATTAAATCGTTGATTATCAGTTCAAGATAAGACATAATTCTGTTATTATATCACAGAGTTATGGCTATTCCTACACCATGCAAATGTTAGTCCCGGGATAGACTTTGGTAGAGCTTGAACGTTATGTCGATGTATCACGTTCGCAAACGTTCCCCGTATTGTATAATATTTATGACATACGAATTGAATAATTCATCCCTATAGCTTCGTACTTTGATATGCATTTAATAGGCGCCATTTTGGCGAGATTTGCCTGGAGTAGACCCAATAAATGTACCTGAGTCACGAACCATCTCTCGCCACAATAGATGGCCCGGCTTGAGAGGTCAGAGGTCAGGGGCTGTATGCGATGGTATCTGTTCGTGTCGTCGTCCTGCAACTGATGAGACATTCACTGAACAACGACTAATATAAACGGATGTGTATGAATATTTCATTCGCTATATTCCATAAGCCAATATAGCTCGAGAACATTCGTAACTATTGAACCATGGTCATGTGCCGGTAGAGCAGTGAGAGATCGGATGAACCCGACTGACTGAGTTTGGTTTTACGCCGCTTTTACCAATATTCCAGCAACATCACGGCGGGGGACACCAGAAATGGGCTTCACACATAGTACCCATGTGGGAATTCGAACCCGGGTCTTCGACGTGACGAGCCACGCTTTAACCATTAGGCTACCCCACCGCCCCGATGAACCCGGGAGAGATGTTAGTTTAACATCGCGTTTGGACTGTATTCCAGGTATATATGTTCCGACGTGCCTGGTTGGTGTGTGGGGGGGGGGAAACCCGAAGTTATTCGGGTTACTTGTTCTACAGTTTGATGAACCCACAAACATGGGTCTGTTGCAGACAAACCTTGAAGAATAATATCAGTGCTAAACATTGATTTGAACACACGTACGGTAGATTGAAACTGGCACGTCTGGTGAACCAATGTGCTTACAACTATTTATGCTATGAGTTAGTTAGTTGGTGGATGTTGTTTTACACCGCTTGAAATATATTGTATACCCAATCTGGCTGGTCTGGACAGTGAGCAGTATATGGAGTGCTCCGTCAGCAGGCTCCACCATGTTACTATGACAACATTACCTTCGTGGGTACCGTGGACTAACACTGTTAAGTCGACTTTAGTCCCGAAATGCAGGGAGTGAGTGAGTGAGTTTAGTTTGACGCCGCACTCCGCAATATCCCAGCTATATGGCGGCGGTCTGTAAATAATCGAGTCTGGACCAGACAACCCAGTGATCAACAGCATGAGCATCGATCTGCGCAATTGGGAACCGATGACATGTGTCAACCAAGTCAGCAAAACTGACCACCCGATCCCGTTAGTCGCCTCTTACAAGCATAGTCGCCTTTTATGGCAAGCACATGGGTTGCTGAAGACCTATTCTACCCCGGATCTTCACGGGTCCCGAAATGCAGCAGCAGGTATGCATGCACGTCTCTATACACAGTACTACACTAAATTGGTTCGTTATAACCGTAGTTCGTTATACCCGTGTCCACTAAAATACACATCAAGTGAGCTGGCCAACGCGCAATTCGATTTATCCGCAGTTCGTAATAAGCGTGCTCGTTATTGACGCAGTTTAATGCACAAGTAAATGCTATGGTATTGACCACGTGGTTAAACCAATTTCACAACTTCACTGATGGAATGCTTGCTATCTTAAAGCCTTACCTCGTCGCCGATTCGCCATTATACAGACCTGAGTTTACCTTTGTCATCATTCACATCTACATCTGTGCGTCACCATGACAACAAGGAGCTGTTCTTCACGGTGTCCTCCCATTTGTGAGAACTCCCAGTTGTGAGACACATTAATTATTGGTTCAGTGCACACAGGTGGTGCTTCCCCATCCCTACGATGAAAGTGGGAACAGCCCTGTTGCTGAAGAGTACCCGCAGGAGGCATGGTTCATTAATGAGTTAATCAACACAGAAGACATTGTTCGTTGAAGAGCATTTATTGTTTTCAATAGATACTGAAATACTGAAAAAGATTATCGTGAACTGGTGATATATTCTACTTGTTGAAGGCCTGCCATAATGGTGATCGGAAAGAGCAGTCAAAGGTTAATAAATACATTTGGATTAATTATAGTTACAACAGTTATTGCTAGATTTTTCAAACACGTAAATCTGAGTAAGTAAATTAATTTCTCTTTCAAATGATCACGAAGTTACCTACACAAAGTGTTTATTTTTTAAAGCCATTTATCTGAGTAGGTTCATTACTTTATCTTTTAGAGTTTCATTAAGTTACCTCCACAAGATTCAGTTAAATAGGTAATCCACAATTAGCTGGGGTTAATCCATTCTATCAGATAGGGGAGTAAGGTGTGTTTTCTTTGCTATTTACCTACTCCACTGTCTCACAACTGGGAGTCTCACAACTGGGAGTTCTCACAAATGGGAGTAAACCGTTCTTTACTGTTAGCTTACGCAATTTGAATGGAAACATCGGCAAAACACCTTTAAATCAATGCCCGCGCCTCTGGGTCCCAGTGGACACTCAAACGTTTATCACCTCATTGGTATTCCGCCATGGGCCTGTTTATTGGCACTAGGCAGTATTTCATTAAGTCGTCTTTGTGCCCAGAATATAGTCCATGCATAAAATGCTGTTTTCCAGTTAATTAACGCATTGTTTGTACGATGATATAGGCATATAGAGACCGCTACAGGAAGGGACAAGAGTTATGGGTAAATAGCGACGGTCTCCATGTTGATAATGCTGGGGGAATGTGTTGGTTGACGTAACTCGTCAGAGAGAGCTTGGATGACAGGATTTCCTCGCAGACTGTCTTGTCTGTATCGATCAACCTTTAATCCGGCCCCACCCCACTCATAAAGGGGATAAAATTACCCTTCACCATCCCTAGTTTCGATCACAGAGCCGTAGGTGGTGGCGTGGTGGATTAGGTGTTCGCACGACATGTCGACGGTCTGGGTTCGATTTTTCATTTAGTAAGCCCGTGCTCGGCGGTGTCAGAGGACTATCTGTAATGGCGGTGTAATATATATAATATATTCACTTGCTCTATAAAACGCAGAAAAGATCTATATGTCTATGTACTCTCTAGAAAGTTCTTCCACACCCACACATATGTGCAAACTTGCATTCACAAAGGCACACAAGCATACACACACAGACATACATAAACACAGGCACACAGACACACTCAGAAAGACACAAACACAAAGACACATACATTCACAGAGAGGGACCACCAAAGACACAGTTTCAAAGTCACGCGCTCACACATACAACTACACACACAGGCGAAGACTAACAGTGACTCTCACTGATTGAAAGTCACACACTCTCACACTTAGACACACACACACAGAGACACACAAACACAGACACACGGACACGAACAGGCACATAAACACAGTCACACTCACATACAGAGAGACTCACACATAGACATACTCACACAGACACGCTCATACACAAACACAGGCACAGGCACACACGCACATGCAGACACACTCACAGACACGCACAGGCACATAAACACAGACACACATCACATACAGAGAGACCCACACACAGACATACTCACATACAAACACACCCTCACACAAACACAGGTACACATGCACATACAGACACACTCACGGACACGCACAGACAAACATAAACACAGGCACAGTCACACATACACACAGAAAGGCTCAAACACACACACACACACGTACGCACACACAGAGAGGTCATCGCTATCCTCCCTCTCACCCCCTCGCTATCATCTGCATCTAAACTTTAAAGCAAGCAGTAGTAGTAGTAGTCGCATCTCTACCGGTCGTTGCAGCAGCGACATTCCATCTTTATTCCGTCACAAAATGCAAGCACCAAGGAAAATCAATGAAACTAGCAAACTTAAAACACGACAGTGAAACTCACAAACCTTCCCCAGCCGTGACAGGGCATCGCAAACCCCCCTAAATCTAACTTTACTTTTTAATTCCCCAGGAGAAAAATTAGGTAGACATAACTACACTTCCACATCAAATCTAAGTCTTGTCAGGATGCTTCAATCCCATCTGAGTCCCTCTTCAAGAGGCACCATCATGCAAAATTAAAATAAATTTACGTCGTAATGGGCGACCAAGTGTAAAATTGACCGCTGCTTGTTCATTTCTTAGAAGAGGACCTCTCATTGAACAAATACACAGAAGCCAAGGGCTGCCTATTTACTGCACGTGCTTACTCCAGTTGCTTTTAATCCCTTTGAATAGAAACCGAACTGTTTGAAGGCAAAAAATAACACGGGAAATGCTGCGAGATAAATGTTACCCAAGCATGCAAAAGAATCTCATCTCATTTCAGCGATGGTTCTAATTACTCGAACATCACGTTCTTTGAAGACGTTTAATTTTCAGCGTAACTAAGCTCAACTGCAAGTTGTAATCGGTTGTAATTAGCTGGCACCCCAATCAGTAATATATTTATAAAACCCCAGTCACGTTCGACTATAGTTATCTTACGTAAATACTAGCGAGTATTCGAATTTTAGATGTCGGTTTATTTTGTAATTTCCAGCCTTGATTACGTCATGTATATATTCGATTTAACCGTAGTTTTGTTTTATCATTATCGGAGTTGTGTCATACCAAACTTATGCTCGGGTTAAACGAAAACCTCGTCACAATAAGTGAGTGAGTTTGTTTTATGCCGCTTTGGCCTGTATATCAGCGTAACCGTTATGGTTGACCTATTTTATGCAGGGCTTAGACGTTTAGACTTTAGAAACTGGGATTCGAACCCCGATGATAGGGTATGGTTTTTAATGGCTATTACTAACGTTGAATGTCGTCATCAATTTCGCAAAATAGGCACGGGTACACGAGATGAGGGAGGTTGCGTTGACTGATTTATTCTTCATCAATTAGATTATTTGAGAGGATATAATAATTGGTAAAAAGAAAACAATTTACATGTAGACATTTTGACACTTATTTGCATCGCCATATCCGCAAAGGTAAATTCAGAGTTATAAATGAACACTTCGATCAGCTCATCACTGGGGCGGTGGGGTAGCCAAGTGGTTAAAGCGTTCGCTCGTCACGGCGAAGGCCCGGGTTCGATTCCCCACATGTTTACAATGTGTGAAGACCATTTCTGGTGTCCCCCACCGTTATGTTGCTGGAATATTGCAAAAAGCGGCGTAAAACCATACTCAAACACACTGCCACACCGAATGCTGATAAGACAATGTTTCAATAAAAAAAAATCAGCAACTGCGTCAAAAAAAAGATAATAGACGACAAAAAGCAGATATGCACACGCTGCCGTCAGAAGTGCAAAGACGTCGACTCGTGTTCGGACGGAGACCTCTCCGTCATTTTAACAATATCTGGGGACCGTTAAAAGAAAACATATTCTAACCCCCACCTGATAACGCCATTTCCAACTCATCAGCCGCTGTATCAAGGCAACTCGCTTATTTTGCCCTGATCCCAAGAGCCAAGTCCCCAACAAATTAGGCCCTATCAATGTTTCAGACCTTGGTGATGGCCCCAGTGGAATATTAGTAGGTCGAACCGCAGCTCCTGTTAAGGGACGTTATTGTGCCGTGTTGTGATATGTTTTATTATGTTTTGAGATATCGGAACGAGATTGAGTTAAAGGCTCACTGCGTATTTGCACGTAGTGTTTTGATTATTTCTTTTTTGGAAAAATCACATTTCGTCAATTTAAAAAAAATGATGGTTTTTTTTCTCTCGAAATATTGAAACAAGGGACAACGATTAAATTGTGTTCATTATGACAATAGCTTTTTGAAAGATTTGTTTGTATGACATTCTAGAAGTTGGTGGCATGGAGATGACAAAACTTTATAAAAATGATGATGAATTTCTATATTTTGACAATTTCAAAATTGTTAAAATAGAGAAGTTCATCATCCATAAGGTTTTGTCAGCGTTTTGAATGATGAATACCCGGAAGTTATATTTTTCCTCCCAGTCCTTACCATTTTTAACTCATAAATCCTTATCAAATGCAGCGTGTTACGTTATATCAATATGTATCTCAACGATATATCATTTTGTCTTCAGTAATTTCATTTGGATGAAACAGATTTATATATTGTATATTTGATTTTATACCCCTATAAATCGTAATAACAAAACAAATTTGGAAATTTAGAAATAAACCAGTTTTTAAAAATTGTGATAAATTCCCTTATTTCGTTCCTTTTATTTAATCCTGTTTCATGCCTTAAACGTGTTTAATAAAGTTGTGAGTTTAGACAATATGGTCACGTTTCTTTTTGAACCAAAATGATAAGTTGCTTTTAATATTGCAAACAAAAGCGTTAATAACTTTAACAGGTTAAATGTAAAATGTGAATACACACCGTCTGTTATGAAATCGGATTTCAGATATGATTCTTTTTTCAAGGCTTGAGGGTCAACATATCGGAAACATGTCTAAGAAACAATGCATCACCCAGCTTGGTTTAATAGAAAACTGATTCGTTACAGCGCCTTCTATACATTATGCTTCTTACGGGACAGTGTACAGTTGACAGGGCGTTCAACTCATTTCTACTTGGTCATTTGTCTTCGTTTTTACCATTCTGGAAGAACACAGAGGAGCTGGCACCAGTAATCTGTCAAACTTATTTGATAAAATCTCCCAGAAGGACGTAAAAGATAATATTATTTTTTATGGAGAACGGAAAGGTCTTATCGCGCTATTTGGAACGTATGTTGAGAGGGCTGTCGTTGAATAATGGACATTTGTCTTTGTTTGTATCAATATTGTTGGAGATTCTTTTGTCATAAACCAAGTTTGCTTCTGTTTTATGCTTATTACGGCCAGTTTATGTGTTCATTATTCTGGTCATTTGTTTGTCTGAATGTTATTTTAGGCCGCCTATAAAAAGCTTGAGTTGAGTTGAGTTTTACGCCACACTCAACAATATTCCAGCTCCATGGCGGATAAAAAGCTTGAAACTTCGAGGTGTATTCATTTGACTTCTGGGCCAGAATCTTTAACTAAAGACGTTGAATGATATACAAAACTGACCCTGAAACACAACTAAAACTCTGGTCGAAAATACAAAACTGTCCCTAAAACACCCGGGAAAAGGGTGTCCTGTGGTCAACACACAACTAAAACTCTGGTCATGGAAAATCCAACATTGGTATCATAAAATGAATATCGATTCTGTCAGTTTTAACGCGAGAGATCAATAAAATCTGAATGACAGTTAGACATGTTGGCCATTAGGCATGTCAAGTACCTTTCTATATATAATCTACGCAAATGCAGGTTTTTTTTCTAGAAGCAAAGCATCACTGACGACATAGATTACCACACACACTTGTACATGTGTAACCTATTTCTCCATCATGCCCATGAAAAGGTCGCGGCACACACTTGTACATGTACTTGTACGACATATTTCTCCACCATGTCCAGGAACAGATCATCACACACACTTGTACATGTGTGATATATTTCTCCATCATGTCCAGGAACAGATCATCACACACACTTGTACATGTGTGACACATATTTCCTCCATGTCACCAGGAACAGATCATCACACACACTTGTACATGTGAGACATATTTCTCCATCCACAGGAACATCATCACTCATCACACACAACACTTGTACATGTGTGACATATATCTCCATCACACTAGGAACATCATCACACACACACTTGTACATGTGTGACACATATTTTCCGATCATGTCCAGGAACAGATCATCACACACACTTGTACATGTGTGACATATATTTCTCCATCACACCAGGAACAGATCATCACACACACTTGTACATGTGTGATATATTTCTCCATCACACCAGGAACAGATCATCACACACACTTGTACATGTGTGACATATTTCTCCATCACACCAGGAACAGATCATCACACACACTTGTACATGTGTGACATATTTCTCCATCATGTCCAGGAACAGATCATCACACACACCTGTACATGTGTGACATATTTCTCCATCACACTAGGAACAAATCATCACACACACTTGTACATGTGTGACATATTTCTCCACCATGTCCAGGAACAGTTCATCACACATGTGTGACACACAACAGTTCATCACTTGTACATGTGTGACACACACTTTCACATGTCATATTTCTCATCATGTCCAGGAACAAATCATCACACACACTTGTACATGTGTGACATATTTCTCCATCATCACTAGGAACAAATCATCACACACACATACACACTTGTACATGTGTACATATTTCTCCACCATGTCCAGGAACATCACACACACTTTACATCTATACCATGTCCAGGAACAGTTCATCACACACACATTCTCCACCATTGTAGTTCATCACGCACACCTGTACATGTGTGACATATATCTCTATCATGTCCAGGAACAGGTCATCACACACTTGATCATCACACACACAAATTCATTAGTACACAAATTATGAACAACCTGAAGTATATGTGCATTTTCAGTTACCATGTTTTATCACTTGATTGTCTGAGATTTAATTATTTACATACCGCCGCAACACAGCTTGAATATTGCTGAGTATGGCGTTAAACAACAAACAAATAAACCTTGTTTGGTATTCACAAGTAGATGAGAACACGTATAAGTTAGTAACAACTGATCGTAGGTATGTCTGTCTCAGCAATGTTTATTAAGGCATCTTTATCGTGTGTCGTTTATTGCAAAATATTGACATTTACGTAAAAACAGTAAGTGACCTAGTTATTCAGTGCCCTCTCATAAAGATGATGGGTAGCCATATTGTTAGCGCATCCACTCGCCGTCGAAGTCCCGGGTTCGATTCCCAAAAGAGGTATAACATGTGAAACCCATTTTAGGTGTGTATTGCTGGAATATTGCTCATGATTGGGTTGCGCGCGCAGAAACTTGATGTTAGCTAAAATCTTTCACTGATGGATGACTATAATTATATACACCATGCCTTCATGTTCCTTGCTGAGACTAGACTCTCGAGTTATCTTTTGGTCGAGAAGAAATCCATCACGATTTCAACTGCAAGTCGCACAATCATCACAGCCGATGTACATATCCTTTTCGAAATAGACATAAGGTAATATATGACGTGTTAATTTCATGGTGTTATGACTAGGGTCTGCGTTATAGAGTGGTCTGTGAAAAAATATCTTCAGGTCTGACAGGCTTATTATTTCTGAAATATTCTCCATTTCGCTATTCTCCCTGATACTTCAAAAGAGGATCTGCATATGAAATCGACAATTGTCAATATCTCATATGGGAATGTTAAAGTGACAGCTTACTGCTAATGTCAATTCTGTTATGAATTATATACACTTGGAGAGTAGTTTTCTACAAGGCAATTTCGTATTAATTTCACAGCGTGTTACGTCAATATTACTGGGCGATGGCACGGGAAGTCCGTGCAGAGCATGTCGGGCTTCAGCGCTTTTAAATGCTGCTTCACATATTGATTGATGGCATTCATTGCAAAATGTTTATTTCATAAGGATGGTGAATTCTATGTAGATTTCAGATCCTTGAAGAAGCTTATTTCATGGTTTCACGGAACGGACAATAAAACGTCATGAAATAGGTCTGGTGGGGTTGGGGGAAATATATTGCATATGACAGCGTCTTTTCCTTTCAAGTGACATTTTAAGCAGTTCCTTTTACTGAAAGTGTTTTGAAGGTATTTTACTTGAGCCGCTTGCACGTGCGTGATGTCTGAATGTCTGTCTTCAATACTTTCAATTATTTTACTTCTTTGTCAAAGGTTTTGGAGAATCACTCATTTTTATCGTCAGGTGTCAAATATGAACAGACGTAATATTATGTATGAGACTGAATGTTATATCTTGCCTTAAAGGGAGGGGCGGTAACCTAGTGGTTAAAGCGTCCGCTCGTCACGCATAAGGCCAGCGTTCGATTTCTCACATGGGTACAATGTGTGAAGCCCATTTTCTGGTGTCCCCCGCCGTGATATTGCTGGAATATTGCTAACTGATTCGCCCGAAAGAGATGGTCTTGACAGACAGATGTATACGGAAAGTGTCGATGATGTCCGAAGTGTTTCATCCGTGTGTTGACTTTCGCTGTCGCGGTGTCATCGAGGCGTGCAGTGTTTGAATTTCACGTGTAAGACGAGTTTCTTTGACACCTCGTTCACAGCTGTGCGTTAGCCGACATGATGGCACGTGGTATCCGTGCATGTTCCGTGGTCTAAACGTCATTGTTTTCGTTGACAGGCGCACACAAGGGTTCGGGTTCTGCACGTGAAACCTTTCTTCAACAAAATGATTCTTAAAATATTATTTGTTGAATATTCAGTTATTCAAATTACTCATGTCGTCTTGCGATATCCAGGCAAGTGACAAAATTGACAAGCTAAAATGATCACTGTAGTAATTGATCAGCAAGGAATTTTACGTTTAATAGTATGATGAAATAAAGTTCATACTGAGGTTTGATCACTTTTGTTTGTTGCCCAACCGCTACTTTGCGTTGTATAACATATTAATCAAACTTCCGCAATTTTGCGTTTTTTAATTATGTAATTAAATAAAGTTCATACTGCAGTTTGATCACTTTTGTTTGTTGGTCAGCCGCAAACTTTAATAATGATGTATGCGGTGTGCCAAATAGCCACTGCCCCGCTAGCCCGTGGCCAGTAAAAATCCCGTCGGGCCAGTAAATATTCAGTCACTGGCCCCACTGGCTAGTGAATTTCCATGGGGTCATTTTGTAAAACTATATGGACCGCCTCCGTGGTGTAGTGGTAAGAGCGTCCGCCCGGAGAGCGGAAGGTCGCGGGTTCGATCCCCGACCGCGTCATACCAAAAGACGTTAAAATATGGTACTTGTTGGTCCCTGCCTGGCGCTCGGCATTAATGGGTACAACAAGGACTGGTCGGCTCGGAGTCAGTGTAATGTGTCAGAGTGGGGTATTCATGCTTCACTGCGGCATGGTATCTCAGTGGGCTAGCACTATAAAACCAGCTTCAGTCTGGGTTAGTACAAGCAGCCGCACATACACACGCATGCACGTCGTCATATACCGAAATATTCTCAAGCACGACGTTAAACCCAATTTCACCTCACCTTGTAAAACTATCACTGTCTCCGACTTGTTAGGTTATGGTACACTTTTAAGTCATGCATGTGTATGGCCTGCTAAAAATGTTCATGATATTAGCAACTTAATGATGAACCGTGTCGTGCCGACAATATCTTATTCTCATTTATTTTGGTAATCTTCTGCTTATTTTCTGCATTCAAATTTCGGGCTAGTGATTAATTGTGTAGACTAGTAACTTTCAGGCATAGCTAGCCCGACTTGCGAGCAAAATTTGGAAACTATTTCGCACACTGGATGTATGAAATAAGTTCATACAGATCTTTGAAACATACACTCCAATCTGACCGTCTGCGCAAACACGGAAACGTATCCTGACCTTTTCCACAGACGAAGAACCATTGGTTTGAATATCACATTCCGTCGCCTAATTTAACTTCCACTACCCACGAAAACCACACGACACGAAATGTTAAAGCGTCCCTGACCACGCAAATAAACCGCACGTAAGCTAGACGTGAAATCAACAAGCTGTCGGCAATGCATACCTTTATCTTAGTGGGTTAATGGCAGTTCAAGCTTTGCTATGGATGCCCGGTTGAAATTGGCAACGGAATCGAAAGTCATTACCTGAAAAACACGTTTAACTCGGCAATCACCGAGGGAGGGGGTTTGGTCGTGATTGATTGAAGGTACTCACGATATACTGGCCAGTGCACATCCAACCTGGACAATCCATACTTTTATACCTGTTACGTGCGGGGACTTATGGATGAATATTTAATATTTATTGCTATGGCGAAGGTGGGTGGGTCAGGCAAGATTTGATTACGCTTACGGTAATAAACACGGAAGAAAAATATGTACTTTTCATATAATTATTGGGTTATTGTTTGGAAGTTAATCTTATTATGGCATTAAACATCTTTCAGTATGAAAAGGCATCCGATATAAATCAATGGGGTTCTCAAAAGATTGTATTAGCTATGAATATATTCCCAATATACAGCAAAGATTCCATGTTTGATTTATTGATTTGAAAGCTGTCGCAGCGCAATGTCACGCATGAACAAGTCTGTTAAAGACGTCTTACAGTGCAGCGCATTCATACCGCATTTATCTCTTGTTAATTGACAATAGACTGTTGTGCGAAGTACATGGTCAGGGAGGATATAAACGTTTTATTGATACCTGCAGTACTACGTATAACTTTCAGAAGCTGTTACCCGTAAAATGCGTCACGATTTTATGCGTTCTTTTATAGGCCAATCGAAAGTAGTTTTGCAAGAATAGGAACAATAACAGGGACGTTGTTCTATATCCATTTACGCAAAGCGATCATAGTGTTCTGGGGCCCGTTCCACAACGTGATCATAGCGCTACGACTGTCGCAAGTCTATGTTAAAGTATTTGAGTTACGATCACCATAGCGCTACGATCGTTTTGTGGAACGGTACCCAGGGCCCCCTTCCTCAAAGCGATCGTAACGCTACGACAGTCGTAAGTCTATGTTAAAGTATGGGAGTTACGATCACCTTTGCGCTACGGTCGCTTTCAGGAACGGGGCCCTGGTATGGGAGTTACGATCACCCCAGCGCAAAGATCGCTTAGTTCATGTGGACTTTTGTGATTGGTGCGCAACCGCCATCACTCATCATGAGTTTAATCTTAATTCCGTTACACGAAAAACATAGGGACAGTTATTTACAGGCTAGCATTATACAGCTGGAATATTGTCGGGCGCAACATTACAGCACAAACAAACAAAAAAACATAGTAGAGTTGCCCATATATATTTCTGTCCATACTTGTTTTGATATCATCAAAAACACAGACTCGGTATTTACAAGTCACCATTATACAGCTGGAATATTACCGTACTCGACATTGGAGAACAAACAAACACAAAACAAAGTTATTCATGTATATTTCTGTCCATATTTGTTGTCCTATCACAAAAAATACAGAATCGATTATTTACAGGTCGCCATTATACAGCTGGAATATTGCTGTGTGCGACATTGAAGAACAAAAAATACCCAAAACAACCCAAAGTTAATCATGTATATTTCTGTCCATATTTGTTTTCATATCACAAAAAAACACAGACTCGATTATTTACAGGTCGCCATTACAGCTGGGATATTGCTGAGAGCTTCACTAGAGAACAAACACAAATCCTTAGTACAGTTAATCATATATATTTCTGTCCATATTTGTTCAGGTATCAGTGGGTAGAATTCTCAGAACAATTCCCAAAGCCGTTAAAGACCACAATCACGCCAGAATAGTCTACTGATCGTTGCAGGCACCGTTCCGTGTTTTTCTTATCTGGTTCCAACACTGAAAGTCCATACGTCGCGGTGGATGGAAGCGATACGAGATCGATTCTATAGCTCTGTCTGATAGACTGTGGGCGTTCCTTGCTTCCCTTGTTTGAAATGTCATATCGTTAGAGAAATATTGCTAGGTCCATCATTAGCATAGCTATGCAGCCAGTTGCCTTCGTTTGGAACATTAATACACATTACGTTAAATATCTGTATTGATCAATGTTACGGTATTGCCCAAGAGTGGGCTAACCTACCAGGCAAATAAATGTAGATCTATACTCTTGTATATTGGATTTGACCAAAACATTACATTCGTCATCAAAAAGATATATTTACTGGGATTAAAACAGTTTTTGTAACGCTAAAGACTTATGGCCATAAACACAATTATGATATCGTATTAAATTCCTCTCCGACGAAATACCGTTTCATGTTTGTATCATTTTAACCAACATAAAGTATGGGTGTTTACTTGTTTTTTTGCCGGCAGTTTTTGTTGTTTGTTTCTTGTTTGATCAAAAAATCGAAGGATGAAGTATTGGAAATACAATCAACCCGAATTGATTTGTAAAATGTTAGGTATTTTCGTTATTATTCACAAAGTTTTCCGACATCAATCTCTCACGTATCTTTCAGTCTGAGGGGCGGTGGGGTAGCCTAGTGGCTAAAGCGTTGGCTCGTCACGCCAAGGACCCGGGTTCGAATCCCCACAAGGGTACAATGTGTGAGCCCATTACTTCTGGTGTTCCCCGCCGTGAAGTTGCTGGAATAGAATAAACCCAAACTCAGAACATTTTTTGTTATCGTTTCGAGTCAGTAAAGGGCGGTGGGGTAGCCGAGTGGTAAGCGCGTTCGCTCGTCACGCCGAAGGCCCCGGGTTCGATTCCCCACATGGGTACCATGTGTGAAGCCCATTTCTGGTGTCCCCGTCGTGATATTGCTGGAACATTGCTAAAAGCGGCGTAAAACCATACTCACTCACTCACTCGAGTTAGTAAACATCGAGTCTAGACTGTCAGTACACCCACGCTGTTTCAGAACTTGATGATTTTAATGTTTATAATTCGGATTTGGAAAACCGCCGTCAGTGGTTTGATAGAAGTTCTAGCTTCGGTCCTGCCCTGGGGCGTTAGCCTAGCTGGTGAAGCGTTCTTTCACTACAGCAAAGACACGGGTTCGATTCTTCAAATGGTTAGAATGTGTGAAGACCATTTCTGTTGTCCTCCGTCGTGGTATTCCTGAAATATTGCTAACATGAGCGTAAAGCCTACTCACTCACTTGGTCCTTCAACAAGTGGTTAAAGCGTCCGCTCGTCACGCATAAGGCCCGCGTTCGATTCCCCACAATGTTTGAAGCCCTTTTTCTGGTTTTCCCCGCCGTGATATTACTGGAATATTGTCAAAAGCTTCGTAAAACCATACTCACTCACTCACTCACTCACTCTCGACACTGAAGCACATACATACTTTTGGTTTTACGTTTCCTGACTTTACTCTTAATACGCCTCTGCTTACAAAGCTGTAAATGGGTACCCGGTAGAACAAGGTGGTGATGTGACTGTTAATCTGTAAGCATATGGTTCGGTTGGATGTCCCAAAGGAGTTGAGAAAGAAAATTGACCGCATACTGATTTTGGTGAAAGAAGATGCTTCAACGGATGGACAATAATTCATTGCACAGTGATATTTATTGGAGTTTACAGAGAGGATATTTACTCACTCTGTTAAAAATCTAACTGACTGATGATGGCGGGGCTGATAGTAAAGGTAGTGATGATAATGATTTATTGGGATGTGCTGGGGATGGTAAAAAAAAGGATGATGATGATGATGGTGGTGGTGGTGGTGGTGGTGGTGCTGATAGAGACGGCGTTAAAAACATTCACTTAAATTTGGTGCTATGACTTTTTCTCCTAAATGACAATGTAATGAATATACGTTTTTGAAATAAAACTCATTCCGAGTATGTACTTAAAATGTTTATTAATGCAAACTTGTTCTCGTCACTATATGGCTGGAATAATGCCGATGTGACGCAAAACCCAACTCAACTCAACTCAACTCAAAAACATTCACTTTTTGAACTGCCCACATCATATTATCATATGCGTTACGTGTGTAGGTACAGATGTCACAGTGAACCGAATTGGCTTTTGCTGTATCACTGAATTCCACAGACATAGTAAATATTCAACACTGGCTGCTTCAAAAACATATGAGACCGACCGAATAGAGCAGCGTTTCCAATTACGGAAATCGTTTTCTGAATATATACCGGCTGTGTAGTATTTGCATATTAACAAATTTTCACAAAATAAGAGAAACATATCTGTTTACATGACTAAAAAAAAACCTGTTTGTGCGTTTGTCTAAAAAGTAAATGCACACATTTTTTTAAACAATTCAGTGCGCATATTTATTTTTGAGAATTTTCGCAAGAGCCGTAAATCTGCACCTGTTCCCGCAATGCTTTACTCAACACACAAAACCTCTTTAGCGGTGCCATGTTGCCCTTACATCCAAGGTTCGGGTCACCGAGAAAAAATGTCTTTCTCTTAAGATACCCTATAGAATTACCGTGGCCGGCATTGATCTAAGCCCCGCACACAGACGATATTGAAATGATCGGAATCTCGGCTCCATTAACTCGTCTCTGATAGACCCGATATGCCGAGTCTCATTTAAAAGTGCAGTAAATTCTATCCCATATCCTCTTTGAGCACCCTAAAAAGACAGCTGAATTTCCGTTACGTTTCAGCTTTCCGCGAGCTACATGTGATAGACGCTTTAATGTCCATGTCGATTTCTCTGACCAGCCCTTGACTGAGCGCAGCGGAATCTCGACACATAGCAAGGCATGTTCACAGAATGCACGCTACATCAGGCTTTATCTAAATCACAAACACTCGTGGTTTGTTATGTTACCAACGATGAAAGGTAGAGTAGGTTTGAGGTAATAAAAGGTATCATGTCTGATGAGGCGGACGATGATGATGGTGATGATAGTGGCGATGATGGTGATAATGATTTATGTAGATAAGATTTGGATGGTAAAAAAGATGATGAGTGAGTGAGTGAGTTTGGTTTTACGCCGATTTTTGCAATATTCCAGCAATATCACGGCGGGGGACACCACAAATGGGCGTCACAAAAAGATGATGATGATGATGATGATGGTGTTGATAGAGACGGTGTTGATGAGAGAATGGTTGGGGATGGTAAAAGCGAGGATGATTGTAATGGAGGTGATGTTGTGATGATGATGATCACATTGACGGTTTTGTTTTTCTCAAATTTAAGCAAAAACATTAAAATCAAAAGAAACGTCATTGTCTGACTTTCAGAATTTTTCTTTCAAATAAAGACATCAAGTTCCTCCAGGAACATGGCGCCAAATCCAGCTTTTTCACTTTTAGCTCACCTGAACAAAAGAATGAAAAATAACCTTTCACTTTTCTGTCAAAGGATGTAACATAAGGTGAACGATGAAAACACGCACAAAACATCTCAGTTGTCACGGCATCAGAATCGTTGGCACCGTACACTACGTGAACCCAATGAGATTGATCCTAGATGATCTGCTGTCTGTCATGACGGTAAGTCGAGACGTTGACAGACAGTAGCCTAATGCTGCAATGCATTTCACAAACATGTCGAGCCCCCGCCAACACAGAGTAGCATTGTCCGCGTATTTGTCCACTCGACTTAAAGTAATTTTTTGCCAAAATAAATCTCCTCTCTTTTTGTCCAGTCGTGCCAGCGCATGAAATACGGTGTATGTTTTATTCATTAAGTAAGATCGCTGAAGCTCGCTCCACTCGGGGGAGACTCACAGTCGTTTAGATTCAGTCCCTCTGGGGTGATTCTGAGACTAAACACAAGTCGGAATGGTTTCCATGTCGCGGAAATCTGATTGAAACATTTAGATAGGATTTCACTGCTTGTTTTTTTCCCTTATAATGCAAAACTTGAGGGTTTTGTGCTGAGAGTTGGAATATTTGAGCTACGGGAGCGATTTAGAAGAGTTTCTTGTACTAAGCATTGTTGGAACTTATTGGATACGTTAGTACGTGTGTTGAAGGTATAATACGTACCGAGGGAGGAGAATTATCTGTCGTTAGTTTTGTCATTGACTTGAAGGATGGTTCCCTCTAGACTAGCCATCTTTATATTCTGGACCAGCCACTGGATTACCCCGTGTAAATGTTTTGTACGAAGAACCGTTTTTTTACAAAGCCTGCCTAAAAAGAATCTTTCTTGAACAGTTTTTTTCTCAAAAACGAGGTGAGTGAGTGAGTATAGTTTTATGTCGCTTTTAGCAATATCCCAGCAATATCACGGCGGGGGCACCAGAAATGGGCTTGGGACATTGTACCCATGTGGGGAATAGAATCCGGGTCTTCGGCGTGACGAGCCAACCATTTAACCACAAGGCTACCCCACCGCCCCTCCCAAAAAAGAAGGGGACTGGGGGATGGGGGTGGGGCATTTTTACCCCAAGATGAACGCCGGCTTGGGCATATGCACACTCATTGTATTGAATTCTTTTCTGGAAATGAAAGAATTTGTGTTCGAGTCGGTCTGCAACAACCTGTGCTTGTATGTTGGGTGGTCAGGCCCATTGATTAGGTTGACACATGTCATCATATCCCAGCTGCTTAGATCTATGCTCATGATGTTGACCACTGGTTTGTCTGGTTCAGGCTCAATTATTTAGATACCGCTGCCATGTAGCTGGGATATTGCTGAGTGCGGAGAAAAACAACATCCAACTAATCAGGTACAGCGCTGGTCGTGAGTGGTTGGTGTCTTGGTTGAGGACGGGGATGATTTATCAGTGTATGGTTAAGCCTCGATCATTTACAGCCCCCGTCATAAACCTGGAATATTAATACATGCCGCGATAAACAACAGTCAACTACCTCATCCTCGTCAAAACGTTGGGTTCGAATTATCGGTTTGTGCTCATTATAACACCAAACATTTGATCGTTGGTGTCTTCCCGATCTTAAACAACCAATAATTCGGGCAAAGTCTTTACTGCATACAACTCGATTAATTAGTAAAATCTCGTTTGAACAAAAACGGACAAATGCGAGATAAGACACAGCTGTGACCTGACGTCAAGAATATGGGTCGTGACCGGAGTACATAAACTATTAAGAGGCAAACTACTCCAAAATTCATTAATTAACAATCCCTTGAAAAAGTGGCTCAGTCAGGTAATTAATTACACTTAAGACACGATGTAAGTTGAAATTCATTAGCATGTAAGCCTGATTGGAATACTTCTATAGATAATTGCTGTCATTTCGTCAATAATCTGACAGTTACACGTTACTGTCAATTACAACATGTATTAAGCTATCGTACCTCATCGTCGATGGGTAATTTCACACACATCCCCTCCGCCGTAATGAACGGATTGAACACCAGCTACATCTACGCCTTTGACGTCGTTCACATCTGCCGCATCCTCCTCCTTCCGTTCAGATGTCAAACAAACCGAGAAATTGATGAATACCTCAATTGTCGATCAATGCGGCAAATTTTAACGACTATTGATATTTTGTTCTCCAACTTTTTACGTCGTTTAATTCCATGCCAGGGCGACCTTGGCAACACGGGTCCAGGCTCAAATCGTCAGCATCAGAACATTTTTTTCATCAGTTATCTCTTCTAATTTGGCATACTTGATATGGGATCAAACGGGTTCATGGATTTGTAGGTACTGTCTTCACAAGACAAACACAAACTTTCGTCACGCGTTGGTTCAGCTGTGGTTCCGAGTGCTTGTCTCCGCTGCTAAAACCAAAATCCTCTTGCTCCCCACCGTTAGATGATGCTCATCTGTTAAAACCCTCACCCAGAGGGAACAAGGAACATAAAGACCGTTTCACCAGACATATTCTCGGAAATTTATGCTTCCAAATCACGTATCCTGTTGGGTTTATGGGCAGAGCGACAACGTTTGTTCGTTAGACTATTTGATCAGAATTTGCTGTCGAAGTGGGGGGCATTTTTCATGCATTTATGACTTTGTTTGATTACTGTAGCCCCGCCACGCTGAACTGAGTAATCTAAGTTTCCGATAAAAAGATGCCCTCTTAGTCTCCTGGTACCAAGGTCGTGTTTACACAGACCTTGTTGTGTCCAGTAAGGCTTCTGGTTTTGTCCACTAAGCTTTCCTGGGAAGGGGTTATTGAATGTACACGCGACCCTCCTTGACCTTTGTCCATTCAAGTCTGGGGACACCGCTGTAGGGGTAGATTGGAATACAGCTAATTGTCCTACCGGAGACCTAACTTGGACTCCGGTACGTCTCGTTATTCAGAAGCGTTTTGTGAGCTGACATTTGCGAAGGATTAATGAAGTTCAGCGGGAAAGTGAATTATCGTGATTACGTGTTAAAGCAGAAAATGAGAGTGGGTATTATTACAGGATCATTGAAATATTTGTAATTCAATCCTGATACAATATCGATTGGGCGTTTGAGGTTTTACGCCTATTTGAAGAATATTGTTGGATGACAGTTTGGTTCTGACCCGTGAGAAATGAGGCGTGGAGAAAGCTGCTGGTCAAAACGTTCGTTCTTTGTATGTATATATATGGTCCACCCACATCTACATGCATGCTATAGTCCACCCTCACAGTTGATGTCAGCTCAACGGCACATCGTATATTTAATCTCTACTCCCTGGGGATCATACAACTCGTGCAGCCACAAGGCTGAGAAGGGCGGGGAGGGGGAGGAGAGGGGAGTTCAGGGTTTTAATCATTGAGGGGAGCCATTCTATCCAGTTGGTCCACTGTTATGACTAGCATATACATGTACATGTATATGGGTTGTTGGGGACGAGTTAGATTCCCCAGATAGATACAATGTGTGAAACTAATTTCTGGTGTCCCCCGCCGTAAAGCGGCGTAAACCCACCAATGTTAACCCGGCATACACACAGGCGTTTATCGCCAATATCGGCATCTGCGGCATAAAACAACATCCATCCTGTTAGACGCTCTAACCATTTATAGTGATTATCTAACCTATAAATATCCCTTCTAGTAATTATACTTTCCTAAGACTCTCGTTACACATGTCACAGCCTATTTCTACCTGTGTAATTTCCACGGAAAAATACCATTTCTATGTGGATATACTCAGGTCAGATATACTCAGGTTGTGGAGGACACCGCTATTCCGTTGTGAGGACTTGCTATTTCTATTCAAGGACTGGCATGAGAGTCCCTGAGATGTACTTGTGGTGTGTCTATATACAGAACTGAGAGATATGGTTCCTAGACAGTTTCCGTCATCTAGAAACATGTCTACTTTCCTCCTGATTACTACGCAGAGCCACAATAACGACTCGTGGCTACACTACAAGTGGTGCGGGCTGAAAATAGATGGGAGGCTTTGCTGATGCATAAGGACTCGACGTCAGACTGAACCGTAGACGATGTGTTTGCTGTGTGTGACAGCGTGTCAGTCAGTGTGTGTGTGTGTGTGTGAGAGAGAGAGAGAGAGAGAGAGAGAGAGAGAGGGAGGGAGACATAGACAGAGAGAGGTAGAGACAGAGAGAGAGGGAAAGTTTTTTATATGGAGAAGGAGAATATATACATCGTGGATGTGATCATGTGTGTGAGAGAGAGAGACGCACAGAGAAAGAGAGGGAGATAGAGACAGAGAGAGCGGGAAGGTTTATACATGGAGGTGGAGAATATATACATCGTGTATGCGACCATGTGCGTGTGTGTGTGAGAGAGAGATAAAGAGAGAGGAAGAGAGAGAGAGGGAGGGTAAGTTTATGGAGATGGAGAACATATGCATCATGTATGTGATCAATGTGTGTGCGTGTGGTGTGTGATAGAGAGAGAGGAAGAGAGAGAGAGAGAGAGACAGACATACAGACAGAGATAGAGAGAGAGAGAGTTTAACATGATTCAGCCCCAGATACAGTTTACTAAGACAACACCCACCATGTTTCTTGTAATGGTACATAAAATCAACTCCTAGCAAATTTAATAATTTGTACTTACAGTTGTGTTACAGATAATATACTTGGAAGATGTAATCACATTTATTATCAAAATTTCGTTTAATCCGATCATACAAATCCCTATTTTTAGAAATCCACCTGCAAGATGCTAAAAACGTCAAGGCTTTATGTGTAAGTCAAGCACTGACCACTTGGTGTCGCTGCTATTTGTCATGGCAACGGTACACAATGGCGTCCTGGCGCGTCTTCTGTCCGTGTTGGTAGATGGTGTTTGTGAAGACGAAAATAGCGAAGTGGAGGATGTTTGTCTTGAATATTTTATCAGGTCGTGTTTTGTTTAGCATGATCAAAGCACGTTTCGCAAGGTCTTATGTCTGATTCATACATATGAAAGCAAGGATTATAAACAGCAATGAGAGACTGAACAAAGCGCTTTACTAATGGAAAATCGATTGATATCTTTTAAATATTTTTCATCCGTCTACATATTTACTTTTGCTCATGGACATTTCCTGTGAAATCATATCACGGGATGCTTAACGGTATGTGTTGAAGATTATTGGACTTGTACTGCGACATACGTGCGCGCGTTTGTGCGTGTGTTTTAACGACTCACGACTTTCTGAACAAACCGCCTACCACTACACCAGTGAAGTAGGTTGGAGTTAAAGTTCTGCCTTAATACTGAAATATACGAAACATAATATTTGTTTCCTTCAACGAAATTCAAGTATTTCTTTAATGCGTTCCATTATAAAACAGTACTGCATTTTATGGTTAACCATGTAAATTCAGAGTACGAAAATTAATATTTTTTTCCTTTGACCAAATTCAAGTATTTCTTCAATGCTCTCCATTAGAAAACTTCATTTCATGATAAACCATGAATGTTAGCTTCGATGCCATTTCGCTCCGTTCCAACACACATAAAATATGAATTCAAAAGATTGCCGACGCCTGGTCTAGAAAACTCTAAACCTTGAATGTTGTCTGTTTATATATAAATATAAAAACACACACACGCCCATCCAAGTTAAACAACTGAGGACAAAGAGGATGAATATTGTTTGTAGCTGAACATGTTTTTGCGTTAACTCAGTTTCATGCTTCGACCTCACATAACGTCAGATAGCTTCTTGTTCCTGGCGTAGAATGCAGCCAGTATGGGTGAGATATTCCTGGGATCAATTGCTGCGACATAGCCTTTCAGATGTGTGAGTTGCTTTCCAGCTCTGTCAATATTATTGATAAAACACAAAGGAGAGAAGTCGGTCTTGATATTGACAAATTTCCCAGACAAAATAGCCTTTCATGCTGGAAGACTGCGAAGACATTGGAGTAGGTCTCCAACTTCCAGGAATCTCATGACCACAGCTTTTGAATTTATAAAGAATTGAACCATATTAAACTTCAGATTTTGTCCGTAAACACTGACGTTCTTCTTGACGGAGAACAATTGATTTAAATCTCGTTTTCGAGTTTTGGAAATATTGATCTTTTTGTTCGTTAGTTGATTTGACAAAAATACCATTATTAGGGGATATCCTGATGGTCAAAGTGTTCGCCCTTCACGACTGAAGCCTGGGTTCGATTCCGTAACGGTACAAAGATTGAAGCATATTTCTGGTTTTCCACGCCGTGATAGTGATGGAATATTGCTAATAGCGGCGTAAAACCATACTCAATTGGCCATTCTTATAACTGCTGACTTATTTTTGTCTGAGTGAGTATGGTTTTAAGTCACCGTTAGCAATATTCCAATATCACGACAGGAGACACCAGAATGTTTGGCTTCACATATTGTACCCATGTGGGAAATCGAACTCGGGGTTTCGGCGTGACGAGCGAACGATTGAAGGGATCAGGTCGTCAGGCTGAATGACTTGGTTGAGGCGTATCATTGTATCCCGATTGCGTAGACTGATGCTCATATTGTCAATCACTGGATGGCCAGGTCAAGACATATTTACATACCTGTCTTATGGCTGGAAAGTAAATAGCTGAGAGCGGTGTGAATATAAACAAACAAACAAAACCAAAACAAGCAACTATACAAACAAAGATCTTGCTTAAAATTCTATATCTAGGTATATATAACTGCCAGATCAATCTCACACACATTACACACGGACGGGGCGGTCGCCAAGTGGTTAAAGCGTTCGCTCGTCACGCCGAAGACCTGGGTTCGATTCCCCATATGGGTGCAATGTGTGAAGCCCATGGTGTCCCCTGCCGTGATATTGCTGGATTATTACTAAAAGCGGCGTAAAACTAAACTCACTCACATGGGCAAACACACACATAGACACACAGACATAGACACAAAGACACACACAATATGTAGGAGTTGCCATTTTGTCGAGATCGTTGTGTAAACTTTTGTTTGAAACTTTTCTCTGAACTCCCCACACTGACGCTCGTTTAGATGTCGCTTCTTGCCGTATTCAGAGCATAACTAACTCCAAACAGCGTTGTAGAAATTGGATCCCTATTTTGAAAGATTGAGAACTAATATGATTGTCATGACACATACGATTGAACAATGTGTTGCGTTATTTAATACAACCATGCACTAGGATGACGTCATAATCTCATACAACCAACTACAATAACTGGATCAGTGGTGGTGAATCTACAAAAGACCCACGTCTAAAGAAATAGTTCCATCTCACAGCACGATATCTTTTCCTTGTCGGAGCTGCATTTAAAAAAGCTATCTCGCACGCAATAAGTGGATTTAGTCCAATCAATGACGAGAAAGTTATTTACCTCCTCCCGTCATGCATTGCGGAGATAATTAAGCATTCTCAGCATGTCGATGTCGCATTTGCATCCCCTGTCTGTAGAAATCGAATTACGACCTTACAAAACTCCACGGATATTAGATTTGGGAAAGAGCTGAAGCCGTAGTGTACAGAGAGACAAGTATAGGACGTTTTATTGACAGAATTCATCTGGTTTTCTTCTGTGTAATCTCTCTACGTTCAAACAGGTCAAAGAAACAGTTACGCGAGACCTTTCAAACGAGAGGTCGATGAAATGAGCATCGATCCATGGTCACATGGTACAGTTTTACCTAATAAGAAGGGTTGATTTGGTCGTTGTCATGGCGCCGTTGTAACCACTTCATATTGAAGAAATGAAGACATGTATTATGTCATTAGGTCCGTATTATAAGACATAACAGTCAGTTGCAAGGAATTCACATTATGAAGCATTAATCTGGAAGATGTCTTTACCAATTTTTGCAGGAACCTCATTATTAACTCCATAAAAGACATTAGTCTTTATCATAAATTGTAAATATGTATGTGTATGACTAACTGCTTGACAACGTTAACGGTACAAGAATCTGTATCGGAACGTCGCACTCACGAATAAAAAGAAGTTGTTATCCATAAAGTTTGTTCTATATTGTAACTGCGTGTGTATTTTTTTCAATTTGACATGATATTCTTTTATAATTAATTGTAAATAGCATTGTAATGTGTACATCCTTTAAACATTTCTATTTGAAATATATACTTGTGTATGCATGTAAACTTTGGTCCCGTGGTCACATGACTGAAAATAAGATGTTAAATCTTAACTCACTCACTCACTCACAATCTTAGATTTCACTTGGTGCATATTATATTGCATGTCTGTAAAAACGTAGCGTCCAGACTTCCAGGCTCTTAAGGGATATAAAACAAACGAACATCCATTAAAATATAATGCAAGACAAAGCGCCTGTAACAGTAATAGTGAATGAGTGAGTGAGTTTAGTGTTACCCCGCTTTAAACAATATTCCAGCAACATCACGGCGGGGAACACCAGAAATTTGGCTTCACACATTGCACCCATGTGGGGAATCGAACCCGGGTCTTTAATGCTTTAACCACTGGGCTACCCCACCGCCCTTAGTAATAGATTTAGGAAGTTATACAATACCCGTCCGTCAATAAGCACAATCCGAGTAAAGTAGAAAAAATGACACCGCCGACACAAGTCACGTCAATTGTTCAATGGATGTAACATGTAACTATAAGCTATTGCATCGCGATTCGGACATTTATCATTCTGCAAGCAGAGGTGGGTGGTGTGAGTAATGTTCCCGCAATATCGCTGTGGGATACACAAGAAGTGGGCTCCACACTTTGTACCCGTGTGGGGAATCGAACCCGGGTTTCGGCGTGAACATTAGGTCACCCTACCTCCCAAAGATAGTAGATGGAGTGGCGGATATGTCCTTCTTGGTTTTGATCATCTGAACCATCGTTACAACTTCAGCACATCGTCATTAAATAGTCCACAACAACTCACACAGGGAGCAACGTCAACAGCGACGACGTTAACACGTCAACAGCCACGACGTTAACACGTCAACAGCCACGACGTTAACACGTCAATGCAAATTGTTAGTGACTATATTTTATGACATATTTCGGGGAGTGTTCGATACGCCTGTTCGTTAGGGACGGACTATTTTATATCTAACAATTAAAATTACATGTAATTTAGTCAGACTTCACAAAACACAACATACTGTTAAGTGGAATTTATCATCCAAAACTGTCTTCCACAGGAGACATTGCTTATGTGAGATCAGATTTTGTACAATGACCTGACAATGCTATGACGTCATGAAATTGATGACGTCACAATGCTCTGACGTCGCTGCATTGCAAGTCTAATGGCAGAACCGTGTTCAGAGATATACGTTTTTCATTGAAAACTAATAACAAGTGATTTTTGATGATAATCTCACCCTCGTGTCTTCTGATATCAAAATATATCACCAAGAGTTGATAACGTTACAAATATCCGAGGCTTGCCGTGACACTCGAGTGAGATTCTCTTTATAAAGCTGATTTACTTAATGATATATTAAGGTAATGACGTTTAGGATTGCCTTACAAGTTGTCATATGTCTTGAAGAACATGTTTTTTACCGGTTTGGAAACGTCTGTGTTTGTTTGGTCTCATTCATTGGGTTTTAATGTGTAAACATGATTTTTAAATGTAAACTTGATTTTAAAGTGTCCACCGCGCCAATGGGTATTAAATGCGATACCGTGTACCAATGGGTATTAAATGCGATACCGTGTACGTCACCAATTATTAGAGTTGTCACTAAAACATCCAAATGGTCTCACATAACCCCAATCATTCATAGTCTGCATTGGCTGCGACCCGTCAAGATCCGGGGTAGAATAGGCCTTCAGCAACCCATGCTTACCACAAAAGGCGACTATGCTTGTCGAAAGAGGCGACTAATGGGATCGGGTGGTCAGGCTCGCTGGCTGGGTTTACACATGTCATTGTTCCCAATTGCGTAGATCGATGCTCATGTTGTTGATCACAGGATTGTCTGGTCCAGACACGGCCTCGATTCTCCATATCTCTCTGAGATGTTGTCAATATAAATGCCTGCCCGTTCACTCCACTCCCAGAATCAAACACTTTGGACATAGTTTCTTCAAATTTGCAGCATCAACCCTGTGGAAAAGTCTTCTTTCTCCCATACAAATTGTACCATCTTTCAAGAATTCGGGACTCAAAACCTACCTCTTCAAAAAATTCTACAACCTATAACTGCCAAATATTCTGATGGTCTTTTGACGAACTGTCATGTTCCTCACGAACTCTAGTGAATCTTTAATATGCAGCGCTTTGAGCATGCTCTGGGTGGACTTTGGCGCACAAGAAATATCCATTTCACTGTGTAATCATCCATTTATTATATTATTATTAAAAGATATGACACGTCACAGCATCACATACTCCCGCAACACCATAACAAGTATAACTATAACAGCAACACAGTATATAATTTTACGTTATTTCAGTCACACTGTCAACGAATCAATGTGAGCTTCAATATCAGCTTCTTTGAAATATACATCCCAAGTTACCTTATGCAGCCTGCGTGGCGGTGGGGTAGTCTAGTGGTTAAAGCGTTTGCTCGTAATGCCGAAGACCCGGGTTCTATTTCCCACATGGGTACAGTGTATGAAGCCCATTTCTGGTGTCCCCGTTGTAATATTGCTGAAATATTGCTGAAAACGGCGTAAAACCTAACTACTCACTCACTCATTATGAGGCTACGGGATATTTAAGAATCTCATCCCACCGGGTACCCATTTATTGACGTTTTTGCGACGAAAAGTCCCTTGCTTCAAGAGGCACCACGTTTTGGTTGTGTTTTACTGGAGGACACGACGGAAATCGTAGAAACTCTCAGAAGTCAAACATGTCGAGCACGTTCACTACTCAAACGACGTCGCACCGTCATCGCCGCCAACAGCGTTGTTCGTTTTTACTTTCATGATAAGTCGTGTGATAAACTGATCCCCAAAACAACACGAATTGCAATGTCCTTGTATATTCAGAACTAGAAATAAACTCAAGACCACGCACGGACGACAAGCGCCATTATGCTGCTACATCGGTGCGACACAGACATCGACGTCGAAACCAGTGCTGTAGTTTGTCAAAGACAAAAAAACCCCACCATTTTAATTTGGTAGCACATCCTTTTACCTCGTGGGAAGATGTCGTGGCCACAGGAGAATCTGTCAACACCTAATGTAACCTATTGCTGATATTTTTACCTGGTTTTAATATTAACCGAAGAATTGCAACGAACATCATAAAAATCGATGAGGTCGCGACCGCGAAGGCTATGCACTTCTGTCATCGGAACGGCTATCACTCGCGAGATTAAGGAGCTTCATTTGTGAGGTTTGGGGAGAAAGAAAGCGCCCCAGGGTCGGGATTTCTTCACCCCAAATAAATATCGGGCACGACTCGAGACAGAATCGGGAGTTCAATAAACTACTCGAGAAATTGAAGGCACTCGGGAGGCATATTTCAACAACGGCGAGCGTGGATGGATAGCAATCCCGTTATGAAATAGATATTGGCGAAATTCTCCGGAGATGGATTAACAGGCTTAGGTGAGTTGGCTGCTGCGGGAACTTATCTCACAGGGGTTAACAGCTGTCTTAGGATGCTTACATGTGACGGATTACCATTTGTTTGTGTTCCTGTTATATATACTTGCTTTATGACCTCGAGGTACATTGTTTATTGTGTCTTGTCTCGTGTGGTTATGACTCTGTATTATATCGTGTTACTTCATGATGTGATTTATTTGTTTTGGGTGTATCGGATTAGTATCTTTGAATAAATTCATAATTTTGATTTTGCTCACAATGCGCTGATTGTGTAAATCAAAAGTGCCTGGTTTCAAGAAAGACGGACTTGAAGGTCTGGAAGAGCAAAAATCAATTTATTTATTAATTTCGTGGAGATTTTAACTTGAGATAAATTTGTTGGTGGATTGGCTTAATCATGACATATGGACCCTGTGTTTACGTGCTTACTGATATGTCGTTGATAATGGGTTGTCGTTACTTTGTTTACTAATTTAAAGTAATACTAGACAAATCTTATGGATAACAACTTCTCTATTGCTAATAAAGAAGTTGTTATCCATAAGATTTGCTAATAAAGAAGTTGTTATCCATAAGGTTTGTCTTGTATTATTACACCATTTTCTAAATGCTTTTGAAGAACATAATCCAAATTATTCATATTATTATCACAAATGTTCCATACTGTTTTTAGATCAGGTAGTACGATACTGGTTCTGGTGAAAATTCAAGATACTGTTGCACTCAGCAAAGCATGAATGTAGTTTTATGGCTAAGATATCGTCGATAGTGTGTTGAAATTTAACTGACTTGAACGAAACTTTGCTCAAATGTTAAACGTCAATGAAGCATCGTTGCAGCTGTATATTTAGGTGTTGGCGACGCTACGTTCATATGAACTGACTAGAATATTGCAATGACATCTGCAATAATCTTCAACTTAATGCACTATTAGTGTACCTATGTTAAATGAAAACTTGGACAACAGCCTTGCAATTTTGATCATTTCACTGAAACATATTTTAGGCGTTTTGCACAATTACCAGATACAAAAATTACCAGATACAAAAAATATTCAGTCTTTCAATGTGATAAAAGTTTAGAATTTGCTGGGAGGTCAAAGGATTGACAATCCGAGCTCTGAAAATGACTGTTGCTTAATATCGGTTCATTTTTAAGGCTTTCCGGAAACATAAACCCTCATGGTATATCGCCGATAGCGTCTAGGACAACCACAGTGAAATTATATTCAAATATATACATCGGTATATAAGCAAATCAAAACTATTCCAGTAGTTTTCTTTCTGTACTCTTTTGTATTATAATATTTTCCCTGAACTGTCAATCTTTCTCTGTGTCTGTTCCCAATGACTGCTTGCACTGAAAGTTGTTATTGTAATTATTCACGGAAAGGGGTTTTATAAGATGAAAAAACTTTGTGAAGAAAATATGTTACTAATGTATCACAAACACGCTTCTACTACGTAATAAGTTATGTTCAGGTAATATTGTACAACTATACAAGAAGTACAATATTGTACACGGTAGTTCCTCGGTGATCATCAGTATTGCAGTAATATCGCGGTGGGGGACACCAACAGTAAAGAGTGTGTGTGTTTGGGGGCCGGGGAGTGCGACAAGCGAACGATATAGCCATTAGGCTACCCCTCTAACACCTCTGAGTTGTGAAAGCGCACGGTCTGGGAACATTCCCTGACAGACCACGCCAAATTTCGCGAACCAATCGATACTATGACATGAAGTTGAGCTTAACCAATCATAAAACAGCTTTTTCATATATATTTGTATTTTTGCCTGAAGCACGATTTTCCATAACAATTCATTCAAAAATAACAGTGTGGCAGTTTAACCAAAGCTTATCAACGTAATCTGTGTTACAATTAACGAAGGAAATATTGTTTGTTTATTAAATTCAGTGAGTTTCTGTATTGATTTGAACTTTGGTGGACAGGTGTTATTTCTAACGTTAAACAAATCTCGAGTTTTGTGACAAAGGCTTGAAACTGCCATTCCAGGCAATTATATTTACCTGAACAAACAGGGGAACGTGTTTTACAAGTGAGTAAAGTACATCGGCCATTATATTTGTCACTGAGGCCGATTTTGTGAACTCTAAAACTGTTGGAAAAGTTATATTTCCTTACAAACCACTGAGGTCGAATGAAGGTTTTTTAAATCTTTGTAGAAGGAATATGCCTGATTGCCCCAAGTGCTGGATCTGGTGAAATAGCTCGTCACGAAGAGAAAGTTGACAATTTTAAAGTTGAAGTCATCCATCTTGTCTTACAGTTCTGTGGACAGGTTTCTGTCAGTGTGAATAACCCAGAGGAACGGAATAGGCTGAGTTAATGTTTTTAAACACTATCAGATCGTCTGTGTACCTCAAAGTCTTGTTATTTTCTGGCAGAATTCATGTTTTTTTATTTTACCTATCCGAGCAGAAATTCCCATTCAGAGATGAGCAAGAAGAGTGCACATGTGATGCCAGTGGGGATGCAAAGTTGGCGCCTAAATGTTCTATAATCTAATCTACTTGGATGTTCTCGACGAATCCATGTTGCATATATTCTTATGGCAGTTTTCGACATAATTCCCTTTGCATCATAAAGATAGAAGGAGTTAACCTTTTTGTAAATAAACTCCTTCTTATGACACGACAAATACTATGCTTTGTTTGGTCCAACTTGATGCGGAGATTAAAACTAGTAATGACCAGGTTTTTAACTGAAAACCCAAAATGCTTCTTTAGGCACCGATGTGAGCGTTATTTATTGTGGAAAAGTTCACGTAAATACGATACCTTCTTTCGGTCAGTAAAGTTATATAGATTTGCAAAGACATACACGTGTTCATAATGGAAAAGGTAATTACGCTTAGTATTATACAGTATTCTAGTATTCAGAAATAAACCGGATAACGGTTATATAATTTGTATTTGTACACACAATCGCGGCTTAACGGTAAATTTGAGACAACTGTCAATGTTATCTGTACTCAACAGGATTGCTGGACCAGGTCTTTTCCATATGGAGGAATTCTTGTGATATGTCATCCTATTAAAAAACTCATTATCCCTCACACAACCCCCCAACCCACCCACCCCCTACCTTCTATCCCCTCGTCCCCAAGACACAGACCACTTCGTGTTGTCACTGATGGCGTTATATCACTTGACCTCTGCTCGACATTCAACAGAGTCTCTCTGTCCTCTTCAGACACAATAGACGCTGAATTACCGTTATGTAACTACGTCCCAAGGCACAATTCTCCATTATGTTTTTGATTAGGTGACAAAAACTTGGGATTGGGGGCTTATGAAATTTAGAGAGGTCAAGGGAAATGGATAGGGATGTGATGTGGTGGTTTGAGGAACTAATGTGAGTGCGAGTTTGAGTTGGGAGAAAATTTCACAGGAAATGCAAGACGTTTACCCCTTTCGTGACACCCACAAATACGGATATAGTGCCGACAAGTCTAGGAACAGCTATCGTATGATCCTGGAACGTAAAGAGACGCTACTCTATAGTCCGTTTGGCTCAAAAGCGGACCGATGAATTGCAATCTAACTCGAAAACTAATAAACATATAATACTCAATGAAACGCTGATCATAATCAAAACATCAGACCAACTCTATGATTTGTTTACAGAATTTATGTCCTAAAATTAAAAAAGTTGTTTAACAAACTATCATTAAAATTTTGACACAGTTCACTATTTGTTACGAGGGAGAAGTGCAGTGAAAGGGACTGCCAGGTGTTCGAGAAGCACGTGCACAAGTGCCCACAAAGTTATTGATTCATTAACCTGTGCTGTGCCGTCTCCATCGTTTCTCGCACACCTGCCTGTCCCTTTCTCTGCACTCCTCCCTCGTAACAAATAGTGAACTGTGTCAATATTTTAATGATATTTTCTTAAACAACGTTTTTGGTGGAGTCCGGAAAAAATTTCAAATATAAGAAAGCTGTTGGGTATTAGTAAATGATAAACATGTGTACTATTTATATCTATGTGGCAATTTTGTACAATGATAACAATGATAACCCTTGCAATTCATCGGTTCTGACTGTAGTTGTGGTATGTGTGTATGATGAGTGAGTGAGTATGGTCTTACGCTGCTGTTACAAGTATTCCTGCAGCATCACAGCACGGGTCACCAGGTATGGGATTCAAACCCAAGTTAACGGCGTAGCTGTCGAATGCTCTAACGACTAGGCTACTCACCCGCATCAAGAATTATGATGGTTTGGGCGAGTTAGTGAGTGGCAGTAAGTGCTGGCATTTGGAAACGGAAAGACAGCTGATCCTGGTCGTGGAAAACGATTGATCGAAATCATGAGCACAGATCCACGCTATCCTGGCAAGATGCCTCAGCCCAATATCGGAATCTGATTCACGGATCCAACCCTAAGGCCATGATAGGCAGTCCGGTCTAACCGCACGTTACTCGTGAAGATCAAGGATAGAACTGGTCTTCAGCAACCATGCTTGTTTCAAGAGGAGACTGGAACTGGTTGTCAGGCTCGCTGACTTGGTTGACATATGACATCGTAACCCAGTTGATTAGGTCGATGCTCATGCTGTTGATCACTAGATTGTCTGGACTGACGTCATGTAGCTTCAATATTGCTGAGTGCGGCGTTAAACAACCAACAACCACATGAACGTAAGGTATTGGCAGGAACGGCAGTTACCTCACTGTGTACCTAAAAACATTGAGCTACGATGGAATTTTTATTATGGCGCTGATTACCAGCTCTGCATCCGTAACGGCCAAACAGTGACAAGACACCGTTATTTACAACCTCCAAACTCTTTACGAAACACTGATTCGGAATCGGATCCTTCCTTACTGAATCCAACACCATCAAAGAACAGATATATTGCTTTTTTTCTCAATTACGTTGATTGTGTCTCAGTTACGGGGAAATACTTCACCTTGTGTAATTTTAACTGACGTTCATTGGTGATTTACAATTCCGGTAAGATTCACTTCCTCTGCTGAGGACATTTTGTCGGCCGTTGTTGGTTTCAGATTCGCACGTGGACTCGAATTTATTGCTTCATTACATGCAGGGGCATTTTTGGGGGATGTTGGAAGTGAAATGTACAATCTGTTCGTGGTTACTCTGACAGAGCACTGTCACATATCGGAAGGCATGATGGGTAAATATGGTTGTCGGTTGACAATAATTCACGGTGTCTGTCACACTCAGCTTCAGGAAATTACTTTGCCTGTTGCACTACGTCCTGTTACAACGTCAACAAAATGACTCCTGTGTCAAATACGAATTATAGAATTTGATTAAGCAATGGGGCCGTTGCCAAATTAACTGTTTATATTTTTGAGATGCTGAATTTCTTATACATTTATATAAATGTCTTGTATTAAAGGCACCACTTTTTGAAACCGTTGTCAGGTTCATCTTTTATTCAGTTTGGTAATATACTAACACAAAATGATATTGTTCCCAGATATTATAACAGCAAGGCTGATTGCACTTATTTATATTTTTGAGACGCTGAATTTCTTGTAAATGTATAAAAATGTAGTGCGGTGGGATAACCTAGTGGTTAAAACGTTTGCCTGTCACGCCGAGGCCCGGGTTCGATTCCCCACATGGGCACAATGTGTGAAGTCAATTTCTGGTGTCCCCCGCCGTGATATTGCTGGAATATTGCTAAAAGCGGCGTAAAACTAAACTCACTCACTCACTCACTATAACAATGTTGTTGAACGTTTTCAGATTCATCTCTAACTCAATGTGGTAATATACTAACACAAAGATGATATTATTCCCCAAAATTATAACAACAATACTGATGGCAATAGTTATGCCCTTCCCACTATTTATTGTCCGCATCTGTGACAAAACTCACGTCAATGCAATACCTTACGTTACCGTGTTCGTTCATGTGAATACTTGACCTGGGGTTGCATGCGTTTGTGATGGGGGTTATCTTGCCGGATACTCTACCCGTTGCGCGGTTACATGTTATCATCACGTCGCAATTATTCGGACTGTGAGAATCCGATTTATAGTTGACCTTCAATAGCCTGAGGGCGACCACGCTTGTCACCAGAGACTACTAAGGGGATCGAATGGTCACTTATTTTGATTATGCATGTCCTCGTGCCCCATCTGCGTATCTATGCACATCTCAGTTTGTGGATTATCTGGATTACCTGGATTATCTGGCGTTCAACAAAAACAAACAGAGCTGAATAATAAACATATATTCCAGATATAGTCGGAATCAAAAGAATCTGCTTTCAGTAGAGACCTCCTTCACATATGGAATTAATTTTGTCGCGTGTATTGTCAGTCATAATATCTGAATTACGACTAGAGAAGTAATAGGTAATTTCATTAAATTAATTATCCTTTTTATCCACAGATGCTTAGATCTTTAATTGCAATCGGGCCATGACTTCGTTGAAAAGAAATAGAAAGGACACAGAAATAGAATTATAGACTGGAACCATATAAAAGAGACTCTACACATCGCTGCACTTATTAATACATAGCTCAAACCTAGGGGGCGCTCGTGTCGGAAACTGTTTCCTTATAGCACGGTTTAACATCAATGCCAACTTGAGACTATTTACCGGGCGACTCATTTCATCTTCAGTAGTAATAAAGGCTTCTTCTACACGGACCTGATAATGTTTCCCTAACAGCAAATCTCGAGTTCAATCCTAATAAATACCCGGCGTGGTATGGCGCCACCAGTGGGCCCGCGCGAGACTCTATTGACAAGCCAAAAGCTTAGCGAAGATTACTTCTCTTTTCGTGAAGACTTTGGCGGATATGTGAACAGTTTCGTGTCAACACAAGAGTTCGTTTTGCAGGCACAGACAAACTATCTGACGGGTTAAGAATCGTATTAAAAGTGTTTAATACCATTATTGCCGAGTTTTAGCAGAAGAGTAAATTACTCGGACATTAAACAAACACTTGGCCCTCCTCAGGTTGAAATCCCGCTTGCTCCAATGTTATTAGTCGGCAGGGAAATCGCATTTCTCCACGGTCGCACTGTTGTCTTTCCAGAACGTCATTTTGGAGCACAAATACTCGCAGACACGGTTCTCGTGCCGAGATCTCCTAAAATGGCACCGGATTGACATTAGGATGAGACACTCGAATCGAGACACGGACCTTTGGCATCCCGATTAGCCCATGGCGTTATATTGAGACACGTTTTGAAGGCACTATGTTCTTTTCAAATTAGAACTGAAGATTGAAATTAACTGAAGTCATGAACTTTTGTGTTTGTAAGGAAAAACTGCTGACAAAAGCATAATAAAATCTTTAAGAATATTTTGTAAAATAAAGTTTTGCTCTGATTATGCTTATAAAATCATTAAAACCCGTCACGTTTATGTCAGACCATCTGTATAATGCGGCCATCTTTGTTTATGCTTCATAGGCTAAACGCAACAATTCCTTATTTCTTCTTGTTTTCTGAACAGAAAAGACACTGACATTCTCTACTCTACTCCGAATTCTTTGTATATACATAGTTTAAAATGAAAGGGCACTCCCTGTAGAGGTATCAGTTAAATATAGAAATTCTGAAGAAATTGCGAATATTTCGAACTACCACACAGCTGTTTGGGCGCACAGAGAGGCGGAAGCCAAACGATGAGCCAGGCACCGGTTTCACAAAGCGATCGTAACGCTATGATAATCTTAAGCCTCAATTAAGTGGAGAAATTACGACCACAATAGTGCTAAGACCCGATTGTGAAATGGAGCCAAGCAAGGTTCACTTAGAACGCAGCTGACATTCGTTAAGCTCTGTGGCAATTGGCTAATCGCGTGTAAATGTTTCATGTCATGAGATCGGTATATGTAAATAACGGAGGATTTTAAACGTAAAGTTGACAGCATAACAGAACGTAAATTAAATTAATAAAAGTTAAATTCAGCTAAACGTTCCTCGTCCGAACATGCATAAAACCATTGACCAAGAAACAAATATCTACAGATTTCCTTCCAAGTGGCCTGAGATCCTGCACCTTTACCGTCAGCCCACGATCTTAAAGTTGTTTCTTAAACATATCTGTTTAATGACCTTGAAGAAAGGTTATTTCGACGAGATAATGTCAGAGGTCATTTAACACTATCTCGCGTGCAGGGCGTTTTATCCTGGCAAACTGACGGGTGATAAAACCGTTTTATTTCCGTGGAATAATTATCCAAAACGACCAAACCTTAAAATCCAGTATTAGCACTTTCTCGGGAACACTGTTACATTTATGTAACATGGCAATAACATTAACACATGTCAATTTCAGTTATGAGATGCCAATCTCGAAATGTAATATAAACTCTTTTCTATCAATCAAGATATTGACATCTTCATTTGCAACGTCATCAAGGGATATCAACACATATTTCACCGGGCCGGCTTTCGATATAAAAGGCTTGATTTCAAAGGCAAGGCACAGCAAGGTCGATTGATGCCCATTTCACGTCCGTTTCGGAACGTCAAACCGCAACAGGAAGAGTTAACAAGCTAACGTATTGAAATGTACATCTCATGTCGAAGTAATTCGCATGTCAATATCAGCAAATGTTACAGCTCAGCCAAGGGGGAAAATATTCTAATGGTATGAGAAACGTTCTTCGATTTATTGTTTTTATGGGAAAGGTTTTTGCAGATTTGGGATTAATGGAATTAAAAAAGTTGATGGAGACCCGCTAGTTGCAACTTTACAGATACTTTTGGAACGTGTTAAGACAGCTATAGATTTCAACAATGTTTTCGGAAGCATTAAACCTGTCGTAACCTGTATTAAAATTAAAAGAGTGTTCCTGTTTTTGTGAAACAAATCACGGTGTGTGTTCATTTGTTTGATAACCTCTGCCAAGGCGAGACCTCTGTAGAAACGCATAACTACACTAAAGGAACTGCACTTCCAGGAATGCTTTCTGGAATCCATTTGTTCTTGTCTGCATTCTTTGTTCGTGGCTATTGATAAAGCTACTCACAACTAAACCTCATGCAGTCCTTTGAAACAAATCAATCCTTCAATTTCATTACTGTAATTTCATTTCTGCTGAAACAAAGGAGAGGAAGTTTTGTATGAACTTGTGTTTCAAATATTCTGTTCAACATCGCAAACGAAAGCGCTCAAGCATTTCCCTGTGATGTTCTAGGGCAACTGGATCTACACTACCGAACACAAGTTCTTGCCTCTTATTTTTGTTTTTCCGTACGAAGCTGTGCTGTGCGTAACTCGACATAAAAGCTATTTAAATTTCGCAAGGGTCTTAATTTGCCAAACGTTGTGCAGTAATTATGCCAACATGCTGTGGTAATTGTGCATAAATACTGCGGTAATTGTGCATACGTACTGCGGTAATTACGCAAATGTTCTAAGGTAATTGCGCAAAAGCGCTGCGGTATTGACGCATGCGGACGTGCGGCGGCACGCTTCCGAAAGTGGGACCTGTTCATCAAAGCTATCGCAGCTTTAAGGTGACCTAACTCTCACATTCTGACATAAACTTACCACTATTGCTGCGCTGCGATCGCTTCGCGGAACAGGGAACTGGGCGGCGATAAAGAGGATGTTTTGATTATCCTTTTAAATGTTTCCATTAAAGGATGATAATATTTATATCTTGCAGGCAAAGAGCAAAATAATAATGCTGAAGGTACTGCGAGAGTTTCGGGGCAAGTCCCACGGAAAACAGACCGCCGAGGAATCAGAAAAGCTGCAAGTGGCTGCTGACAAGGACAAAGATGTAAGTCGGATTTTACATATCATTTAAATAGATTCTAAGATAGCACATGCCTAATGTTCACGACCTAGTCCATGAGCTATAGTCCCTTTGGCTCAAAAGCGGACCGATGAATTGCAATCTAACTCGAAAACTAATAAACATAAAATACTCAATGAAACGCTGATCATAATCAAAACATCATACCAACTCTGTGAGGTTTTTGCAGAATTTGCGTCCTAAAAAGTTGTTTAAAAAAGTTGTTTAACAAGTTCACTATCATTACGAGGGAGGAGTACAGACACAGTTCACCATTTGTTACGAGGAGGATGGAGACGGGACAGCACAGGTTAATGAATAAATAACTTTGTCTTGTGAACGTGCTTCTCGAACACCTGGCTGTCCCTTTCTCTGCGCTCCTCCCTCGTAACAAAACAGTGAACTGTGTCAATATTTTAATGATAGTTTGTTAAACAACTTTGGATTTTTAGATTTTCATATATCCTGCAAAACCTGTTGGTATGATGTTTTGATTAAACGATAATCAGCGTTTCTATTGATATGTTATGTTTATTAGTTTCGAGTTAGATTGCATTCATCGGTCCGTTTCTGACTCAAACGGACTGAAACGACTGGTGCATGAGCTAGTCGATGAGCTTTGAGTTCCACTTGGTATCTTGGTCCAACTTATTGAAATGGAGGGACCGATGGGAACTTGTCTCTGTGTTGAGGGTGTGTGTTTGAAGAGTAGACAGGCAGACATATGTTCTGTTACATCTGTGATGGGATGAGTTGTTGGATGAATAGTTGGTGGTTGTGAGAATATGAAACTAGAAAGGTTAGGGGAAATTGCGTGCTGAGGAACAGGGGTAAGTGAGTGAATTTGGGTTAACGCCATCTTAAACATTATTTCCGCGGTACCTGGGAGTGTCACCTTGATATTAGAGGAGTGAGTGAGTATGGTTTAACGCCGTTTTTAGCAATATTCCAGCAATACCATGGCGGGGGACACCAAAATCGGCTTCACACATTGTACCCATGTAGGGATTCGAACCCCGGGTCTTCGGCGTGACGAGCGAACTACTAGGCTACCCCACCGCCCCTATGTAAGAGAAAAAGATTAATTCAATTTCCATTACAATATTATCACTTATATTGCAAAGGCAGACTTATGCTGCGATAAAGTTTTGAATTTTCGACCAGCGGATCCTATGCATCCTAAGGGAGGTAATAATGTTCGGAAAGTAGGATCAACCATGTGTGAGTAGATAGCGGCTCGTCATTTCGAAGACCCTGGTTCGATTCCCAACAGGGGTATATTGAGTAGAAGCTTTTTGGTATTCCTTGTCATGCTGGAAGATCACTAAATGCGGCGTAAAACCTCATTCACTCTCTCGCTTTGTTATTCTCAAAAGGCTTAGGGTGTTAGGGGAAATGACTAAGTCATCTAGAACTACATGTTTTGAATAATCGTGTTGTTACATCCCTTGTGTCATTTGTAATTCGATGCGATCGTGACAAGTAGAAATGAGAAAGACATTAAAATGTATGTAGTCTGATAAACAGGTATTAATGTGCACACGCGCTCACGTTTGAAGTAGTTGGCAGAGACCACGATGATATTGGACGTTCACGTTGAAGCAGATAGCAGCGGCGTCTACATATTCAATAATTTATAAGAAATTAAATCTGCAGTATATCAGATGAATCTAGAATATATCGGAATTATATTCAGCGCTATCGACCCGGAAGAGTTGTACAAACTTACCACGAATAATGTACATTTCGTACATGTGTTTTCAGTACCCCTCAACCGCCGCAGAACAAACTCTAATACATAGCCTGAAGGCGGATGAAAGTACACATTCAGATGACAGCAACCAGATATGGGTTTTCGATAACACTGTTATCGGGGTCTTCAGATTGCAGTGGTTCGGTGTCTGTTTTAGCTTAATAACATTTTCATACGTTTGCAATGTTATATTCAAGTCCACGTTTGAAGTACATATTTCTTATGACAGGGAGATTTTATCTGCTCTGGTCAGTATGTGAACATGGTTCAAATACGTTGCAAATCTAGCTTACACACATAGATTAATCTGGAAAATACATGTGGATTGATACGGTCAATAAGTGTAGATTGGTTTGGACCATCCACATAGATTGATCAGGTCCATACATAGAGCGCCACCAGGTCCATACATGTAGATTGATCTGGTCCATACATGTAGATTGATCTGGTCCATGCTTGTAGATTGATCTGGTCCATACATGTAGATTGATCTGGTCCATACATGTAGATTGATCTGGTCCGTACATGTAGATTGATCTGGTCCATACATGTAGATTGATCTGGTCCATACATGTAGATTGATCTGGTCCATACATGTAGATTGGATCTGGTCCATACATGTAGATTGATCTGGTCCATACATGTGGATTGGATTGATCTGGTCCATGGTCCCATACATGTAGATTGATCTGGTCCATACATGTAGATTGGTCTGGTCCATACATGTAGATTGGTTCTGGTCCATACATGTAGATTGGTCTGGTCCATACATGTAGATGTAGATTGGTCTATACATGTAGATTGGTCTGGTCCATACATGTAGATTGGTTTCTGGTCCATACATGTAGATTGATCTGGTCCGTACATGTGGATTGATCTGGTCCGTACATGTGGATTGATCTGGTCCGTACATGTGGGTTGATCTGGTCCGTACATGTGGATTGATCTGGTCCATATATGTGGGTTAATCTGATCCATATATGTCCAATTTTATGGACCATATATGTAGATTGTTCTGGACGATACCTGTAGATTGGTCTGGTCCATCCAAATATATTGACCGGGTCCATATGTCATGCAGATGAGTTTGGACCATGCATGTGTATTTGTCTGGTCAAAACATGATAATCGATACGGTACATATTGATCTACTGACTTATATATGAGATATTGAGATATATGTGGATCATATATACGTGTCATATTGTTCACGACAGATGGCAGCGACACATTACATACCGCGTATTGATACAGAGGTTTGTGGTCGGAGCAAACACGACTGTTTATACAAATTAACTAAGTTTACGAAAATGTTTAATGAGTTCTAAATTACTAAAAAGCGATAGATATAGTCCTGTTATGAATACATAACCTTTCACTTTGAGTTATATTTCTGTTTTCCCGACATAGTTTTACATGCTAGCTAAATACGAAGGGCACCCTTTCCAAAGTAAAGTGAGTGAGTGAGTTCGGTTTTACGCCGCTTCTAGCAATATTCCAGCAATATCACGGCGGGGAACACCAGAAATGGGCTTCACACATTGTACCCATGTGGGGAATCGAACCCGGGTCTTCGGCATCCAAAGTAAAGGTTTAAAGAAGGTGTCACACAACCCATTCTTAAAATATAAACTCAATAAAACTGGCACCAATCAAATCTGCGGTGACATTCATTGAGGCGAGTTAAGGCATTAGTTCAATGGATGACAATTTCTCCAATGGCTATAACATGTATTTCTCTCCAGAACAATGCAAGGCTCCACGTGTAAGGATATATATAAAAGGTCCGTTTGTACCGAAAACCTTTCTTTCCAACATATTGGACGCTGGATTTAATTAGGACTCTCGTGAAGTAGAGTTTTACTCAGTTCCCGTGATGTTTGAAGACGGGTTCTAATAGCATTACACAACAAGAAAAACCCTACCTACAGCCAGAAAAGACGTTGATAAGAAATCATGCTTGCTTCGATGGCATCAAGCTGTTAATCTTGACCATATACAATCAATATAACCGCTCTCCTCTCTTACAAAGGACGGAATGGGGCCTAAATGTAATAAAATTCCCCTGGTAAAATTGCTCTAAAAGCCTTTTGCAATAAAACTCTATTACGTTTATTTACTGCGATCATACGAAACGAGAAATGCGTTGCGTCGGTGTCATAGAAATTATTTAGGATGTGTAACACCCAAACCAATAATATATGATGTCACGGTTATATTTCTTTACGCTTTTCCTCCGAGGACTTCAAGGTCGGGACTCGCAGTTCGGCTTGAATAGTTACAAAATTTATGCCTCTCAACGCGACCATACCGGTTCGTAGTGGTTCATATGATCCGGAAATAAATCATGTTGGACGAAACATGAAAGAGGCATAAATTGAGTTTGTGGGATTCCTGTAATAATAATTTTGATTCTTCACTGGTCCATGTGGACGATCGCTGTGATGTGAGGAATTGTTTGTAAGAAATTTGGCCTTTGGATTTCTAATATTCCAAACCGTCTTGTGCTGTTCCTGATTTATTAAGCGTTTTAAATTATTTCCAGGAAGAGGTGTGATAAAGATGTCACTGGAGATCATTCGTAGCTTAATAAATGCTGATTATAAGGTTGGATGAAGGTCATATGTTATCTCCACCACTATGTCCTTATTAATAAGAGAGAGTGAGTGAGTGAGTGAGTGAGTGAGTTGGGTTTCACACATTCACATTCGTTGCATCACTGTTGCAATTTCCAGGAAATAAGTTCATCCGTCTCACGCAATTTCCATAATAAAGTTCCTGCCTTTCACACAATCTTTTACTCGTGAAGATCCGGGTTAGAATATTGATCTTCAGCAACTCATGCTTGTCGTAAGAGGTGACTAACGGGATCGTGTGGTCAGACTTGTTGACTTGGTTGACACCTGTCATCGTGTTCCAGTTCCGTTGATCGATACTCATGATTTTAATCACTGGGTTGTCTGGTACAGCGTTAACCAACAAACAAATGAATGACTAAACATTTACCGCCACTGACACAATCTACATAAAAACGTCCCCCTCCTACATTAACTGAAGTACAATTTATTGCCCTTCTTCCGGGGTTCCAAAAGTGAAAAGGCGCATCACAAATTAAATAAAGTAACCGCTACTTCCCCAGCTGTATCACATTGTACACGACAATGAAACAATTCAGGAGAAAATGCCCACCAGTCACCACTTTGTAAAAAAAAAAATAATTGCGTGGAACTAGTACTATATACTCATTTCTTTTTCCAGGGTACGAAAAGCGACAAGACAGATTCGGACGACCAGAGTTACTACGACCCGGTCCCCCCTTCCAAGATCCAGCAAGCCTCCTCCCAGATGATTATCCTCCATTACTCCCCCTTCAAGGCGGTGTGGGACTGGATCATCCTCCTCCTCGTCCTTTACACCGCCGTGTTCACCCCCTATTCCGCCGCCTTCCTCCTCAACGAGGAAGAAATCAAGATGAAGCTCAACCAAGATCCCGCCACTAGGGACACCCTTGCGGAGACCAGTCGAGCTGACCCCCTGGTCATTGTGGACCTCATCGTGGACTTTATGTTTATTGCGGACATTTTGATCAACTTCCGGACAACCTTTGTGGTGAATGGGGAGGTGGTCAGTGACCCGCAGAAGATTGCTATAAACTACGTGAAGGGGTGGTTCGTCATCGACGCCATTGCGGCCATTCCGTTTGATCTGTTGCTGTTTGGATCTGGCACCAGTGACGTAAGTTGTTTTGTTACTTTGTTTGCGGAGAAGCACATGGAACGTTAGCGAGGTAGTGAGTGGGGAGGAGTGAATATGGTTTTACGCCGTTTCTTGCAATAATCCAGCAATATGGCTGGGGACTCCTGAAAGGGGCTTTACACATTGTACCTATGTGGGGAATCGAACCCGGGTCTTCGAATTGACGAACGAACGCTTTAACCACTAGACTACCTCACCGCCGTGAGTGAGTGAGTGTGGTGCTCTCTTGTAATGAAGGATGTATTGAGTGCATATCTTGGTATGTTGAGTGAGTGAGTGAGTGACCTTTTATGCCGCTTTAAGCCATTTTCTGGAATTCATGCCTGATACCACCAGACTCTTCGTTTGTTACATCATTGTCGGGATTTAAATCCTGGCCATCGGTGTAGACCATTCCAGAAGACTCACGACATTGAGAGAAAATCTCAGCGGGCCCTTGGATCAAAGATTTTTCACAACGAAGACCCGGGTTCGATTCCCCACATTGGTACAATGACTGACTGACTGAGTTTGGTTTTACGCCGCTTTTAGCAATATTCCAGCAACATCACGGCGGGGTACACCAGATATGGGCTTCACACATTGTACCCATGTGGGGATTCGAACCCGGGTCTTCGGCGTGACGAGCCAACGCTTTAACCACAAGGCTACCCCATCGCCCTCGAGCCATTGTGTATCATAGGCTGATAATGTGTTAGTGGCAAGGAAACATATAACTAGACAACGTTTCAAAGGGTAGCCTTGTGATTAAAACTGTCGATCAGCATGTCGAAGACCCGGGTTCGAGTCCTCACAATGTGTAAAGCCTATTTGTGAGGTTCCTCGCAGTGATATTGCTTGTGAATTGCTAAAAGCGGCGTAAAACCATACTCACTCACCCGCTCTAGTTGGGTTGGCCGAAACGCTCAGGTTCAAATCCTCGCATTCATTAAATGTGATAAAAACTTGTTTAGTTTCCCGCCGTGATATTTCTAAAGGCGGCACAAAAAACATACTCATTCACCGAAGACAAGATCCACTGTCCTGAGCTAAAAGTAAGCCTTGAAGTAACATGATCCCACTAAGATAGCCCTATAGAAAGGAAATATAAAGGGGACAGTATATAAAACACCACTTGAAAAGGGTAAAGTTGAAATTAATATCGGCGTAAACGTGTTTACTATTCTGTAAACCATCAGGAATATCTGTTGCTTGTCAAAGAGAAATCACCATGGTAACACGTTATATCAGATATATATCAGACCAAAACACCCTTTGGTGCCATTGCTCTTCATCTGTCCGAACTCCTTGACTGTACACAGCTTCAGATGCTGCGACTGGTCCACATCACAGCGATGAGGTTTACTGTTAAATCAGTCCATTCACTGACTTTTCACATCAGTATTATCGGTGTGCGAATTAAATAGAAAAAAATCGATCAAAATTGTTTTTTTCACCTAACAAAAGGTCGAAAGTCTGTGTAAAGAAATTAAGCCAAATGTTTTTTTTCTTGTATTGGAAATGGTTTTTTAAATCGATCGAGAGATTAGTTACACACTGGTTCGCCTTTCAGCAGAATCGTCAGTCAGAAAAATATAAAACCTATTTATTGTGAATGTCACTACATTTTGCATGCTCTCAGTTCCATCGCCAGAATACACTCACTATCATCACCAGGGGCGGTGGGGTAGCCCAGTGGTTAACGCGCTCGCTCCTCACCCCGAAGATCCGGGTTTGATTCCCCACATTGGTACAATTTCTGGTGTCCCCCCAACGTGTTGCTGGAACATAAACATACTCACTCACTCACTAAAACACTCACTCACTCATTCATTAATATCATCATGACAAATAACATTCTCTTAACGATTAGTAAACAACACAATGTGTATGGTAGTGCAATATGAATATCCATTGTCTTTGTTTACATTGTAAAGATGAACTCATACACTTGTATCGGAACCGTCATACAGCTGGAATATTGGCGCTACACAAAAAGGAAACAAAACAAAACACATCCATATCAGACTTAATGGTTGAACGTAAAAACAAAATAGTTCGTTCTCCAATTTCGTTTTAAATAAGGATGTCCATCAGAGTTACCCACCGGAAGTGCCATGCGAATGGCTAAAACGAATTGAGATTCATTTCCTGTATAGGGAATGTCTAACCCATGCGTCACCCTCGGTGATGTCTATTGGGAAAATATTGACAAGATTTCACTCGGCGAGATGGCTAGAGTGTGAAGGGGGACCACGGCTGCACCTAGTCTGACACGAAGTAGACACCGTAGGACAAACGGTCACATAAATCACCAGTTCAAGACTTTGCTGAAAGACCGCGTCCTTCCATTTTTCTCACTCCGACAATTTCACTTGCCCAAATTGAATTATTCATTTTTCATTCGGTTGTCTCCCTTTGATGAAAACGTATAGTGTATTGCGTCAAATTTCCTTCCAGGAACCCCCAGTGCCCTCATGCTATATTCCTATAGATTATAATCAGTGGGGTAGCCTAATGGTTAATGCGAAGTTGTTCACACCGAAGACCCGGGTTTTATTCCCACATGCGCGCAATTAAACTAACAGCTAGTCTCTGAAATTAATACATTTGGCAGGAAAAACGGTTTATAAATCATGTTGATAAAATACGTTAAAAAGGAGCCCAGAGATTTTCTTCATTTTCAACCTGAAACTGTGGTAATCTAGACGTGCCCCAAACTTTAGACTTGCTTGAGCTGCATTGAGTAGATTTGTTTCCCGGTCTGTGTGACAGATAGGCGTGTAAATGCCTGGCGACACCCGCCGTGATAGTGCAGGACTATTGCTAAACGCGCCGGAAAACAAGACTCATTCACCTAATTACAGAACAATTTTATTTCCAGGGAAGAAAATTATTCCATCGGGACCGGTCAAATTTCACGAATTCGTAGCCTAGAGTCATGGGATAATCTAATACATTATGAGTTGTTATTTAAAAAACATATAAAACGACATTACAACACAAAAAAGTTAGGTTTTTTTGTTGAATAATTTTTAAAAGATGCCATGCTCACTGATTGATCTGTACTGCACAAATCATGTCAGAAAAACGTTAGGAATAAGCCAGTACGGATTTACAGCCGATTTGAATTCGATTCCTACATTTTGATGTTGTCGAGAGAACGTTCACACCATGTAGGTTGGGAATAGCCAAAGGGCTTCCGTGTCGTCGGAAAAATAATAGCACACTCTTTTAGTGTTTTTCCCGAGAGGGATTATATGTGTCGAATGGATACAGAAGAGAGCGACAAGCCGGTATTACCCGAGTTGGCTTTCCACCGCCACTCAGACGTGTGGGGATTGTGGGAAACCCAAGAGCCTATGATAAACGACGTGTATTTGTCCCTGTCTCCAGTACCTCTCTTTACAGCTTTCCAAATATGACGCTCGCGTTCTCGGGGCCCCGAAATAGCTGCATACTGTTTTATCAATATATGTCCTGCTTCACGTTCGATTGTTGGTGTGGAGGGCGGTGCTGGAGGAGTCCGGATTGAAAGGATGGGGAAGGGATGGGGTGGGTGAAGGGGGGGTTGTGTCATGGGCAGGGGGATGGGTGGTGGTGAGTGTTGTGAGATCTTGCTTGAAGAAATGTATTGTTGTGAAATGTTGAGTCTTGTTGGGCGTGTGGTGGATGTGATGTGGTTAACGTCGCATAAGCTTTGTCTTAGCGTTCATACGCATACTCTATCCCCTCAAGCACAGTCACATTCGAAAGCAGTTGATAATGTAGTGCGATGCGGTGCGGTGCGGTGCGGAGTGATGTGGACTGGTTGGTAGGGGTGTGGTTCGGTATGGTGTTGTGGTGCGGAGTGGAGTTGTGCACTGCGGTGCGGTGCGGAGTGATGTGGCCTGGTAGGGGGTGTGGTTCGGTATGGTGCTGTGGTGCGGAGTGGAGTTGTGCCCTGCGGTGCGGTGCGGAGTGATGTGGCCTGGTAGGGGGTGTGGTTCGGTATGGTGCTGTGGTGCGGAGCGGAGTTAGGCACTGCGGTGCGGAGTGATGTGGCCTGGTAGGGGGTGTGGTTCGGTATGGTGCTGTGGTGCGGAGTGGAGTTAGGCACTGCGGTGCGGAGTGATGTGGCCTGGTAGGGGGTGTGGTTCGGTATGGTGCTGTGGTGCGGAGTGGAGTTGTGCCCTGCGGTGCGGTGCGGTGCGGTGCGGTGCGGTGCGGTGCGGTGCGGTGCGGTGCGGTGCGGTGCGGTGCGGAGTGATGTCGAGTGGTGCTGTGCAGTGTTATGTGGACTGGTGGGGTGTGTGGTTCGCTATGGTGTGGTGTGGTGTGGTGTGGTGTGATGTTACATGATGGAGATGGGCGTGGTTCCTGCTGTTGGGTGAGAATCTGACAGTCGGGGCGATGAAACATGTCCTTAAAGTGAGTTACAGCCATCCATCATCGAGAATGTAAATTCATCAAAAATATATTTAAAAGCAGTTTTGAAACATATTTTAGCGCAATAATATTATTCATCTTCTTCAAACACTACTACTAAATATAACTACCAGCATCCACAGCTAGGCTACCGCTGACGACCAGGCTCACTTTCGTTGACTCAATATCCCCAGATGATACCCGATGACGTGAGGAGTCTGGTTTTACACCGTTTTAGCTATATTCCAGCAATATCACGATATCACGGCGGGGGACATCAGAAACGGGCTTCACACGCTGTTCCCATGTGGTGAATCGAACCTGGGCCTTCGGTGTGCCGAGCGAACGCTTTAACCACAATGCTACCTCACCCCCCACCCCCACCCCCCACGATGTGTGGCTATGTGCTGAACAACAGTTTTACATCCAAAACCATTTTTGTTTGAATCCGCTCCCTCCAACTGGAACGATGCTTAGTCAAAAAAAATCTAAGTTAGAATAGAAGCCGATATTTTTCAAGATGAAACAAATGCTAAAACATTTGTTTTTAACGATTATCCCGAAACAACAGAGGGAGTGGTAGAGGAGCGTATTTAGGAGAAGGAGAGCGTGACTGTCTAAATCATTCCGGAGAACAGAGATGGAGTGTTTATGTGAAATGGGGTTGGGAGGGGGAGCACTGACTCCGAAGCCCCTTACTACTGTGATAATTATTGGGAAATGAAGCATGATGGGTGAATGAGACACTGTAATTTATATGGATTCGTTAATTTTATGCTTCAAGAGCACGATGGCTGGTTTGGCGGAAAAAAGAAGATTTATTCCCGCGATCAGCCTTTGCAAATTAAACCATGTTTTTGTAACAGGCGGTTGCAGCGACCGCGAGTTTGACCTTGACCTTATAGAAATCGTGTGGGCTACCTAGTCACATTGCTATCCACGTCCGTCTTGTCCATCTGAGCGTTATTGGTCAGTCAATTGGTCGACGTTTTAAAGATTTTCGCACAACGATATCTTTGTTGTCTTAACCATTCCAGAAACATGAAGATCCCTGTTAGAACTGATCTTCAGCAACCCATGCCTGCCGTAAGAGGTGACTAACGGGATCGGGTGGTCAGGCTTGCTGACTTGGTTGACACATGTCATCGGTTCCCAATTGCGCAGATCAATGCTCATGTTGTTATTCAGACTTGTTTATAGACCGCTGCCATATAGCCATCATAATATTGCCAAGCATCGCGTTAAACAGCAAACACACACTTATCAACCCATGTCTCGAACTCTCTATTTCTCGATCAAGTTTCTAATCCTTTATGTTTAAACTGTTGGCGCGGGGATAGTCTGATGGTTAAAGCGTCCGCTCGTCACGCCGCAGACCCGGGTTCGATCCCCACATGGGAACAATGAGTGAAGCTCATTTCAGGTATCCCCGTTTGGAATATTGCTATAAGCGGCATAAACTATACTCACTCACTTGGTTTTATTGAGTGAGTGAGTGAGTATGTTTTTACGCCGCTTTTAGCAATATTCCAGCAATATCACGGCGGGGGACACCAGAAATGGGCTTCACGCATTGTGCCCATGTGGGGATTCGAACCCGGGACTTCGGCGTGAACAGCGGGCGCTTTAACCACCAGCTGCAGGCTACCCCACCGCGCCTGGTTTTAAGGAAGGGGTGGAACGTGTCCTAAACTCATGCGCTCGTCACACAGAAAATCCGCTTCCGATCACAGACCATTGTCAATATCATACCATTCTGCCATGAAATATTGACGCGTCTTACGACTCACCCCTTAACATATATCAACATTATTACCGATTTCACATAGAACGTTTGCAAAGGACAAATATGTTTACATCAAAACAAACAGTCCTTTGACATTGGTGTTCTATTCTACTTTAGCTGGTAAATACGGTTTTATCAATACGTTGTCTCACAAATCCTCCCTGAAAACCTCACGCATTAAGTGTGATATATTATTGAAGAACTATTGATAATCTGGATATTAATAATGTACACCTGTCACTCAGCGAAACACTGTCTAAGCATCGTGCTAATGCTTGTATTTCCCGTGTCAATATCAGATCATATTTCGCTAAACAAACGCCATTGTTAATGCCTGCTAAAATGCATCTGACATTCTAAAGCATGTGCTCTAATGTTATCCGTGATATCAAATATAGTTTACTTTGTTGAAGGGTTAAAAGCATGCGTGAACCCCTGTCTAAAAATCGAATTTTTTTGTGACATGAAAATGTCAAGAGCTGTGTTGAATGTATCGAGCACAAATTGACATTGATTTATTATAATCAATATATCATTGATGTTTTGAGAAGGAGAAGTCGGTACATGTTTATTGATGTCTTTTTGCGAAGGTGACAGTTCTTACGACGTTAAGGGCATGAGACCCTTTTGTTATACTTTGACATTGTTTATTTGTTTGTTTCTTTGCTGTTTATCGCGGCATTTTTTCAACTTAACATTTTTCTTGTTATATAAAGGCGGGATTGAAATATGCAATTATGTGTGTGAGAGTTTCACGCCGCTTTTAGCAATATTCCATCAATATCACGGCGGGAGACACCAGAAATGGACTTCACACATTGTACCCATGTGGAGAATCGAACCCGGGTCTTCGGCGTGACAAGCGAACGCTTTAATCACCAGGCTACCCCACCGATCCTGTTCGATTCTGCACACTTCAGTGATTGATATTATGAGCAAAGACTCATTCCATCGGGGTGCGATCACGTGGTCAGGTCATCTACTCTGACCACCCAATCCACATTGTTGTGTCTTACTTCCGGTACGCGTTGCTGGAATGCATTCTATTGTAGCTGGGGTGTTGTTAACTGCAACCTAAGACAGCAACGAATCAAAGGAAACAAACTTTACACAACACACACTCCAATACAAGTATTATTTGTTTGTTTGTTTGTTTGTTTTAACGCCACTCAGCAAAAATCCAGTTATATGGCAGTTATATGTCTGCACATAATCGAATCTGGACCATATAATCCTGTGACCAACAGCATGAGCATCGATTTACACAATTGGGATACAATGACATGTGCCTACCACGTCAGCAAGCCTGACCACCCGAACCTCTTAGTCAGTCGCCTCATACAACAAGCATGGGTTACTGAAGACTAGTTCTAGCCCAGAACTCCACGGGTGGGATCTTCACGGGTGGGATCTTCACGGGTTCAGACCACCGTCATATTGCTGGTATGTTGCTAATTCCGGCGTTAAACGATATAACAAGCCACTGTCACAGGTTATCGACACGTTCACAAGAATGTCAGTACCTTTGTTATCGACCACCCATGCCATGTAAGACGACCTCATCTCTCATGGTGACACAGAATGTTGTACATTGCGATACATTCCACATTACTGCGCCGTTCGTCCTTGTAATGTGTTGTCGATATCGCGTCAATAGCATGTCAATAGTAGCCTAGTTCTGTTCGACAGCACTGCATTCTTTTAGCGATACCTCGTAACGGGTATTGTACCGACATCCAAACACCGTGCCGTTATATATGCCACTTAAAACAAATTACAGAACAAACGTAATTGAAAAACTGTATTGCAGTAGCCACCAGCCATGACACATTAACCACTAGAGCAATGTATGCAAATATTTAGTACATTTCGCCACGTAAGTTGTCAATATCACTGAAACACCATGTCAGATACGCTGAAGTGGGTGTCAAAGACAAGAATTGTCAGGCCAATATTCTTTCGTTGATGTTGAACACCGATATTCTATATTACATTCTATTTTTAATCTATATTTCTGTATATATTTGCAACAAGGCTATATGCCATCTGCAATATACATATACGTGTGTATCAGGGCCAGACAATCCAGTGAGCCATCACTGCGTGCAGCGTAGGACATATTGTTTGGTCACTGACGCCAAATCTGGAAATGTCACCCACTGGCGACAGCTATGACATGGCGATAAGGGAACACTCTCAAAATTTTCAGTCTCAGCTAATTTTATAAAGTCATTCCAACCTCAAATTCTTTGTCTGCAAACTTGAATTATATGCTGTGCATGAATCTGGCAGGTTGTCATTACTGCTGAATTGGTGTCTTCTTGGCAAGTGACTTGATTTACCTCTGTTCACCAAGCAGTGAATGGGTACCCGGTAGATTAAGATGATCACGTGACTGTTACATTCGCAGAGAATGAAAATTCAATGCACTTTGACAAGTGTGATATTTATGTTACCCCACAAGCAATCACTTTGGGAATGGACCTCGGTGCATTAATACTCTTCTTAATTTATACCCGCCGTGATGTTGCTGGAATATTGCTAAAAGCGGCGTAAAACCATACTCACTCACTCACGTTTATAGTTAGCTTTATAATGAAAGACACGGTGTCTCAGTTTGACCCAAGGTACGATATAAACAGCTAGACGTAGCCCTGAAACGGACACAGATCGTGGAGCACAGACCGCTTTGGCACAACACACCAATGACGCCACGACTATGTAGATTGGGGGGCCTTTTACTTTCTTCCAACGGAGTTCCTTATATCATGGTTATTATTGATATAACCAAACACGATGTCTTAGTTGTAACATTAGGCACTGACATCTAGGCATAGAACATTAATGGACACAAGAGCCCAGCATCTTCAACACCCTACACGAATATCGACGCAGTGGTATATGTACTAGTGGTGGTCCGATTAATTGAAATAATCGAAGATTGGTCGTAGTGACCAAACGACCAAGCAATCGATCACAATTTCTCAAAATCGAACACAAACAATTCTTGAACACTTGTTTTCATTAACAATATTTTTCACTATGTTGGTTTTGTCTGTTACATTTTGTAAGCACTACAAGCTCGTTTCAAGTCACGATTGAATTTATGTTAAAGATTCCAAGAAATTTATGTTACTAACATACTAGTCATCCTTTAAAGATGTGAAATTTTGCCAAAACAACCCAAAAGAACTACTTGTTTTGTACCTTATTTTTATGTGCATTAACAAATTTCATAAATGATGCTAACCAATTATTTTCGATGATTGATCGATAGTAATGAACAAATCATCAATTATGAGATTTTAACCAATTCCCAACACTAGTATGTACATAGCGATACGTTTCACCTTCAACCATCGGAGTTCCTTGTATCATAGGTTGCTATAGATATAACCAAAGACACGATGTTTCAGTTTTAACACAAGAACACTGATACACGACATAATATCGTAGCCTAGCAACTTGAACACCCTTCACGAATATGGACACAGTGTTTTGTGTAGGATGCCTTTCACCCCCAACCATCGGAATTCTTTATATCAGGAGTTCCTTGTATACGGTTTGCTATTAATATAAGCAAAGACAGAATGTTCAGTTTTAACACAAGACACACTATCGCATCCTCGATAATCTCCAGGGTATACGTTACGATCACTATACCCTGGATGTATCCACGGTTTGGCCCGATGATTTTATTAACTCCCTTGGCTGGCTTTTTATCCAATCAGGTGTCTACGCTTGGAAGTTGAGAGAACCAATCACAACTCTCTTTCGCTTCTTAAATTATCTAACCCTTTAAACTTGACAACACAATTGATGCAGAGGTACTCTGAAAGAGGTAGAAGGAGTTCTTTTACATATTTTTGAAAGTTTCAGATTTGTCAAATTGTCTGTATTATTTCCTAAAAAAATCTGAGTGGCACTGCGAACAAACCTTCGCGACTGTATCTTTGTTGACACTGGCTAGCTCGGATGTAACGGCGGCTTAGCTGATTGGCTACTGTGAGAATGCGGAGCCAGCAAAAAGCCGTGGATGCATCCAGGGTATAGTGGAGAGTGATCGTAACGTATACCCTGGAGATTATCGAGGATGACACTATCGTAGAGCCTATAAATCGTATCCTGAACAGTCTACGTGAATATGGACACGGTGTTGTACATAGGGATGCATGTCCCCATCCACCAACAGATTCCTATATTAGGGTTGTTATTAATATAACCAAAGGAACGATATCTCATTTACACTGGCGTCTAGAAATAGAACATAAATGGACACGAGATAGTAGCCAGCATCTTCAAAGCCCTACATCGATACCGGCACAGTCTTGCACATAGCGATGTATTTCATCTTCGACAAACGGATTTCTTTATATCAGTGTTGTTATCAATATAACTAAAAACACCATGCCTTCAGTTTTAACAGAGTACTCTGATACACGACATAATGAGTTGTATGTTTCTCTCGAGGGTAATACGGTCTGATGTCCGCCTCTTTGTAGCAGTGTCACCCGAGCCGGTAGGTGAGAGAAAATACTGCAACAAAGAGGCGTACAGCAGACCGTATTACCCGAGGGAGAAGCATGCAATGTATTTATCTTACCGCCATGTTAAATGTACAAAATATCATTATATTTTATTTGGAAGATCGCTACCGACTATATGCCATGTAAACAAAATGGCGTCTTCCTCTCGACTGGATTTTTAAAATCAGTGAAACATATCCTGACAAGCTTAAAACTGCTGTAAAAATGGTTAATTATGTTAGGATTGAGTGTGCAAACGATTCAATGTGAAAAAATTGTTTAAATGAAGCAGTGAAAGTCGGTGAAATAGATGTCTACATAGTGAACTCAAAAACAGCTGATCGAGCGGTTTCCGAACTCCAGTCACTGCATGCGTCATATCATGACGTCATACGATCGTTAGCGGTACGGCTTCTCGGCGGAGAGTTTGGCGGTTACCGTGGCAGCGGGTAATATTATATACGGATACCGCACAGTTTTGTACATAGCGTCACATTTCACCTTCCACCAAATTAAGTTCCTGTATTATCAATATAACAAAAAGCACCATGTCTCAGTTTAAATACAAGACACTGGTACAATTCAAGCGTCTTCAACACCCTGCACCGTGTTGTACATAGCGATGCATTTCACCTCCCACCAACTAAACTCACTCACTCACTCCTTACATCAGGGTTGTTATTAAATATAGCACGATGCCTTCAGTTATTACACAGAGCACTGATACAAGACATAAGATTGTAGAGCCTAGCGTCTTCAACACCCTGAACCGTGTTGTACATAGCGATGCATTTCACCTCCCACCAACTAAACTCATTCACTCACTCTTATATCAGGGTTGTTATTAAATATAGCACGATGCCTTCAGTTATTACACAGAGCACTGCTACAAGACATAAGATTGTAGAGCCTAGCGTCTTCAACACCCTGCACCGTATTGTACATAGCGATGCATTTCACCTCCCACCAACTAAACTCACTCACTCACTCTTATATCAGGGTTGTTATTAAATATAGCACGATGCCTTCAGTTATTACACAGAGCACTGATACATAGAGAATCTCACCCAAGTGTCTTCTGATATCAATTATATCAACACGAGTTGATAAAGTTACAAATATCTGAGGCTTGCCGAGGATATTTTTACTTTATCAACGAGTGTTGATATATTTGATATCAGAAGACACGAGGGTGAGATTCTATTTATCATCCAAAATCACTCTTCATTAATTTTCAATGAAAAATGTACATCTCTGAACATGGTACTGTCATTAGACTTGCAGTGCAGCGATGTCATAGCATTGTGACGTCATCAAGTACATGACGTCATAGCATTGTCAGGGCATTGTACAAAATCTACTGTCAAAACGATATCTCCTAGGAGATATCGTTTGATCTCACACAAGCGATATCTCCTGTGGAACACAGTTTTGGATGATAAAAGACATATGATTGTAGAGCCTAGCGTCGTCAACACCCTGCACCGTATTGTACATAGCGATGCATTTCACCTCCCACCAACTAAACTCACTCACTCACTCCTTATATCGGGGCGGTGGGGCAGTCTAGTGGTTAAGGCGTTTGCTCGTCACAGGCCCGGATTGGATTCCCCACATGGGTACAATGCGTGAGACCCATTTCTGGAGTCCCCAGCCGTGATATTGCGGGGATATCGCTAAAAGCGGCGTAAAACCATATTCACTCAATCCTTATATCAGAGTTCTTATTAAAATAACCATAGACACGATTCCTTCGGTTATAACACAAGACAAGATCCCAGAGCCCTGGCGTCTTCAACACCCTGCACAGTGTTGTACATAGCGATGCATTTCACCTCCCGCCAGCCCAGTCCCTTATATCAGGGTTGTCGATATCTCATCAATAGCTTGTCAGTCGCTGTCAGCGGGCTGTGTCACGAGGCGGGCAACAACAGGCCTCCGTGTGATACAAGCCGTGTAATATCCCGGCTTATGAGCGGAGATGAGGGGTCCCCGTCGCCTTATCTGCTGACTCAGCAGGAAGTAGCATTGTTAATTTACAAGGCTCGCTGACAATTGATAGGACGCGACAAATTGCTTTCGTGCAAATGTGTTTCCTAAAACAACCATTAGGTACGATCAGCCGGTATGGGCTCCTGAGAGGAAGCAACAGTTATCGGGGCAGAGATGAGTAAAGGTCTGCTGAAATCTTAAGCCTCCGTTGATGGAAACTTTGCTAGGCTAAACTAATTTAGCAGAATAAACATTCTCAAGAAGTTCGAATTAGGCGGGGTTTATGCTGAATAAAGGTTCGGTGCGGCGAAAGGGTGTTCTTAATTCCGTTTTATGAGATAACACTTTGGAAGGCTGGGGTTAGGGGCGTTGCTGGATCACCTACACATAAGGGGTAATATTAGGAGAGAAAAACTGGAAAATAACACAATTATTCGGGCTGTGTTTATGAATGGGAAGATTTTAAAGCATGGTTTTATCGTGAACAGTTGGGACCATCCAAGTTGATCCAGCAGTCGCCAATTTAGCTTAGATTGCTGAAACCAATTCTTACAACCCTGGTCTTCGGGCTGGGTATATGGCGGCAATATTATACTCATGCCAATAATGGTTGTCACCCCCTTCAATTTTTTAATTGGAGAGGGGTGGGGGTGAGTGTGTGGGGGTTGGGGTGGGAGGGGGTGACAACCATTATTGGCATGAGTATATCTACAAGTCCAACTTAACATATTCACAAAAAATAAAAACAGCGATAAAGAAGGTTTACAAAATTGATATAGAAGCAGAAAAAAGTAGTACTCCAGAAAAGAACACCGCCAGTGAAATTTTCCGAATCAGTTAAGGATATGACGCAAATCCAGTCTGACTCTGGCACGCTTTGTTAGTTTGATCTCTGTACTTCTGTCTTATCCCAAGTATTTACTGTCTCCAAAGACAGTCTAAGCTGTCATGACACACTGTTAGCCTAATCTTGACTTCTTACAGTTTTCTCGCGTGAGGGAACATCACATTACGGGGACACGGCAGTGCGATTGACTTACTTATGATGGCAATAATTAGAGGAAACAAATTGTCCATTATCCAGTAGGTCACATGTCACATGAAATAAATCACCATCTTTCATGTGACCGGGTCCTCTGTACATGATTCGCGAAAACAGAGGCGGTCGTAGTTGACGAGTGTCATTTTACCTAATCAAAGAGACGACATAAATGGGGTCTTTTGTGAAAGCGTGACATTTCGTGGGTCTCATATTGAGAACCATCGCGTGACACAGGAGGAACTGATGTGTATTTATTTTGCTGGTAATTATACGTGGAATACGATGTACATATGCTACTGAAATGTAACACAGTACCTGCTAAGTACGATCTGGAAACACCGGGGAGATTTAGGGAAACTAAGTTCTATGGATATATAGTCATGCATTTTAATCATCACTTGCTTGATAACGGTGTTAGTACCTACACCGAAACGTCGCACTCATTGCAATAAAGAAGTTGACTATCCATAGAACTTGGTTTTCCTTCATCTTCACAACTTCTAAAATGCCTCTCAAAAAAGACCGCCTCCGTGGTGTAGTGGTTAGAGCGTCCGCCCGGAGAGCGAAGGTCGCGGGTTAGATCCCCGACCGCGTCATACCAAAAGACGTTAAAATATGGTACTTGTTGGTCCCTGCCTGGCGCTCGGCATTAATGGGTACAACAAGGACTGGTCGGCTCGGAGTCAGTATAATGTGTCTGAGTGGGGTATTCATGCTTAACTGCGGCATGGTATCTCAGTGGGCTAGCACTATAAAACCAGCTTCAGTCTGGGCTAGTACAAGCAGCCGCACCTACACATACACACGCATGCACGTCGTCATATGAGCGAAATATTCTCAAGCACGACGTAAAACCCAATTTCACCTCACCTCTCAAAGAAACCGAGGAGATTTGTTTGTTTCAAAAGCGTGTAAATGTGCAAGCACATTTTCCTGTTCATTTTAAACGTTATGGTGTATGCGTGTCATGCATTTTAATCCCACAAAGTTCGCATTGATTTATTCACATCTGAAACAATGCTAGTTTTCAATTATAACGCGTTGTTACGGCATAAAACAACACACAATTGAACGTAGTAAATTTGCAGCTATTCCGTTTGGAAACTATATAGACTGCTGTTTCTGAAACTCAAACTTCAAGGCTAATTTAACACATGTTATATTTGGGATTACACTTTCTTAGCAAAGTAAAGATTCTAGTGCTTTTGTTGGGTTGAGTCCCATCTGGGATTCGAACCCACAACCTCAGGGTCAGGCACCTATCGCCAGCACACTAGTGTTGGGAATTGGTTAAAATCTCATAATTGATGATTGGTTCATTACCACCGATCAATCATCGAAAATAATTGGTTAGCATCATTTATGAAATTTGTTAATGCACATAAAAATAAGGACAAAAAAATGTAGTTATTTTGTTTTGTTTTTTTCAAAATATCACATCTTTAAAGGATGACTAGTATGTTAGTAACATAAATTTCTTGATGTCTTTAAGATAAATTCAATCATGACTTGGAACGCTTGTAGTGCTTATGAAATGTAACAGACAAACCCAACCTTGTGAGCAATATTGTTAATGAAAACAAGTGTTCCAGAATTGTTTGTGTTCGATTATGAGAAAACATGATAGATTGCTTGGTCGTTTAGTCACTGCGACCAATCTTCGATTATTTCAATTAATCGGATCACCACTACAGCACACAAATGGTAATTGTTTAATCGGCATTCTAGGAGATGGTGAAATATTGAAGCACACAACTTTATGGGTGACAACTTCCTGTTCAATGCATAGAGCGACGTTTTCGTGTATATAGTTACACCGCTATCAAGCTAAAAGAATCTACACCTAAACGTCGCTCAGTGCAACAAACGAGTTGTCACCCACAAAGTTGCATGCTCCAGTAATAACTACAGGGCTATTCAAGTGTGCAATCTTATACAAATGAAGCAAACAGTTTGAGAAATATAGGAGTGAGTGAGTTTAGGTTTACGCCGCACTCAGCAATATTCCAGCTATATGGCGGCGGTCTGTAAATAATCGAGTCTGGACCAGACAATCCAGTGATCAACAGCTTGCGCATCGATCTGCACAAATGGGAACCGATGACATGTGTCAACCAAGTCAGCGAGCCTGACCACCCGATCCCGTTAGTCGCCTCGTAGGACAAGCATGGGTTACTGAAGATCAATATTCCAACCCGTACCTTCACGGGTCAGAAAAATATGAAATGGACAAGGAAGGAAATAACGTTTGATCCTGTTAGCTGCTTTGTATGTTAATGACTATGAAGATTGTAGGTTATCAAGGAAGTGTCCTGGTATCAATACCGTGTATCAGGACATGATAATCTGGCTGACGTGTTCCACTTCACTACACTGATGAAGACTGGCGACCCTGTTATTGCTGCTGATAATAACGGTAAATTACCGACGTCGCTGTGTTCCTGATAACTGTTTTCTGTGTAACCGTCGAGTTAGCATTGACAAATCACAATTTGTTGGAATTGGGTTTCCTCAGCATGTTAGACATGAAGACACGTACATGACGGCGTATTTGTTGTGCACATTGTTTATCAAATGCCTGCGAATATTTAATTTGTCACCACAGGAATCCAAGAGCAGTTTCTAATATTTTGGTCCAAACAGGCGATCATATCCTAGCATACGAAATGCTTCACAATATCTCAAAAGCTGAGGGTCAAAGGCGCATGTTGCGAAACATTTGTTTTTACAAATCATACTAAACACAATCCCACACCATCTCTGAACTACAAGCAAAGGGTTCAAATGAATGGACAGAAATGATAGTTTTCGATGAATTAACATAAATTGCCATTTGTAACAGTAATGGTGTAGTTTATCTAACTTCTTCTGTAAGTTGTAAAACAAAACTCTGCACCAACAAACAGAACGAGAAAAACTATGTGTAACATCATGATGTAACTGAAAGCCAAAACGGCAGTTTTGCTCATTATTACTTTCGTTTATAAAAATCTGAAACAGAAAAGGACTAAGCACTCACCCATGCCTTACCCCCTGTGAGACAATCACACGTTCTAGGTACTCTGTTGTTGAAACCGTTACGTTACTGTATATGGAGTAATAGATTACTAATTTTAGAAGAGCTTTGAGAAAAAATGGCGCTGAACGGAACCGAAGGCTTTAGAAAAATGGATAAATGACACAAAACATGGCTTTGAACGATGACATTTAAAATAAAACAATTATCAATAGTCGAATATCCTTTTCTAAAACCCACTGACATTCAAATATGTTGTCAAGAGCCGCAGCCCAGTATATTTATCTTTTATTCAACCTGACGTAAAGACCTTACTATGATACTCAAGAGGCTTGTAGCCCTATAATTACCAGGTGAGGCGCATCCTTCCTTATGCAAAGGGGTGATTATCCTAGCTGACCTACATTCCCGTAAAACACCGTTCTGGTAAATGCTGTTTAATATGATCCCAGATAAGGTATATATATAACAGCAGAGGAATGTTTTAGGTATTCACTTAATACATCTTTTTCAGCTATAGAAAATAACAGACTTGTGTGCTGCTTAATATCTTATATACTTTATCCACCAGAAAGAGCAATAATACTGCAGCAACAGGCAACACAGAAACATGTTTTCAAATGTGGATGAAAGCTTTTTATGAAACAACAATAATACCCACCCCCAAAAACCAAAAAACCCAACAACAAAACAAAAGCAAACAAACAAACGAAAAAAACGACACAAAACAAATACACTACGTGACCTTAATAAAAATGAAAAATGAAATAAACATGATTAAATAAAAATTATCTGAATAATCGAAAATTAAAATAAAATAAAAGTAATAAAATACCAGTACGTAATAGGTTAAATTGCACTTCGAAAACAGTCATTAAGATATAATCTATTTCTGCACTTCCCCACAAAAGTGGGCTGACTGCTACATTGACTTCGAGTCGACTTCACACGGACAAATTGACAGAAGCTCTTCGGGAGAGTGTCGAGATTATTGCCGTTCCTACAAGCCGTTAGACTGAACTGACAGATTGTGATGTTTGCCAAGATGAAATGCCTTGCATTTGTGTCGTATTTCATGGGACAATACTAATCTGTTCCATAGGGAATATCTATGCTTGTATTTGCCCAGATAGATGACGTATTTACCAATGCATGAAGCGTAACTATTACCTGGTACATCACAAGAAGTAATTTGTTAATTGGGCATTTTCAATAAGTGATCCAGTATGGTTTGAAGCCGATTAACACCATTCCAGCAAAAACGATGACAGATATGATATTTAAATTGAAATATTGCAATATAACTCCGTTCCACGAAACGATCTTAGCGCTATGACGATCGTATCTGTTATATTTAAGCATGGAGCCACGGCAGCCTTAGCCTTACATCGATTTGCGAATAGGTTCTGTCTGGCCTCAATAAACATGCTTCATCTGTACGACTGGTTATGCACCAAGACGAACGTTAGAGCCATGCCAATTTACAGGTGTTAGACGGGTACACAAAGTACGCGATCTAGAGTTTCAACCCTGAAACATGCCATTATATTTATGCCTCGATGGCGAAGTTGAGATCGCTTACGTTGTGTGCTGGCGATTCGGGAAAGCTCATTTTGAGAGTCTGGGTTCGAATCCCAGAAAGGACTCCACCCCAAATCCCCCCACAACACACATACACACACGACCACCCCATCCCCGCGCCATAAAAAATGTTCCTGGGGTGTAGTTACAAACATATGGTATATTTGGTCACTTTCTGAAGGGAATTATATACTGAATAACATTAGAAACGCAACACCCATATAATAGGAAATATCCCCGTCAGACTGAAATGTACCCATGATGTCTGAGCATTGTCGGTGCATTTTAGTGTGGTGCGTTTCTAATGTTGTTCAGTATATGTGAGTGACTTTAGTTTTACGCCGCACTCAGCAATATTTCAGCTAAATGGCGGCATTATACGTAAATATAACCCACATGTACGCATTATATATACAAACATGTAACATGTTATTATTCAATATTCTTAAATTAATTGTTGAGTAAAAATTATTTGTATTTTTTTCAGACTATGAAAGCAACTGGCATTCTGAAAACGGCCCGGTTGTTACGACTTCTTCGTGTCGTACGACGAATCGAGCAGTTTGCCGAGTATGGAGCTGCTGTTCTGTTACTGCTGATGGTAACATTCACCCTTATCGCTCATTGGCTGGCGTGTATCTTCTACGCTATCGCCAACATGGAGCGGCCCCACCTGCAAGCCCACGTGAGTTGGTTGGACGGTCTTGCAGACACAATGAAAAGGCCGTACTACCCGAACGATTCCCTGAGCGGGCCGACGATACGCTCAAAATACATCACGTCGCTGTACTTCACCTTCACCAGCTTGACTAGTATTGGCTTCGGAAATGTGGCGCCAAATACGAATGCTGAGAAGATATTTTCAATATTCGCTATGCTTCTGGGATGTGAGTATATGTTTTTGTGGGTTTTTTTATTTTGTTTTTCTGTCTTGATAATGTAGTCATTTTAAATGTATTGCAGGTGTCGTTTTAATGGAAATTTTATATGTTTTTTTTATGCCCTTGTCTGGTAAAGATCCCAGTCCGTTCATATGTACTTAAACGTCGCTTTAAAGAATAAAGGCGATGAGAGCCATCACTCACTCACTCACCCACCCACCACCCACCCACTCATCCACTCATCCACTCACCCGCTCACCCACCCACCCACTCACCATCCACCCACTCATCCACTCATCCACCACCCACTCACCCACCCACACACCCACTCACCCACCCACTCACTCACTCACTCACTCACTCACCCACCCACGAGCGATCGTCCTTTGAATGATTCGCACTGTAACGAACTGGGCGCCCGTCTAAGCAGAAATCGCTTTTCCATTAGTTTGTTTTATTGAAAAAACTCCAAAACATTCTTTCCCAATTCTGTAACGTTAGGGTATCATTAGTATTGATAGAGGCGACGGAACTATGTTAATGTAATCCGTGATAGAAATTGTCCAACCAGACACATGATCACAGTAATATTGACCGATACTTTTTAAATACATGAAACACAGAATCCTTTGATGTTTTACCGCATTCTAACGGAACTAGTCATGAAATCACATCTCTAAATACCAGTTAGTGTCTTGTGCAAGAATTACATTTATATTTATTACGATTGACAGCAGTATATTTAATTGTTTTTATAATGGACACATCCCGCTCACTACGTAACGTCACTGGTCTCCAATTTCAGACGTAGTGCTTCGTTGATTTGAATCTTCCAGTTTCCCTAACTGTTGAATAAAAACAGTCTGGAGGCTGTCGAAATCCAATTTGACAAAACAAACATGTATTAGTTGTCTAGACTATAAAATTGAAACGGATAGTGATTATTTCTCCAATCGCTGTGACATTTTATGTGTCGAAAGTTCAAAGGTGAAGGTGAAGGTCAGTTTTGAATGCCACGTGACGTATTCTTACAGAACGTGAGAGGTCGTGTGCGTGAAGGGGATCAGTCATTAACGAGTTTACTGTATTAGCGTATACTGACTGACTGAGTTTGGTTTTACGCCGCTTTTAGCAATATTCCAGCAACATCACGACGGGGGACACCAGAAATGGGCTTCACACATTGTACCCATGTGGGGATTCGAACCCGGGTCTTCGGCGTGACAAGCCAACGCTTTAACCATTAGGCTACCCCACCGCCCCGTATTAACGTATAACGTATATATATGACGAGTTATGACGCCAAAGACCCGGGCTCGATTTCCACATGTGTACAATGCGTGAAGCCCATTTATGATGTCCCTCGTCGTGATATTGCTGGAATATTGCTAAAATAAAACCAAACTTAATCACTCATTGCGTGGACTACGTCATATTTGTGGATCACCTCCTGGGTACAGAGGAAGGAACGCCTTGCCGTAGAGCTTAAGGTTGGGGGGTCGATCCTCGGCTAAAGGGTGGTATTGACATGGGCCACAAGGGTAGCGGTGTCGTCCCACGAGGCCTAAAATTATTCAATTAGGTAGGTACCGTTCATTAGGTTATGTGGGACTTCATGCCTCACCGGTTTTATGAGATTACGGTGGATTATTGCTGGACTGGTCCATTATTGACCAGAGATGTCCAACCTTAATGTTTTCACAGTAGACAAGTCTCATTACTAAACTAACCCTAACAGAGTGACCCCTGTCCACTGATCAGTGACCTCTCCCACTCTTGTTTCACACCCCAATTACCTCATTAATTATGTCATGTGGGCAAACTGTAATTAGGCCTTGTGGGATTTATTAGGTGTGAATTTTAGGCCTCGCGGACTGTAACCAGGGTAGCCTCCGCTGTGTGGTGCAGTGGGTAGAGAGTCTGGAGTGCCGAATGTCCTTGGTTAGAACTTTGACCTCACACTGAAAACCATTAAAAGATGGTACTTGTTGTTGTCCTGCCTGGTTCTGAATATTAGCAGAAACCAAAAACTGATCTGATCAGTGTCTATTTACTTGCTAAATTGCGTAGTGCCATTTCAGTATTCTTAGACAACACCAACAATAGTGCGGACTAGTACAAGCGGCACACACGTGCACGCATATCGCTGTGCAATTACACTAAACTCTGAACGTCACGTTAAACCCTTTTACTCCATTACCTGGGTAGACCGGAACTGAGACCCTGGTGAGTGAGTGAGTTTAGGTTTACGCCGCACTCAGCAATATTCCAGCTATATGGCGGCGGTCTGAAAATAATCGAATCTGGACCAGACAATCCAGTGATCAACAGCATGAGCATCGATCTTCATAATTGGGAACCGATGACATGTGTCAACCAAGTCAGCGAGCCTGACCTTCGATTCCGTGAGTCGCCTCTTACGACAAGTATAGAGACCCTGGTAATTAAATTGACGAGTTACAGACAGTTGGATTGCAAGGGATTCCGTGGTGAAGCAGGTCCCAGGAGACCCATACTGGTCGTGGGAGACGACTACATGTGATTGGTTGGCTCGTAATTGACTTGGTTAACTGCGTGTCATCGTGACCCCTCGGCGTTGGGTGTTGTTCATAATAACACATCACTGTTTTATGTACACCGTACTGGGGCGGTGAGTAGGCCAGTGGTTAAAGCATTCGCTTGTCACCCCAAAGGCCCTGGTTCGAGTCCCACATGGGTACAATGTGTGTTTTTTCTGTAATGATATCTATTAGTATCATAAAATGAATTTGCGATGTACAGACCGGAACAGTGTGTGAAGCCAATTTCTGGTGTCCCCCGCCGTGATTGCTGGAATATTGTAAACAGCAGCGAAATATAAACTCACTCATTCTACCAGACTTGATATTCTTGTCAATACGTCGTCAAATGCAGGAGTGTTGCGTCCGTACAATTTGGGTAAGAGATGTAACTGACGAGATCAAGATCTCCGGAAATTCGTTTTTCCAGACATATGACTATTAACACCGTGTCCAGATAAGCGAGGTTTTACTGTAGCTTGGATATTGCGCGTCAGACTATAAAGACGTACGTATAATTAAACGTACACCAGCTATTGCCAGCATTAGGTATTAAGTCTGTACAAAGTGTAGTATTGTTACATGTTTCGTACATGCTGGTAGTCCAATGATTTATGGCGGCTGATTAGGGCCATCGCTTTCTCGACTTAAAATTCGGAGGCGAGAAAGCAAAGCGATGACCCTAATCAGCCACCATAATGATGTAGGTGAGTGAGTATAGTTTGACGCCACTTGTTGCAACATTCCAGCAATATAAGCTTGGGACACCAGAAATTGGCTTTACACTGTTCTAATTTGTACATCGATAATTCATTTTCTGATTCTAATAGAAATCATTACAGAATATAATCCATCTTTGGTAATATCTGAAATAGGTCTTTTCTGAACTCGTAAAAATCCGGGTTCAATCTGTGAATGTGTGTGTACAACAGATTATTCAGATACAGCTTCCGAACCATAATTAAGACTGTAATAGTATGTTCCGAAATATCGCATCTTGCAGTAATGTTATTTTTATGATAGACAATTATTTTCCAGCGATTTCGGTCCACTGGGAGTAGAACTCCATTAAAGTTTACTTTGTTTGATTGGATTTCATTTTTTAATATTTAAACCTTTAAGAGAACCATCCGCGTTTCGTTAAATATATTTCACAAGACATTGGGATCATACACCTCTTTGAGGTATCGTGAATATACTCATGCCAATAATGGTTGTCACCCCTGTGTGTGGGGGTTGGGTGGGGAGGGGGTGACAACCATTATTGGCATGAATATTCTTCAAAAAGTTCGCGTTTTAATGTCAAAATAGAATGTTCTTTGCATAAGAAAGCATCGAATTACAACTATTGAAAAACTCCACTTCATTATTTCAGTATCCCTATATTTAACGTACATGATTAAAATTGCACGTTTTAAAAACATCAATATCAATAAAGGGAAATGCTGCTTTTCACGTCGTGTTATTTCCCATTTTTGATCAGAACACACAACACCCATTCAAGCTATGTAATTTGAACAAGCTCCGCTCCCTGTAATGATTGTGACATATTTCATTACAGCGACGTCTTCATTTGGCGTACTCATCGACGAACTCGTTTTCAAAAATCAAATTGATATGCCATGCTCGGAAGGAAATAATACCCTGTGCCGAAAATTCCTCCTTTCATGCAAAACCAAATAAATGAATGTCAAAGGGATCACGTGTTTAAATTGATCAAGATACTTGGTGTGCTAATTAGTTCAGCGAACCGTTGTGTTTTTCTTAGTTTGTCATCCATACGAAGATTTTCAGAGCAAATTTGTCGGAAAATAAATTTCTGCTCAGTCGAGTTATTGATATTTTGGGGTTGGGTGCATTCTGCATTAAGTTTCGGTATCCGCGCTTATAGGCTTGCCGTCATTGTGTTAGCGGTATATACTCAACAAAGAAAAAACGGACCGATTCGTTTTTGCTAACCTCTTTTATTTCGCATTATTTCGTTGTGCTCATGAATACCTGTGACAGCAAATATCTTGTGGATTTGGATGTTTTATGATTCAGGTGGTTATGGAACAAACTCAGCATTCTTTCAATCACATTTTCAGTATTGCATAATCTGCAGGCAAAAGAAAATATACATAATTTTATGTTTGATGCTGGCGAAAACTGAAAAGATAATGGGTTTTCGAAGGTGATTTATAAGATGAGATATAAAACCGACCGCCTCCGTGGTGTCGTGGTTAGAGCGTCCGCCCGGAGAGCGGAAGGTCGCAGATTCGATCTCCGACCGCGTCCTACCAAAAGACGTTAAAATATGGTACTTGTTGGTCCCCGCCTGGCGCTCGGCATTAATGGGTACAACAAGGACTGGTCGGCTCGGAGTCAGTAAAATGTGTCTGAGTGGGGTATTCATGCTTCACTGCGGTATGGTATCTCAGTGGGCTAGCACTATAAAACCAGCTTAAGTCTGGGCTAGTACAAGCAGCCGCACATACACATATACACGCATGCACGTCGTCAAATGAGCGAAATATTCTCAAGCACGACGTAAAACCCAATTTCACCTCACGTCAGATATAAAACGTGTGTTTTGGACCTTCAGATTGAAGCGTTTCGGCAACAGTTTGAATCCAGTAAAGCTCTGATATCGTTTTTCATTTTCGGTCAAACCAAATTTAAAATTTGATGGAGGCTTAGATTGATTAAGGGAGACCATCGATTTGTGTCAGAGTGAGTGAGATTAATTTTACCCCGCTTTTAGCAACATTCCAGCAATATCACAGCGGGGTACACCAGAAATGGGATTCACACATTGTACCAATGGGGGTGGTGGGGTAGCCTAGTGGTTAAAGCGTTGGCTTATCACGCCGAAGACCCGGGTTCGAATCCCAACATGGGTACAATGTGTGAAGCCCATTTCTGGTGTCCCCCGCCATGATGTTGCTGGAATGTTGCTAAAAGCGGCGTAAAACCAAACTCAGTCAGTCAGTCATTGTACCAATGTGGGGAATCGAACCCGGGTCTTCGTTGTGACGAGCGAACGCTTCCACCACTTGGCTACCCCACCGTCCTGATTGATGTCTTAGTCGCAAACAAACCTGGATATCTCTCTCTGTTCAGGACACCTATGTCACCAAGTTACGATAAGCTGTGTGATGAGACAAATTCCAATGGCTGTCATAACAGAAGCTATAGAGTAAGAATGTACAGGTTATGAGACGAAGAGCAAATTGTATATCAAATAATTTTACCAGATATAATTAATCGCTGGAACACAGTACCTATTGATAAGTAATGTTAACTTTGAAAAAAATTAATAGTTTTAATATCTTGAAATCATACACTCGCACAATACTTCATAACGAAAAAGGGTATATCAAAGTTTAGACAATTAATCTCCTCAAATTTTCTACTTATCGTTACACCAATCTTTGATCCATTGGTACATGCTTTTGGTGAAAGTATTTAGCTTGTCATTATGTATTATGTTTTGTGATACCTTGTTAAATTTAACTTGTACCCGTAAGGATCCGTGTTAGAATTGGTCTACAGCAACCCATGCTTGTCGTAAGAAGCGACTAACGGGATCGGGTGGTCAGGCTCGCTGAGTTGGTTGACACATTCGTATCCCACTTGGGTAGATCGATGCTCATGCTGTTGATCACTGGACTGTGTGTTCCAGTCTCGATTATTTACAGACCGCCCCCATCTAGCTAGAATATTGTTTTAAATAACAAACAAACGAATGTATCTTGCACTAGAAAGATATTAACACAATGTTTGGATCCCGATTCATTGAATGCAAATTAAGTTTCAGTCGTAACAATGTGTCAATCCTCTTATACGTCACGATAACACATATAGACGTTGAATCAACAAGACTTTGCCTGAATCAGCCAGACTTTGCATGCGGAGGAAAAGTGCTGTAAACCTCCACTGTTTCCAAAATGAAATTTAGATTTTCGTTAATAGGTTGACGGCTCATCAATAACATTCACTTTGCACTTTTCGCCTCGTACAGTAAAATGCGGAGGCTCTGCTGTAGCCCAGAAGGTAACGCATTTGCCCGTCCTTTCAAAGGCCCGGGTTCGATTCCTAGCATCGGTACATTATGTTATGACCATTCCCGTGTCGCCTGCCGCGATATTGCTTGAATATTCTCAAAGGCGATTCGCGTCCTGAAACGTTGGGTATCTCATAATAAAGACGTTGACACCCATATATACTAAGGCCCGGGTTCGATTCCCAGCATCGGTACATTATGTTATGACCATTCCCGTGTCGCCTGCCGCGATATTGCTTGAATATTCTCAAAGGCGATTCGCGTCCTGAAACGTTGGGTTTCTCATAATAAAGACGTTGACACCTCTCACCCTGATCTTTATCATTTCTCAATGCCACGGAAAGACACCAACAAGGAGATCAACTAAGTGTTTAGAGTTTGACACAGAGTGGTCATGCCCTGCAGTTGTTTTGGGAGAGAACGACATACGCTGATCAGCACAGGCCCGGGGTATTGGTATTCTGTACTGGGGTTTACTTTGTTTAATTAGTGAACTCTAAATGTCTGTAACAGTCACTCTCATGCAGTAAAAGCTCAAAGGAGCAATGTAGTAGCTGACAATTTTCATCAGGAAAGGCCTCCTTTAAGGTAGTGTAGAATTACTTCGCTTTGAGACAGTGTTCTTCAGACAATGGAAGATCAGAATGTAACATTTTTAACAGAGAATGCTTTTCTAGTACAAAGTGCTCATGGAATGATTTATAGGATATAAATGTGTCTGTGTTGTTTGTTGTCGGACACTGAAACAAATCCCGACATACGTATCCCCTACCACGAACACACACGCATCCGACTCATCAACAACACATACAAGCACCCACACAAAACACACACACCCTCCAACCCACCCACCAACACACACACCCTCCAACCCACCAACACACACGTTCCGCCCACCAACACACACACCCGCCCACCCCACCCACCCCACCCCCACCACACACACACACCCGCCCACCAACATCCACACCCTCCAACCCACCAACACACACATCCCGCCCACCAACACACGCACCCCGTCTACCAACACACACACATCCCGCCCACCAACACCCACACCCTCCAACCCACCAACACACACACCCCGCCCACCAACACACACACCCAGCCCACCAACACACACACCCCGCCCACCAACACACACATCCCGCCCACCAACACACACTCCCCGGCCCGCTACCACCGTTCACCAGACACACCCATATATACATTCGTACACTGAAATGGTCAAGTACACACAATCTGACCCATCAGCACACAACACGCTCACACACGCCCGCTACACGAAAACACAACCGCCTTCTCCCCACCTCCCAAACACACACACCGAACTTGTAGGCCTCAAGTACATACTTCGAATTCCTCGAAAACATAAAACAGAGAGCGAGAGAGAGAGAGAGAGAGAGAGAGAGAGAGAGAGAGAGAGAGAGAGAGAGAGAGAGAGAGAGAGAGAGAGAGAGAGAGAGAGAGAGAGAGAGGAGAGAGATGGGGGTACGCCTACCACCCAGCCAGCACACACACGTGCACGCATCCTCGAACGCACACACATACACCCTCTCTATCTCTTTCTCCCCATCTCTCTCTCTCTCACACACACATACACACTTTAAACCAAATGGTCGGCCACGATCAGGTCCACCAGAAGGCGGCCACATCTCTACCTCATAAACAAGCACGCCGGGATCTCCACATAACAAGTCAGCCATTCACGAGGACCGAATCCCCTTCAGAAACGCAACATTTATTCGATAATTCGAACATTCTGTAAAGAGCTCTAATCAACTGTGATACATTAATGCGACAATCACAGGTGTTGATGCTAATTCCGTCCCACATGTAAAGATTAGATGGTGATTGAAACGACTCCGCAATTTCCATTAGGGAAAAGTCAAGGACAACTTCTATCACCGCCATTCTTCACCAGAACACCGTAATGATGTACTTGAACCTTTCGACAGTTGTATTTTGAGAATCCTTCCAATTTTCCGACCACCTAGACTCATTGGCGAATTTTTAATTCCTCGTTCCTTATGCCTCGGCAGTTTCCAATTATTCCATCATATTGCCCAGAGCCATGACGGGCCTTACATAATGTTTAATTTTGATCCATTGAACACATTTGTAAGTTTAGAGGCATTATGTGTAATTTGGAACGCCATAAGACTTCGACTCTTTTCTTGTACTGAAGGACAGTCGGTACAGGATGTGAGAACGTGGAGAAAGTAGCGCTTGAAAAGGAAATTACTTCATCTAAGGCGCTTTGTTGAAAGATTTGGGGATTAGAGAGCTTCGGAAATATTGACGTTGCGTAAGGATAAGTGACCGCGTCTGCTTCTGTGCAAGGCTTTCATGCCTTGAACTGGCGTGTAATTTGACATTTTTGAATTTTCCCCTTATTGACAAATATTTGCAGTTGGCATGCCGTTAGCTCGACAAAGGTGTCTCTAAAAGGGAACTGTTACGTTATCAAATTGCAGTCTGGCTCGGTCGTGCTGAAGTGCAGACATGTTTAAATTGGACGTTGAATTATAACAAACGTATTTCCTCTGTGGTTGGGGTTAATGCCATGGGCCTTTCACACATCCTTCGTCAACGTGTCTGGTTTTTAGCCAAAGTACTGTTACCTAGCTAAGACTATTTTCGTACTGATGTCCAGATAGATTTCCGATTTCGAGCAACTGGCGCTTTATAGATTTTATCCATGTGCCGACAGTAAGATTCCTGTTTCGTCTATGGCGGTGTTCAATGCTTCATTAAAACAGGATGGACACACTTTCCTATGGAAAGAATCAGTATCGGTACATATTTCGTATTAAAAGCTTAAGGTAACTTATAAGGAACTGGACATTTGGAAGAACTATTGTATGGGCTGTCGAAGCTAGTGACTATCATATGTTCAACGAACACATCAAAATGCCAAAATGCATTGTTTTTCAAATTTAAATGCAGCATGAAAGTTACAATTACAATGTATTAATAAACAAAATTTAATGATAATATATGAAAACTGATTATTCAACTTGTCCATTCGTTATATTTATAAATCTCAAAGTGCGTCCTTGATAACTTTGCATTGCAGGAATTGGGTTAGTAGGCTATAATTTCGTTACAGATTTAGCTGGAACAATAAAGTGACGTCACAGCTGTAAACGGTATATACCGATAACCGTGGCGTTTTATTTCTAGGATTCTAGAACCTGCCTGATCGCATTCCGTTTTTGCCAAATAAGACCTTACTTTATTCTCCTCGCGAAAAGTTTTTTTCATATCGATCCATCTAACTCGCTTTCTCCACTAACCCCCTCTCGCGTTACTTCCAAAACTTTTAGGCCCTACAATATAAAAGCTTAGATGCTCTACAAGACACCTCTTATCGATGTTTCCCAATATTACCCGCACCTGGTCCGTTTCCACATCAATCCATATTTTCATTCCAACCCATCAAGCCTGTTCAATACGCATGTCTGATATTTGGGCGACATCTACCGGGGCTTTCAGAGGTCCATCGACACAGCGGGAGATGATGAATCGAGGTCTATTAAAGCTTTCTGGGAAAGGTTAACTCTACAATGTCTAATCTTAGCGATTTTTTTCCGAGACAAAATCATGAAAAATACCTTCATGTGGAAATATTGAGTTATATGTCGCTGAATCAGGTTTTAGGTTTATGTCATTTTATTTCATCTTAATCAATAATTATTTTTTATTCAACATTTCTTTCAATCTTTGGAACTTTCGAGGACACAGAGACATGAATTATCGTCAGTTTTTCCAACTTGAATATTGTCTTTTACCGCAATTCTTCATTTCAGCGCGGGTTTCTTTGATGATGTATTGAGAAGCTGAATATCAGAGATTCTGTGTGATAGCGTTGTCAGTGTCAAACAAATTATTCCTCTGACAAAGAGCATATTTCAAACGGGATCAGTATCGTTTTTTTCTGTTTCATCCGTATTATCTTTTGTTCATTTTGACAAATAACATCCCAACAATCCCTACGCCATCATCTGAAATCCTGTTAAATGTCATCTGAGCAAGAGAAGAAGACGTGCTGTGATATGCCCCAAATATTAACAAGCAACACGCGAGCACCAGATCAGGACATCTTTCAAAATAGATTCGTTTTGAGGTTTCACCAGCATAAAAAAATGACGTATTTTGTTATAATAGTGTAGGTAATAGTGAAACTTAACGGTTCTATATTAAATGAAAACTACTAGTATACTGGACAAAAAGTATTAGTGATATGCGTAAATTTTGAAATTGTGAATAATGATCTATTTATTCATTGACACACTGATAAAATATCAATCATAAAAATACCAATATCCCTAACTTATGTTGTCCAGTATATATCGAACTCAAATTGACACTTTCAACTTATTTTGGTTCGTGTTACAGTAGTTCGTTATACGTACTTCGAGTAAAAACGACTCACAGCACGTGGTCGCCACCTAAAACAAGCAGTTCGTTATATCAGTCAGTTCGTTACAAACGTGTTCGTTACGAAAGTAGTTTCCTGTATGTGTAAAGGACGGAATGACCTTTGTGAGTCGAGGTCCCAGCGGTGTGTGACGTCACGATTGAGTGTACAGAGTTGTTTCCCTTAGTTGTGCTAGAAACCTGCCATAACGGGTTCGAACCCAAGTTCGTCGGGTTTCAAGGTGTGTCAGCGCCATATTGATGCTTATGCATTTCTTCAAAGCGGTAACCTTTAAGACTGGTTGCAGTAATGGTGTAGGAGCTCTGCGAACTGGCTAACCGCTAAACTCTACCGACAGTCATTACTGTCAACCTTCCGTGTACTGACTTCCATTCAGTTTTAAGGTCGGTGGGGTAGCCTGTTGGTTATAGCGAAGGCCTGGGTTCGATTCCCCACATGGGTGCAGTGTGTGAACCCCATTTTATCGTGTCCCCAGCTGTGATGTTGCTGTAATATTTCAACAGCAGCGTAAACCCATACTCACTCACTCCGAGATGCCCATGTGGCGCTTGTATGTCTTTTTCGATCTTATAATGGACGATATTTTGAACCTCATTAACGTTTTCGTTGAAACGCAAAATCAAATATATGCTAGACTGAGTATTCTTCAGTGATCCCATGTAAATGACCATTTAACGCCGCTAATTCTTATAAAATAAAGCCGCATGTAAATAGGACTATGAGCATAGGATTTTCTTATAAACCGGGCACATGCGAACAAAGAAGCACGTCTCAGGTCAACCGGGCCTGACCACTTGATAGGAATATGTGACGTACAATCTCTGCGTCTGGCTTTCATTACCGCCATCATCAGATCAGTGGACGGACGCGTCGGATTTGACCCCTAGCTTGACCCCTGTCCTATCCGATCTCTTATTGAAGACATCTTTGCACAGGTCTTTGGAACTCTCCTGCAATGAAAACCATATTGATTCTGCCGTCGGCGTCCTTTGATCTCCCATTGATCCACGTATTGGCAATGCTTAACAAAGCGCCCCTATGCAAGGGCTGGCGTAATGAACTTCGTCGTACGAATAAGCTAATAACCCATACGACAGTGTTCAGAAATATTTGCGCTTACAGCAAATTCCCTTTGGTCATGTAAATAAATCTGATTACCACTGTTATTGATTTAGTCATGTGCATCAGAGATTTCGCTAGTATCAGATATTGTGCTCTAAGGTTCAAGCTCAGCCACAGGGACAGGTTACCTAAATTGGACAACTACCTCCTTATCCATTGCACCTAAAACGTTCCCACTTGTCGAATCTGTTTCATCTCATCTCGCAGATTAAATGCCCAAGGATGATTTCAAAAGGCGCTGTTAATTTGAAAGACTCTAAGCTCGGGAAAAACAAAGTTCGGCGATGAGCATTTTTGAGTCTTTATATCAGCTGGGATGCGTTTGAAGCAATACAATGTAATATCCCCTTAAGAGATTTCACACTCACAAATGAAACATTTTTCTCATTAGATCAGACAGGCATATTTGAAATCCACTTTTTTGTGTGTTAGTGGTTCATAACGACACCGATGGAATAAAATATTCATTAAACGATTAATATATAGAAGAGAGTGAAGTTAAGCCTTGATTTTGCAATTAATGAGATTTATAGAAATATACATGTAGACTCCAAAGAGATTAAAGGGCGTTTCTCATACGATTATACCCAAACTGTGTAGTGCAACTCAGTCTACCTTGTTGGGTGTTTCTTAATTTGTATTGAGTGGTATACAAAAAAATACTAAGCGATTGCATGAATGTCAATTGCATAAACAGCAGCAGAAGTATTGTGTCATACTCTTTCTCCTCCTGCCCCGTGAAGGTCCGGGTTAGAATGAACCTTCAGTAACCCATGCTTGTCGTAATGGGCGACTAACGGGATCGGGTGGTCAGGCTCGCTGGCTTGGTTGACATGTCATCGGTTCCCAATTGTTCTGATCGATGCTCATGCTGTAGATCACTGGATTGTCTGGTCCAGACTCGATTCATTTACAGACCGATGCCATATAGCTGGAATATTGCTGAGTGCGGCATAAAACTAAACTCACTCACTCACTTTTTCTCCTCCTCCACATTATCATCATCATCAGCAGCAGCAGCAGTAGTAGTAGAAGTCGTTGTAGCTGTAGCATGTTTGGTTTTGATCCCACAACAGCAACATGATATCGTCGTCAGATTCGTAAACGTCGGCGTCGATGCCAATGAAGAGCTTGTCTGGAGTTCGAATTCCAAATATCTAAGCATTTCGACTAAAGAAAACGGTAGCCACTGGAACCCAGAGACGTGTAGCTCTAAGTAGTATTTATATATAGTTTGACAATGATATATTTGATTAAGATTCGTAGAATCGGTGATTCGGTAGGATGTTTATCTTTAATGTCGTTTATAATCATCCCGCTTTTGTTATGCAAACCATTTTGGGGAGCACACTGAGATTCGACCAAGACTGTCTTCGTTTTCTGCTCCTCCTGCGACTTCCACTACCATTTGTACAACTAGTACAACAACAACAACAACAACAACTACTACTACTACTACTACTACTACTACTACTACTACTACTACTACTACTACTACTACTACCACCACTACTACTACTACTACTACTACTACTACTACTACTATTACTACTACTACTACTACTACTAAACTACTACTACTACTACTACTACTACTACTACTACTACTACTACTACTACTACTACTACTACTACTACTACTACTAAAACTACTGCCACCAATACTACTAAAACTACAATGCCGTCCGGTAATTCCGCGCACCTAAGCACATCGATCGCAACACGGCAACTAACGTCTCTTATTTTTGTGTGGTTTACGTGACTAAACATGTTAAGCATCATAATATTAATATACGTTTTATTGACGACTACGAGATTCTACGTTGCATTATGCCATACGGTTGACCTTACCGGCGTTTTGACGACATCGCTGGCTGTCCGGTAACTCTGCGCAGCAACTGATGCGCATAACATCCAGCTGAAGTAAGGAAGCGTATAAGGGCCAGATTATTTTAAAAAATCCCTTCATCAATGTAAGAAAGAGTGTTTCATATTAAATCCAATTATGAATAATGAAGAAAAAGGTTTAAAAGTCTGAAGAAAACGAATTTTCATAAAACTGTCAATTTATCTGTCAATTACTGTTATTGGCTTACCTTTAGTGATTAAAAGCCAGTCCCTTGTAGAAATATCCCGATTTCAAGCGTAAAAGTGGTAGCAGACGATGTTTACCTTCGACACGGAAGTACGCTATTGCAACTGCGCAGAATTACCGGACGCGCGGAATCACCGGACTAGCTTGTATTATTACTACTACTACTAGTACTAAAACTACTGCAACCACCATTACTACCACAACTACCACCACGTCTATTACTACTACATCTTCCACTATTGGGGCGGATGGGGTACCGAAGACCCGGGTTCGAATCCCAACGTGGGTACAGTGTGTAAAACCCTGGTGTACCCCGCCGTGAAATCGCTGTAATATTGCTAAAAGCGGCGTAAAACTTACTCACTCACTCCTCTACTATTGTCTCTAATTCTGTTTGTGGTGCTCTTACTTATTAACTGTATTATTGATTGATATAGATGTGACAGTGTGTATAATAACATTTTCATCACAGGTTTTATCACAATCATCATCATCATCATCATCATCATCAATTTGTTGGCTCGTCATGCCGAAGACCCGGGTTCGATTCCCCACATGGGAACAATGTCGCGAAGCCCATTTCTGGTGTCCCCACCATGACATTGCTGGAATTTTGCTAAAAACGGTGTAAAACCACACTCACTCACTCACTCATCATCAATTTATGGAACTGCCATCCTCCCGTCCAACTACACAGAAAGTTTGTAAGTACTTCAAACTCTAACTGATTTCTTCATCACGATCCCTCTCTATCTGCAGCCCTGTTGAGCGCCGCCATCTTCGGTAACGTCTCCTCCATCATGCTGAGACTGTACCAGGGGTCGGAGGAGTACAACGAGAAGATGGAGAGCATTAAAGAATTCATCAAGTTTCACGAGATTAACAAGACATTGGGCAACAGGCTGACGGAATCCTTCCAGCATGCTTGGACATACACCAACGGAATTGACATGAACAATGTAAGTGCATTCTCAGGGATAACTTAGTGCTTTGTTATTTAGATGCAAGTCAGCCTGTGGAGATCCGGGTTAGAATTGGTCTTCAGTAACCCTTGTTTGTCGTAAGAGGCGACCACTGGAAAACTTTGCCAAGCTTCATGAGAAGATGTCTAACCTGAAAACAGTTACCAAATCACACGCTACAAACAAACAGGTGAAAAATACTCTCAAAATCTGCGACATCTGTGTCAAATATCAATAACACATTTCTTTCTTGTTTTGGGACGGTGGGGTAGCCTAGTGGTTAAAGCGTTCGTCACGCCAAAGACCCGGGTTCGATTCCCCACATTGGTACAATGTGTAAAGCCCATTTCTGGTGCTCGCCGTGATATGGCTGAAGTATTGCTAAAGGCGGCGTAAAACCATACTCATTCCATCACTATTATTAAAGATCCACCTTCTTAATGTTTTATCTATCTATCTATCTATCTATCTGTCTATCTAGTCAGTGCGTGTATATATATTCATATGTACGCACACACGCGTGAATTTATAATATTAAGAACTCCGAAAGGAGCACAATAGGCATTTAGTATTCCCCAACTATTCCCAACTAGATTTTTTATCCTTACTTTTTAAATATAATGGCCATTTTGTGGGCGGCAGCCATTGCTACGTCCGTGTTACAGGTGTATTCTTACGTCGCAATGAATGACACGACAGTACAGCTATGACAATGAAATATAAACCAGGTGCTTGTCTCAGACGTTTTGCACAGCATCTGTTCCCCCGACCGTCCTAACGCAAGTCCAGATTTACCTCACCCCAGGCGACTTGGTCTTCAGAAACCCATACTTGTCGTAAGAGGCGACTAACAGGATCGGGTGGTCAGGCTCGCTGACTTGGTTGACACATGTCATCATATCCCAATGGCGTAGACCGATGCGGAGTTGCGAAGTGGAGTTGCTTGTTTTATCAAAATTATATATTTTCAGAGATTAAGCGTTCGTTTAATGCTTGCCTGTCAGATTTTCCATTCGGATACTTTCGCTTTTGATGAACGTGTATTGTCACGTGAATATAGAAAAAAAAATTATGGATAACAACTTTTATTTGTGAGTGCGACGTTTCGATTGTCACGTGACCTCAAATAGCGACTTTTTTGAATGATTGATTGAGGAGTGTCATATTACCCAAACCGTGATTTACATACGAATAAGGGTTTTACGAGATCGTTAAACTTTTGATCAGGAAGAAGCTTAACTTTTAGAAGCCTTTTTACAATCCAGAATTACACAAAACGTTCTTCAAGCTCTTACGAAACAAAAAAGAACATCTTTAAAAATCGAATATCTCCGATCACGACATGTTTTGTGTCTACGAACGGTTAAATCACATGGGGTAAAAAATCAAAGCGAAAGAATCCGATATTGAGAGAACTACGCCAGGCAGCTGCATCCCAGCTGAGGATGCTGGGAGTTGATGTCGTAGAGACTTGGTATAGGATTAGCGGAACGTCACTCTTAAATCAGCCGTCTTGACAGCAGCCATTATGGAAGGCAAAGTTTCAACCTTGATGTATGGATATAACTAATAACTCCGGTCGTTGAGACATGTTTATGGCCCCTGTACATTAGGCTGAAACGTATGTTTTTATAAGTTAATTAACTACATCTATCGCAATGCTATATGAAGGCTGGATAACGGCGCAGCCAGCTGAGAACCCTGCCGTTTATGTCGTTGACAAAAGCGTGGCTGTCGTAGGCGATGACGCACAAAGACATGCGTGGTGGTGGTGTTTGTGTTAACGTGCAGGTAAGGCAGAGACAGTAATGGTTACCGGGGTAGGAGGGATGGAGGGAGGACGGGCATAGGAGCCAATGAATCATACCTGATCTGAGTATAAAATTCATATTTATTTGATTGCACTTTGTTTAACAATATTCCGCAGTGAACAATATTCAAACATGTGAAGACTGTCTGTAAATAATCGAGTCACGCCAGGCAATCCAGTGGTCGATATCATGAGCGTCGATCAGTTGGGATAAGTTGACCAAGTCAGCGAGCCTGACCACCCGATCCCATTAGTCACTTCCTCCGACAAGCATTGGTTGCTGGGGACCAATTCTAACCTGGATCGTAAAGGGTAGATTTAAGACGGACAGATGTTGGTTTGAGTGGACTAATTGGGAGGTGGGGTGTTTGTTTGTCGTTTAACACCACTGTCAGCACTACCCCAGCTATATCACGTCAGTCTGTAAAACACCGAGTCTGCATCCAGTGATCAACATCAACGTTAGGTGTCACACGGAGATATGTTCATGGTCGGGGTTAGATTAGCACTTAGTCTCTGAATATATATAACTTGGATAGAAACAAATACCTCCATTTAAACTGAAAACGAGCCGCAGTGAGAACTGAGAATCAACCTGAGGAAATCTAGACGTCCCACAGTCAGGGCCTTAGCTTTCCTGACAGGGCTGGGTGGAATGAAAAATAATCACCAAGGACTGTGAGACAGACTTGGTCGGGGTCAAACAAAGCCGTTTAAGGAACAATGATAAATAACACTATTCTGAATCTTGATGTACGTACATTGGGCAAGCACTCCGATAAACCTAACAACATAATGTCTTCTTGGTTATTCCAACGACATGAATATAATAAAGTTGGCTTCCAGGCAAGCCGTACTGTAGATGGAAATCAGGAACACAATTCCAAGTCAATCACGAGAATCTTTTCATACAATCTGAAATCAAGTGCCTCCGCCGTCACGCGAAATGCTCCCTAATCCCCGGGACGACACGGGGTTGTCTGCTCTTGGAAAGTCTATCCGCCATGTTGGATAAGGTGCAGAGCCTCAGTAATCAGCGACAGGGAAACATATTAAGTGTGTAAGATCTGTCAGGCTGTAGAGATGTCCATACAAGCCGGTAGACGGGTCGATCATAGGTATAATATTTCTTCCACGATGCCCCCATTAGATGTCGTATTTCTATCGATCGCGACCTGCCACAAACCGATCCAGGAACGAGATAAAACGAGACTTTAGAGTTATTTACGAGAGCCGGTCGCCAGAACAGTCGGTTTATCTAAAGAACTCGACATTTCGTACAAAGCTGGCGTTATCCTGTAGATAAAGATATATAACTTGCGTAGGATCTGATGAAATATGTCGTCAATTCCATACTTAGTCTGCCAGGGAAGATGATTTATGAAGGTATTCGAAGTTGTAAAATTGTATTTATGCATCCATTTTCCATACATATATAATGGGCTGTGGATAGGCCAGTGGTTAATGCGTTCGCTCGTCAATCAAAGGCCCGGGTTCGATTTGTCATAGTGGTGAGGCCAGACACTTTTTTGTGTGTTTCGTACATGCTTCCCTGAATTTTCATCTTTAAAAATTATTTCGTCACTTATATCTATCCAACAATTATTCCCGAAGCAAAGAGGTCCCATCTAATTTATACACTGTAAAATGATATCGCACTAAAACCATTTTATTTATTAACACCTCAACTTCAGCGGTATATTTATTCTATATGAAAGGAAATTGTACTTTTGGCCTACAATGCACAACAAACTCAATATCTGTTCTCAAGGGTGCTGAGAATGAACCCCTAGCGCACATACTTCCACTGGCCTTGTTGGGGCGGTGGGTAGCCCCGTTGTTAAAAACGTTCGCTCGTCACGCCGAAGGCCCGGGTTCGATTGCCCACATGGGTACTATGCGTGAAGCCCATTTGTGGCGTCCCCCGCCGTGATGTTGCTGGAATATTGCTAAAAGCGGCTTAAGATCATATTCACTCATTCACCCTCTGGCCTTGGTAGTAATGTGGAGGAGTAAACTTGCATTTGGGGCTTTTTAAGTACGGTGATCGTTAGAACCGATACGTTAATGAAAAGGAAATATCGTCACCAACTTATGTTTTGTTCTTTCTTTTCGTCTTTCGACGAATGTAATTTTACCTCGGGGCGATGTAAATAGTAAACTTAGTATTTATTGAAACTAATGATGAGGCCTCAGTTTTACCAATCCAAACTTGTCTCCAGACTCCGCGGACATCAAAGAGAAAGTCACGTAAACTCATCATTAGGTCGGATTTGTGAAATAACAGCGTAACGCCCACACTGAGTGCATGTGTCCTTAGATCGCCAAAACCTCATCGAATTAAATGACACAACGAAACTGAGTGAGTGAGTTTTAGTTTTGCGACGCACTCAGTAATATTCCAGCTATTGTCTGGACCAGACAATCCAGTGATCAACAGCATGAGCATCGATCTGCGCAATTCGGAACCGATGACATGTGTCAATCTAGTCAGCGAGCCTGACCACCCGATCCCGTTAGTCGCCTCTTACGCCATGCGTGGGCTACTGAAGATCAATTTTAACCCGGATCTTCACGGATCCACGAAACTGAGAAGACAGAAACAGAATTTGTTGTCCACAAAAATGATCACTTGAAAGGATTTCAATAAATTATGTTATATTTGCGTCGAATAATCTTTTCTACTGTTTTAAAATGTTTTACCCAGATAAATTTGAAATTACCTTGTAAAAATCTTATTACGGATCATGAAGAGTGTTTTTGTGCTTGTTTCACAGAAATGTTTACGATGATTTTATTCAAAATTAATATTGGTAAAATCAAAACAAATCCCATCGATGCTCATTTAAATCTCTACTTACTTTAAAATAAAGATCAGACAGGGAGACAATGTGTTATTTTGTTCTGTATCAGATGTTTGATGAAGAATGAAATGCAATATCAAGGCTTAAACCTGATATCTTTGATGCGTTTGTTTGACACATGTAACAGACATTTTATTAATCCCTGCCCATCCAAAATAGAAACCTTGCGAAAAAAACATTCTTATTTTTCTGACATTGTGCACGATTTAACAAACCCAGCTCAATTCTCCATTTGTTCCCGTGGCAGCGAACCGGTATTTGATAGCTTGTTAACTACCCATTAGCCCTGAATCTGCCGACGAGGGACGACACTTCGAAATTCGTCACAATCAAAATGCAAATTTCTGGCATCAAAGATAGCAGTAATGGCCAAAGTATTGAATTTTCTATTTTCCCTTTGAAGTGGTATTTTATAGCAACTATAATCCCCGAGTCGTTACAGGTAGCTTAAATCTAGAGAACAGCTGCGACAGAAAAGATTTTTACAAAAAACATATTTGATAGAACGCATTTAAGAACGTTGTACTTGTGAACGGAATATTGAACTGATTTTGCGTGTTTTTCAATGACATCATGGAATGTTTTATTTAAAATTTACTTTTGTTTCAAATAGGGGAACCACGTGATTAATGGGTTTTACATTTGAATAGGCTTTTGAGAAAAAATCAATTCGTTTTAGGACTTAAGTTTTTAACGTTTAACAGCTTTGATCATTTAAGAACGTTACTTTTCTTTTTTCGGTGGGACTAAGTAACAGTCCAACATATTTCTAGTTTCTAGCATCATTCTGTAACCAGAAGATTAGTATTTTGTTTAACGCTGCACTCAGTAATGTTCCATCGGTATGACGGAGATCTGTATATTGATAAGTGATCGGGGCCAGACAATCCAGTGATTAACATCATCAACCCCGATACCGAGCTTCATGCATTACGTTCATCAGTTCATCAGCCTGACCTACCGATCCAGTAACTCGCCTTTGAAGACAAGAATTTCTGATGAACAATATTGGCATGGATCATCACAGAAGCTTTGTTTAATAACTTAAGTTATATTGTTTAAGATCTGCTTGATGTTGACAAGTACATTATAATTACCAATGATTTATTTTCTGTAATGAAACCCAGACAATCTGAAATTGCATTTTCGTTGTACAAATAGAAACAATTTGAAGCCCATTTCTGGTGTACCCCGCTGTGATATTTTTTGGAATATTGATAAAATTGTCCTAAAACAATGCTCACTCGTTGTGCAAATTATTGTTCTGAACTTTTGCAAAATCGATTTCAGAGGCAATGTCATTGAATGGTGTTTTCATAATTAACGGAACAGAAACTGTTGTAAAACAGAAGTAATATGGTAACATAGAAGAATGAGTGAGTATTATTTTACGCCGCTTCTAGCGATATTCCTGTAATTTCCTGGTACCAGAAATTGGCTTCACACATTGTACCTATGTGGGGAATCAAACCCGGGACTTTCACGTGACGAGCCAACGCTTTAACCGCTAAGCTACTCCACCTCCCCTCGTGCTATGCCAGACAATAGAAGAACATGGATGACGGTTTTTATTTTTAACAGCATCCAACTATCGGTTTACCGTTAGAGTTCCGTAACATTCGGAAACAAGCAAGACATTTGTTATTGGTATTTGACACAGATGTCTCAGGTTGTTGTTTTTTTTCCTTTTGTTTGTAGTGTGTGATTTGGCAATACTTCGTAGTAACATTCTCAAGTTTGGCAAAGTTTTCAAGGTACTAGATGTCTTTTAGCGTGACAGTGTATAGACAGTCGATCTACATGGTGTTTCCAACATCCGATCAAAGTTAATCACTGGCTTGTCGCTATATCAACTGGTCCATGTGCACTACATGCATTGTATGCATGCAACTATCCCTGTTTGTTTAAACCTTTTGCAGTTAGTATGGCAATGCAGGCTTGAACTGATGAAACGAAATAGAAATAAAATCGGCAAGCTCTCAAGGGAAACGACATAAATTGTTGAAATATATATTGTCCTTTTGCACGCTATTGCGGAAATACACGTTGCTTATAACTACATTCCTGAACTTCATTACGAGAAATGAACACGAATGTTACGGAACTCTAACGGTACACCGATTGTTGGATGCTGGTGAAAATCAAAACCGTCATCCATATTCTGCAAGTGTCTGGCTCAGCACGAGGGGCAGTTGGGTAGACTAGTGGTTACAGCGTTCGCTTGTCACGCCGAAGACCCGCGATCGATTCCCCACATGGGTACAGTGAAGCCCATTTCTGGTGTCCCCCGCTGTGATATTGCTAAAAGCGGCCTAAACCTCATTCACTCACTCCACACGATCCGCAGCTGTTGCCATGCACTTAAAACTGCAGGGATGTGTATTAGAGACAGGTTATTTTTGGTCTGTTTCGGAAGAGGCATTCTGTTCGTGAAACGATACGCTAAACAATTTCATTATATTTTACAGCACAGGTTTTAATACATATAGAGAGCCTAGTAAACAATATGTGTTTTCGCGTAAGCCTCAGACCTATATGATTATCTGTTTACAGAAATACCCCATATTTTTTCCAAGAGTAGACGGAGGGGATCGCTTTCACACTAGTAATCAGCGTGTGTTTGAGTTTTTTGTTATTACATCGCAAGATATATTCTGGAAGCATTTTTTTAAAGCATTGTGTCTTAGTATCGAGAGTAATGGATCTCAGGATCAAACGCAGATGTGTTAGTGTCAAGACTGGCATGTCTTAGTATCAAAGTTTGATGCGTCTAAGTATCACAAGCTTTTTTAGATTATGCGTCTTAGTATTAAAAGCAGATGTGTCCAAGTATCAACAACTGATGCGTCTATGTACGAAATTTCGACACTTCAACAGAAACTAACAAATTCTCCTTATGTCCAGAATAGCAACGCTGTGCGTCCATCGACCTTGCGCAGTAGCCGTCCAAATTTCTCTTGCTCTGCGCAGACCGTGTAATCCTATTGTGCCCTTTGATAAATGGTATGTCTACTTTTGCAAGGCAAAGCTAAGCTAAACGAACGGAAATTAGTTCGATCTTTGCATGATAAAGAAAACCCATCCCTGCAAAATCATCTCGGTAATGACTGCGATCAAGGAATATCTTTCTAAAATCTTGTTAGAATAGATCATCATGGTAAATTAATTTCTTCCGAGAATTAGTAATTTGCCATTCGAAAGGAAAGAAGATAGCCCTTAGTTCCCTCCCGCTTATTTGAAAGGGCGGCAGTCTTTGAAGATAATATCATATTCGTTTGTTGATAATGTTGTATTAAATTAGACGTATTTGTTTTCAAAGGAACAAGAAAGTAATTATATTTACAATTCCACATGCTTTGAAAAAAAATCGCTCACATAGTTTAATGTTTCTAAATGTATAAATCAAAGAAAACCTTCGTGCTCTGAAGTGGGTAATTAAGTATATTTCAGATGTTTTGAGGATTTTTTTCTACATTCCTTTAAACCACATAAGCATACTGTCTGGGTGTTCTTGCACTGGGCGAAATCACGTGACGTCCCGACAATGAAGCATGTCGTTGAAGGCACAAATTCAGACGTTAACGTCGCAGATTGAAATTAAGAATACACTTCCAAATGTCTTCCATAACAGTTTCTGGGTCTATAAAAGACAAAATAGTTATGAAAATTGTATAAATATGTCACTGAAAAGCTAGGGACGACACCAAATGTTCGTGGAAGGGTAAGCGTGTTTGTTTCTGAAGTACGTCTTGCCAGTACCGTTTCTTAAAGCTATCGTAGCGCTGACTGTCGTACGTCTATGTTACAGTATAGGAGGCGCGGCAGTCGTAGCGCGACGATAGCTTTGTGAAACGGGGCCCTTTACTGTGGGAAGGTGTGGAAATGGATGCATGTCTAGGAAAACACGTTGTTGTCATCTTAAATACTTTCAGCTGAATATCCACTTTATAAGTTACAGGATAGTTTTAATGCAGTGTCCCTAAGCAATGGCCATCGTCGTCGTCATCGTCGTCGTCGTCATCATCATCATCAGCATCATCATCATCATCATCATCATCATCAACATCATCGTCATGATGACGACGACGACGGCGACGACGACGACGACGACGACGATGATGATGATGATGATGATGATGATGATGATGATCAAATTATTGTATGAACAATTGTTGAGTTAGTATTATCATCATTGATATTTTTATCAACAGGTTTTGAAGAGCTATCATCCTCATCCTCATCACCGTCACCATTGTCCTTATTTCTATCCCCAGGTATTAAAGAGTTTCCCCGACTGCCTGCAAGCTGATATATGTCTTCATCTAAACCGGAATCTGCTCAATAACTGTGGGGCATTTAAAGGAGCCAGTCCAGGTAAGCGTCACTGTAGGGATAACTGGTATATGACCAGATGGTGGCCACATGAATACGTGCAAACACCTAGTTGCGGGTACAGCAATGTGCAGTGAAGTTGGACAAAGTACTGTGACTATGTGTCCTAGTCCACCCAGCTGTGAATGGGTACCTCGTTAGGATGAGGAAGCCGCAATAACTCGGTGCGCCTAGTGGCTGCAAGAGTTGTATACTCCCCAGGGAATTGAAATTGATTATACGATGTGCCGTTGAGATTGACATCCAATGATCGAGGGGAAAATACCAGCGCCTTGAGCATGCACTAGTTGCCTGGATATGTGCGCTATATAAATATCCTAAAATAGCCTAAAAAAATAATAATAATAACTGCATCATCATCGATGTAACACTATTTGTGTTGTTGTTTGTTGTGTGTAGTACAGCACACGCAAATCCGCTTGTCCTTAAAGGTTTAAACGGTAAGGACCAGGTTGAATAAACTTGGGTTTTATTTGTGTCGAAAATACACACATGTGCCTACTCGAATCTCTCTTACCCATGAAGATCCGGGTTCGAATTGATCTTCAGCAACCCATGCTTGTCGTAAGAGGCGACTAACGGGATCGGGTGGTCAGGCTCGCTGACTTGGTTGACACATGTCATCGGTTTCCAATTGCGCAGATCGATACTCATGCTGTTGATCACTGGATTGTGTGGTTCAGACGCGATTATTTACATTTTTGATTTAAACATATTTTATTCAGTGAAGAAAGGGATGAGGAACAAGTCATCCAACTTAGGTAACCATCTCCTGAGTATTTACAACATGATAACTATACAACAACATACATGTAATATAGAAAGAAATATAGTACAGAAATGGTAGAGACCTATGTACGGAGATAGTTATTAAGACATATGAAAATAATTTACAGCATTCAAGAAAAACGCTTGCTATTTGATATATAATGCTGAACTACTTTAAATATTGCATGATTTTGAGTATATGATAAGTTATATACAGACCGCCGCCATATAGCTGGAATATTGCTGAGTGCGGCGTAAAACTAAACTCACTCACTCACTCACTCGAATCTCACTTGCCGCGACTGTTTCTATGCTTGTAAGTACCATACCCTTGCTCGCGGGTTTCGTCGAACACCTGGAACGGTGGGGTAGCCCAGTGGTTAAAGCGTACGCTCGTCACGCACATGTACAAGTCCCTGGTTCGATTTCCCTTATGGGGACATTGTGTGAATCCTAATTACGGTGTCCGTCGTCGTGGTTATTGCTGGAATATTGCCAAAAGCGGCGTAAAACTAATCACTGACTGGTCTAACACTTGCATTACTCCGGGCTTTCCCCCACATTTAGCAGACATGCTGTTATATACTTGTATATTGTACAAGGCGACGTTAAAACCAACTGTTTCGACCACTGCATGAACAACAATATAGCGGATCAACAATATGGTGGCCACTTAAACACATTCTTGCTTGAAATGATATATCTCAGAATTGAGTACATTAAAAATCTATAAAAGTAAAATTCACATTTCAAATTATTTCAAAATTGCCATGAAACCACTTTCGACCAGTGCCCTTCGGCTCCTAGTATGAATAGGGTTCTGTTGCTATGGTAATTGCGGCTAGATTTCCTTCAGAAGCTGGAAATCATAAAGTTGATCATGGAGAAATATGTCTTTTTCTTAACTTGCTCAAGACAAGACATAAAAATAAATGCGGGGGCGAGTTGACTGTGAGAAAAAAGTCATATATTTCACCAAGCCCAGCAGGCTCCTTGGAAACCGGTTCGTGACAACCGGTTCATGAGTGTCAGAAGAAGTCAGATATTTTACTAATCACAGCAGGCTGCTCGGAACCGGTTCGTGACAACCGGTTCGTTTCTGTGAGAAGAAGTCAGATATTTTACCAATCCCAGCGGGCTGCTCGGAACCGGTTCGTGACAACCGTTGTTTACTACCCAGCTTAGATACGGATTACGCCCAGTGAAACCTGATATAACCGGAACGCCCACTGATATAGAACGAAACACCGTTGTGTCGAAATTCGATTTGTCGAACAGACTTTTGTGTCGAAGTAAAAGCAGGGTTCTTCATGTTCAATATATATCATCATTTTGTCGAACCACGGATAACACGAAGTATTTAGCTTCGCCCCTTCTACTTCGACCCAACAGAGTTTGAATGTATTAACTGTTAATCATATAATTGGTAGGTGTTTTCGGCAAGATAAATCAACGGATGAAAACTGAATTCATTTGGGTCTTAAACGGATAATTATGCAAATGTGTAAGGTCAGGTAGTGCCACTTTCAGTGTTTATAAACATGGCATCGCTTTTGTCTGTCGGCAATGGAATCTGAACTGACCATTGGGATCGGGACAAATGACCAGGATAATGGTTATCATTACTGTACAAAATTGCTAGAACATCAGGAAATCCGGCCGCCAATCCGGGCAGTCTTATTGGATGACCACATCAGTTAAAACAGCTTGAAAGTGGACAATTATCGGACACTGAGTATGTCTTAACACCAAACATCGGCATCGCAGTTTTGTGCGGCTGCAGTTATCTTTTGAATTGCGCGAAAGACACCAAAATAGGCAGAATAATTGCCTGAAATGATCACTGTAATGCCTGGGTAACCTTTTGGTCACTTTGATGAAATGGCATAACGTTTTTGTGCTGTGTGTTGGAAATGGGTTAGTCTTTGTGTCCGACTTCAGTATAACCAGGGCGGTGGGGTAGCCTAGTGGATAAAGCGTTCGCTAGACATGCCGAAGATCCGGGTTCGATTCCCAACATGGGTACAATGTGTGAAGCCCATTCCTGGTGTCCCCCGCCGCGACATTGCTGGAATATTGCTAAAAGCGGCGTAAAACTAAACTCACTCACTAGTTGGCCGAATGGACGTGGCTGTTTGGGGGTCTTGATGTGGTACCACGTCCTCTCAGTCAAGAACTGGATCCGGAATATGCTGACTGAGTAGCCTAATGGTTAAAGCATTTGTTCATCACGCCGAAGATCCGGGTTCGAATCTCCACATGGGTACAATGTGTGAAGCCCATTTCTGGTGTCCCCGCCTTGATATTGATTGAATATTGCAAAAAGCAGAGTGAAACCATTCTCTTACAAATCCCGCCAATGCAGATGTAGAGCAAACACACATTGTAGCTCCCCCTGTGGCATGTATTCACCAACAGTTACATACTCAATCGCGTCTCTTACACAGGCCATTAGCACTCATGGTTCAAAACTTATCAAACCATCTTACTGTAAGATGCTTGGACCCGTATCCACTGGTGCTTACTGTTCTCAACCGCTCTTGTTCCTAAGACACCATTCCGTCTTGTTGCGAGACTGCCACACCTGACAACAGAAAATAATCAGAATCACAATGCATAATGCATGCTGATATTAAGATAAAATAGAAACAGACTAAGCTGTTCGGGACAGATTGGATTTTATACCTCCATCTAGTTCCGCCCTCTACCAAAATAACCTGCCTTATATCTGGCTTTACCGCAAAGAGAAATCAATTTCATTCTAATTCGCTCTGTTCAACCGCATGATATTTCATTACTCACTTGATGCCTAAGCAAAAACGGTCAAACTTGAATCGTTCGTAAAATAACTGAAATACGGATACTGTATATTTACGAATTCGTTTGTACGTACCGATTTACATCGAAGCCTTTATGTAGATTTGGCGACTCGGCTTTAATTTTAGAGATAAATTGACAAGGTATTCAGCCTATTTCAAGGAACACCCATGCAACATGCCGTTTGTGAATCAAATCCATTTCTGCCAAACCCACTCTCTCTCTAATCCTACGCATATCTGGTTTGTTTCAGGCTGTTTACGAGCTCTTTCCAGGAAGTTCAAGACTACGCATGCGCCACCGGGAGATACATTACTACATCCGGGTGCTATCATGACAGCCATCTACTTTATAGCACGTGGTTCTATAGAAATCCTCAAAGATGATACAGTCATGGCCATATTAGGTAATCAAGATTTGGTAGTTGTAATAAGTTATAATTAATTTCAGTGTTGTTCATTGAAATTCCTGCCTTCTGACTGGCTGAACTGGCCACGTGTCGCATTCATTTAATCTAAACATTCAACCACGCCCATCAATACGGACTACTTTCATCACTACGGATGTTTGCAGTCGAAGGAATTTCGGTCCTGTCTACCAGTATTATTCTTTCACAGGACCGTATGACGATATGCATATATATTCAGGCTTCCTTTAACCACCTTTCGATACCTGGACCCTGATGAAATGAAGCAACATTACTGAAGGGCCTGCAAGTTTTCGCATGTTGGTCTTCGCTCGTTTGGGTTACGTAGATGCAATGTGTCAGGGTTCTATTCCTGAGTATCTTTTGTTCAGCTGTGTCTACCCGTTGTTACGAAATCAATGCTTGAATTGAATTTGGCGGGTACTGAACATCTCATTTAAAATAGCCGCCTTCTTCCTGACATATCCGGGGCAATGGGGTAGCCTAGTGGTTAAAGCGTTGGCTCGTCACGCCGGAGACCCGGGTTCGAATCCCCACATGGGTAAAATGTGTGAAGCCCATTTCTGGGGTCCCCCGCCGTGATGTTGCTGGAATATTGCTAAAAGCGGCGTAAAACCAAACTCAGTCAGTCAGTCCTGACATATCCATCCTGGTTTCCTATAGTCTGACTGTATCCCGCTACCCTGATTCATACATTTTGAACATCGGTTTCGAGATTCATACCTCAACGACCGGAAACATTATTATATATTTTGTAAAACAAGATAATTTACTACTTAATATAAACCAAAATACCAGTCACAACTTAATCACGTAAATAGAAACTGTAATTAAAAAATCTGATTCCCCCCTAACCTTTTGAATACAAAAAACAAAAATCACCCACTAACTCCTCGATCACCAGTGTCGGTGTAGTCGTGCGTTACGCTGTAGATACGTGGTACAGTTCAGTTGCAGATTAGTCTCAGACAGTCCGGCATTGCATGCGATGTTCGTCTTAATCTTCCACCATTAGGCACACAAGAAAACCGCTTAGTCTGTCATCCAGATCAGTGCTTTCACTATGTCTAAATCGGAACCGAAATAAATACGTTTTAATCAATGAAAGTACAAGCCTTTTTTCAGGGAATTGAGAAATAGATACTACAGCGTGTTTGTTCTCGTTCTTGTATTAAGATATAAGTATTTGCAGTCTTTGAACGGCATTTATGGGTGAACACCTAAAGGAGAGAATTTATTGATGTCAACTTCTGTGTTTTGAAGAAGACGAAGTTTCGGAGCATGTTCTCACTACTTCATCAGATCGACGCCTTCATTAAAGTATTTAGTCGAAAAAATTATGTAATACCAACCTTTTTTTAAATGTAAAAACCTTTTGTGGCATGCTTTTCAAATCAAACGTAAGCCTACGTTAGATGATCATGTGAATGGGACAGGCCGGATTCCATTCTTGTCGGATTTGAGGTGAAATTCTCCTGTCTGGCCACGTGATGCTTCGCTTTGGACCCTGTGCGCGGATATAACCAGGATGATTTTATGGACGCATCTAACAGCTGCGAAACTGAACGATTCGTTTCAACAGTCTCTGTGTTCTCACCTGAAGAGTAAAGTCTACTACTTGGTTGCTTTTATTGAAAACGCATAATGTATCTTTTTCCAAAGCTGTTTCTCATCACACACATGTAAGTCCTCATTTTCCTGTTTAGAAATTAAAGAATGATTGAGGTTTTTCTGCAAATCAGTACAAAAGTACATGTTGTGTTGAATCTGTTTAACAGAAACTTATCATGGATGTCGCATAGATTGGGCATGTTATGTATTAAAGTATTGACAAACATTTGAAGCTAAAATTTTCCAGGGGAGATTTTTTCTTGAAATATAACCCTTTATGATCTCTTTAATTTTGTTGATTGCGAACGTTTGTATCAGCATGTTGTTTTTTTATCATCCAAAACTGTGTTCCACAGGAGATATTGCTTGTGTGAGATTAGACGATATCTCCTAGAAGATATCATTTTGACATTAGATTTTGCACAATGCCCTGACAATGCTATGACGTCATGAACATGATGACGTCACAGTATGTCGTACTATTGTTCTTAACGTATTTTGAGTAGTATAGTTATGGTAATGAGGTAGATCAGCTGATAAAGCGATGACGCCGCTGGTTGAAAATCCTTGATTAGTTCCCACATCGTTAGAGTGTACAGTCACCATTTTCTGTGTCCCCGCCGTGATATTACTTATCTCTCGATGTTACTTATCTCTCGATGTTACTTATCTCTCGATATTACTTATCTCTCTCTCGAGATGTTACTTATCTCTCGATGTTACTTATCTCTCGACAACCCAGATTCACCCTCTATAGATGTGTTCCTGCTGTATGTTAATTCTGACTTCCTGTGTTCGTGATATAGCCATCCATATTTTCAATGAATAAATAAAACTAACCCCAAAATGATAATATAAATTTCACCAATTGTGTAAATTATATTTATGAAATGTTAGAATTAACATCATTACACAGTAGCCATTATATTAATTTTTAATGTTATAAAAGTCGCTTGGCTTCGGAAACAATTAATATTTTTTTAATGTAAAAATGTCAAACAGACCTGGTCCTTTTTACATCACATCAGGATATACATTTCCACAGTGTCGGGGAAAATGGAGAAAACAGTTGTTATTTCACATCGGAATGAAAATTCAGGATGGGTAGGAAATAGGAAATGCAGAAAATTGCGACATCAGCAGTTTTGATTTGGTCAATGTCCATTTCAAAATACCTCTGGCATTACATTAGCAACAAAGGGATACACTGTTTTAATTAAAACATTGCTGGGTAGCCGAGTTGGTGCCACAAATCACCGCGACCTCTTGGCCTGCCAGGATCATCTGACCATGAGTTCGAATCCCAGTGCGCTCTGACTATGTCATATATTTGTCAGCTCCATACGTATGCTTTTGGGTTTCAAGAAAATGCCCGATGGGCGATTTAGTTTTCCAAATTTTCTTTTTTCCATTTTTTTCATTATTAGCATATATTTATGGTAAATGCGTGTTGAATTTTGTCAAATCCCTTGACAGGAAGTGGCCACAGCCCGGGTAGTTTCTGGACGTTTGGGTTTCCAGAATTAAATTGAGACATGTTTTGTACATTTAAGACATGGCCCCGTTTCACAAAGCTATCGTAGCGCTACGACTGTCGTACCTCCTATACTGGGCCTAGAGTTTCCAAGCTCTCTGAGAGCTAAGATAGTCGTAAGTTAATGTTAATGTATGACACTTACGACTATCTTAGCTGTAAGCGAGCTTCGAAAATCCAGGCCCTGTAACATAGACGTTCGGCAGTCGTAGCGCTACATTGGCGGATCCAGAGGGGGTCAGGGTTCGCCCCTTTGAAAATAACTTAAGACCGTATTGAAGATTTTTTTGCGTTGGCGGACCCCCCCTTTCAAAATTCCTGGATCCGCCCATGGCGCTACGTTAGCTTTGTGAAACGGGGCCCAGCATCTCTATATATACACCGTGATAGATGCGAAATACTGGTAGAAGCGACGTAAAATCTCGTTCACTAACACGTTGTTTTGTATTATTTCCATGTAGGTAAGGACGATATATTTGGCGAGGATATAAAAGATCCAGATAAGATGACGATAGGCAAGACCATGTATTGTGTCCGGGCGCTGTCGTACTGCGACATCAACAAGATTGAGCTGGCTGACCTCAAAGAGGTTCTATACACGTATCCGGAGTTTGCGGACACGTTCCTTCAAAAGTTCCAAGTGACCTTTAACCTTCGAAAGGTGAGCCAAACTGTTGTTACAGAAGTTCGAGTTATAAGTATGCTCGATACCGACAGAATTCGTTCCGTATTCAGAGCAAGGATGAGTCTCCGGAACTAGCCGGAAGGAACTACATTCACCCGTTCAGCGCAGCATACACTCACAAGAATTGATGAATTTATTTCAAGATACAATGTTTTCATGTTTCCAGGGCACACTACTGCAACGAAAGGTTAAAAGCAAAATGGAGGATGAGACGCTGAAGTTTATACGTCAACGGCGTCCGAGACTTCAGTGTAAGCGACGTAATACAGAAATCGAAGGTGAGTTGGTGTCTTGACTCATTCTTGGTACTTTAAAAGGCTCGCCGACATGATTCATGCAAGCCATCGTATTTCAAATTGATCAACGCTCATAATGTCGGTCACTTGATTGCCTGGTCGAGATCTGATTATTTACATACTGCCGTCATATAGTTGGAACATTGCAGAGTACGGCATCAAGCAACAACAACAACAACAACAACAACAAAACTATTAATTGTGAGAACTACATGTTCAAGGTGAAGCACGGGGTGGTGGGGTAGCCTTGAGGTTAAAGCGTTCGTTCGTCACGCTGAGGACCCAGGTTCGATTCCCCCCACATGGGTACATTGTGTGAAGCCAATTTCTGGGCTCCCTGTCTTTTCTGGCTGTTTGTCTCCCGCCGTAATATTACTGGAATATTGCTAAAGGCGGCGTAAAACTAAACTCACTCACTCACTCCAACAGTAGCTCTTAAGATACATACGAACAAGTACATTCAGCTATACACAAACACATTAAATCCTATTTTACATCACCTCTTGCCAGTGTCCCTGAAGAAACATTGTGGGTCCATTGCCACAGTGACCTTTGCTGTCTCATCGACGTTCTTTATAATTCCCCCTATTATCTTCAACAGGACGTGCTGGTCTGCGGCAACGTCGAGTGGGCAGCATGGACGCACGACGTACCAGCCGCGACATCATCGACCTGTCTGCTAGCGAGGATGAAGGGGTGGGGATCTTGGAACTGTCGACAGAGGGCGCCACTGAGGAGGTGACGGAGGAAGACTTCAACAAGAAGACAGGTAATTTGTCACAGAATCCATACCGCCACACCGAGACACTAATCGTTACTCTCATCCAGTACTGCAGACCTCTCCTTACTCGCTCTCATATCTACATACAAATCCTTACTCATGCTCATCTATTGAGATAGTGGTTAAGGCGTTCCGCTCGTCACGCCTAAGACCAGGTTCTATTCTCTACATGGGCACAATGTGTGAAGCCCATTTCAGGTGTCTCCGGATTTGTAGATCGATGTTCATGCTATTGATCACTGGATTGTCTGGTCCAGACTCGATTGTTCAGACCGCCGCCATACAGCTGGAATATTGCTGTGTGTGTCGAAAAATATAAACTCACTGATTAGACATCAATACCCCTTTTTCAGATGCAGTCCAACAGAGTCGGAAAGGAAAGAAAGAGAAGTCACAATCCACGCGTGACGGAAGTCAGACTAAGAAACAAACACTTCCGGTTCGAAAAGACCCGACTTCCGAAAGCTTGACAGGCCACGCGGGGTTGTCTCCCATTGCTTCAAGCGGAACAACTTACACACCCAAGTCGAGTTCGAGTACCGGGCAGATATGGAAACTGCAGAATATAGAATATGAAATAAAGCAATATCCTGACAAAGGGAGTATACACTCTTTAGCCGACATTGATAGCAGGCTGGAGAATCTGTATGAGTGAGTATATCACAGAGTTATGTCCCTTTATGTCTCACCCAAACTACGTCGTAAAACAATGCAGTCCAATCCGTACTCGAGTTTCAGTCTCTCTATCCGTACAGAGTCGTTATGAAGTCCCGTTATCTCGAACATATGCTTGAGTTTTGCCGTGACCAAGTTTGCACAATCTCGAAATACAGCCCCGTTATGTCCAATCCATGATAGAATCTTTTTAGGTCAAACCTGTAGTCTTGTTCCGTTCTGCCTGTCTGAACACACCTCTCGGCGCACTTGTAGCAAGCGATCTTAGCGGTATGACTATCTTAAGTCTATGTTACAACATGGGATCTACAATCATCTGTAAGATAGCTTTGTGCAGAGTCTCGTTATATCGGGCCCTTGGCGTTGTCTAGTTATGTATTACCCTTAACAACTCGTAATATAGTCCCTACATGTCTGTCCCTCACTAGATAACCGTCATGTCTATCCTGCTGTGGATCCCCATTATGTTTATGCTGTACTTGAGGCTCGTTTTGTCTTACTTGTAATAACAACTTTATGTCTAACCCGTAGTAGACTAAAATTGAGTCTCTGAACTGATCACTAAATACAGTCTAAGACATACGCAGTTCTTAATTTATCTTAATAAGACATAACAAGAAGGAGCCCAGAGATTGTCTTTATTTTCTGAAAAAAAACCAATCAGCAGAGATGTAATTGGCATTATGTCCGTCACTGACATGCCATTGAAAGCGTATGTGACAGGAATATTTATTGGCCCAAACAGTGATACAGTGCTGCTTTTTATCGGAAGTCCTTTTCGGGGAAACGTCTGTATTTTTACTTGCTATATATACATTTTTTTCTTTTTTAGCCGGATGCACAACTTTGAAAACGAACTGTACACAACTGTTGACGCCATCCTAGAAATACTCGGCCATAAACCCAAAGTAACACGTGATCAGTTTGACTCATGCGCATCGCCTACTTCCGGTAAAGATAAGTCTGTTCGTCCCAAGGGAGTGAAGCTAATTCACTCCCCTAGCGACGGAGAGAAGAAGACGGGTTGAGAGGGAGACAGAGAGCTTGTGTTCAAGTGTTGAAATCCCAGAAACAAAACCACAAGTCAAACGGGAACACGTTCGTGAACGTGTTCGGGAAAATTCGTACGAGGATTCTGAAAAGTGCAGCTCGTTAGAGGTCGCTATTTTGAGATGACGTCACGGCCATGTTGAAAGATAACGAATGTCTTGCCCAGGAGGTTAATATGTCTGCTAGTGGTATTAGATGCACCATTTTGTTGCTGACTACGTCACACTGCTTGAGGAACCAAGTCTCGTAAACTCACGTCCACAACGTCACGTTATCACGACACTGCTTCCACTGCCGCTGGAGAATCGAATATGTCAAAGTTTGTTTCGTGTGAGGAGAACTGGTCATATTTTGTGAATATGCGTGCGTTAGGATGATATTATTTAATATGCTAGTTTTGGAATATTCATCACAGTATAATGTGTTTTCCTCATGGTGATGCTAGGTAGACTGTCAACGCTTTGTAAGCTGCTGTAGATGACATATGTCTCTTGTCTGTACAACAGCAACGTCGGAAGGTGGAATGGAGGCCGTCAAAGTCGTAATCATTATTTTCCTCATGGGGGTTTACTGTTTAGAATCGTTTCCCTGGCAACCGTGCTGGTAAGGGGCGACACATTGGGTCCTCCAGATTGGTTATCGGATGGTAACATGTTATTGTACCCGACAGCATGGGTCTTTGTTCATCATATCAACCACAAGGTCGTCAGATCGACCCTCGATTATGTTAAGACCGCCGTCTTATAGCTGGGATATTGCTGAGGATGGCTTTTAATAACTGAAATTCGTAACACAACATTTAAATTTCTCCCCGTGTTTATCAGTGTCTTCTGTTATCGCCAGTTTCTTCTGTGTAGAATGGGTGGGGTAGCTTAGTGGTGAAAGCGTTCGCTCGTCACGCCGAAACTCCGGGTTTGATTCTCCACATTGGTACACTGTGTGAAGTCCCCCGCCGTGGCATTGCTGAAATATTGCTGAAAGCGGTGTGAAAGTAAACTCACTCACCCCTGTGTAGAGTGAGTGAGTTAAGATTTAACGTCACATCGGCAATATTTCAGCCATATCGTGCACCCCTGTGTAGAATAACCATGGAGCATGATGACCTTGTCAAACTTCATAACATCGATGCATGTAATATGTTCAGAGGAAGCCACATTCACGTACAATGTTACGTTTAGTTACGCATAGTTACACATAGTTACGCATAGTGCGTAGTGTTAGGTTACGTGTGAACGGTATTCGTTGAATTCGAGGTTCATAGAACCCGTCATATGAGATTAGCTTTTGGTCGTCTTTCGAATGTGATTATGCTTTAGCGTATGTGTGTGCGCGTGTGCATGTGCGAGTGCGTGTGCATGACCGTGGTCGCTTGCGTAGCAGAAAAAGAAACAAGTTAGTAAGGTAAGCCAAGAGTCTATATGTTAATATATTTATGAGTGAGTGAGTGAGTGAGTTAAGATTTAAAGTCACATCGGCAATATTTCAGCCATATCGTGACTAAAGCAAGTTATAAATATATCAACAATTTAAGTGAAATTATAAAATTCTGCCGACGAAGGACAGTAAAATAACTAGATTATCACAGATATAGATATAAAACTAGTAACTAAATCTAAAACATTTGAACTATACAAGACGATACAATATAAAAAACAGGCTATTGATCACCAACAACTGAAGGTAGATCACCATACTAGGGACCATGGGGACTTACAGTACATTTGCTTCCTGCATGGACCCTAGCTGGATTTACACCATCCCTTCAGCCATTGGCGACAGAAGAGAAACCTAGCCATAAATTAAAAGTACACATATTCTACGATTAAAAACCTGGTACACTTAAATTGACTAAATGTTTTGGGACTAATATATTTATGAATATACATAAGGTTTGCATTATGTAGAGATGTTTCATGAACAATTGTTAATAGAACGAAAGCCCAGTTTGTGTAAACGCCACTCTTGAAATGAAACGTTACCATGGCAGGGTCATTGTAGTTGGAATTTTCAACTATGATTTAATGATTTTGAAAGTTTTAGGTAACAATACGAGAAGAATATTTCGAAGTTAACATTTATTATCATATTTATTATTTAATTAATTAATTTTGTTAGTTATGAATTAACATCTATTTGTTTATTATTCATTTATTGATTGTATTATGGTCTTCGATTATTCTAATGAGAGGAAAAAAAGAACCTTGACAAGACATATCAAGGTCATTTTATTGAGAGGCGGTTGGGTAACTTAATTATTCGTTATTCCGAAGGTCATTCGTTTGAAAGGGGGCGTTTAACGCTTACTAACGTTATACTTTCGCTGTAGTTTCACAAAGTCCGTTTTGGTTCTTTGTGAAGTATATGACTGTCTTCGTGATCGGGGGCCTGATACACAAAAACGTGCGTAGCACTATGCCAAGTCAAAAGCCAATGGCTTATCCTAAGCCAATGATAAAATATAGAGATACGATAGGTCGTAACGTTACGAACGCTTAGTGGATCGGGGTCCAATGAATATTTCTTATATTTCAATGATACTTCCGGACTGGGCCAAGACGATCTCCGACAGAACGTTTGGGCCAAGACGATCTCCGACAGAACATTCGGTACATACATTGAAACGAGCGTTACGTCGTATGTATTTTGAAGGCGGCGCTGTACGTCTACAAGAATAAATTTGTATATTAATGTAATATTTTTGTAAACCACTCATTATATCGTGTCGCATAGAATCGTATTACTGTATCTGGGTTGTTAAGTTTAGATATATAATAATAGTCCGGCTTATCCAAACGAAATATCATATGTTAGTGTTCAACTTTGAGTTAACCTGTTTTCTCTTATCGAAAGCACCACAAGTATCGACGTATGGCAATAAACATCGAAAGCTAACCTGTGATAGAGTTACGTTGCAATAAATATTTGTATCTTGTGTGTGGTGTTCTGTTTCTCTGAGCCGAGTGTCCGATTGAGAGGGAAAGGTCTTGAATGTGGCTGGAGAGGGATACATCCATAGCCGGCGGACGGGCGGTCATCGGCGAAGAACCAGAATTAATCCATCTATCGAAATACGCATACACGCATCCATCCGTCAATTGATCCATCAACCATCCATTGATCAATCCATCCTAACATACAGACAGACAGACAGACAGACAGACATGCATACATACATACAAACATACATACAGACACACACGTACATGCATGCACACACATACATAAATACATACCAACATACGTAAAAGCGTACGTACATATGTACAGACAGATAGACACACACACGTAATGCACGAACACACATACATAAATACATACCAACATACGCAAAAGCGTACGTACATATGTACAGACAGATAGACACACACACGTAATGCACGCACACACATACATAAATACATACCAACATACGTAAAGGCGTACGTACATATGTACAGACGGATAGACACACACACGTAATGCACGAACACACATACATAAATACATACCAACATACGCAAAAGCGTACGTACATATGTACAGACAGATAGACACACACACGTATTGCACGCACACACATACATAAATACATACCAACATACGTAAAGGCGTACGTACATATGTACAGACAGATAGACACACACACGTAATGCACGCACACACAGACATAAATACATACCAACATACGTAAATGCCAACATACGTAAAAATCTGCCTCAAATTCACTCGCAACATTCAGTGAATTACAATATAATTCTCTGCAGCTAAGGGGAATAGATTAATTCTCCTTCATCAAACACGATACAGGATTATACGACGAAATAACAGTGCATCCATGCAATAACGGCGAAAGGCAAAGCAATATGGCGACATTTGTACATAGATGATAGTCACCATCATCTTCAAGAATGCGCCAGACATCACCAGTTCACAATGGGACATGGTATGTGATCATTGTCATAGTATCAGGCGTCATCCTCCACATGATACATGATTCACATAGAGAGAATCCTCATTCTAATATTGGGGAAGGTAACATCGCTGGTTGTTAACGCAACGTCACGCACAACTCTGACCGTTTAAAACAATCACTGGTGTATCATGTGCTTAGCTGATTGGCTAATGACGTTCCCTTAACCCATGGAGCGTTTTGTAGCCTAGTGGTTAAATCTAAAGCGTTCGCTCGTCACGCCGAAGACCCGGGTTCTATTCCCCACATGGGTACAATGTGTGAAGCCCATTCCTGGTGACCCCCGCCGTGATATTGCTGAATATTGCTAACATCGGAGTAAAACTAAACTTACTCACCCACTCACCTTTAATTCACAAAAGCTTCTTACTTGAATCCATGTACTCAATAGCTGTACAATCAATTTCATTGCAAGCAATTCACTGAGCTCAATGTCCGTATCTTCAGGTAAAGCCTAATTATACCAAGTATACTGATAAACATATAAAATTATACATCACACCTTCAAACACGTAACAGTGCGACCGCCTCCGTGGTGTAGTGGTTAGAGCGTCCGCCCGGAAAGCGGAAGGTCGCGGGTTCGATCCCCGACCGCGTCATACCAAAAGACGTTAAAATATAGTACTTATTGGTCCCTGCCTGGCGCTCGGCATTAATGGGTAAAACAAGGACTGGTCGGCTCGGAGTCAGTATAATGTGTCTGAGTGGGGTATTCATGCTTCACTGCGGTATGGTATCTCAGTGGGCTAGCACTATAAAACCAGCTTCAGTCTGGGCTAGTACAAGCAGCCACACATACACATACACACGCATGCACGTCGTCATATGAGCGAAATATTCTCAAGCATTTTTTTTCAATAATTCTTTTTTGAGAAATATATATATCTACATACTGTATTCCTGAAGGTCAGAATACATTGCACAATTCACTGAAACTGTAAACAGAAGGTTCTCTATCGTTGTCGAGGGGACATTTTTCCTGACGGCAACCTTCCAATTTTTTGTTTGATTCTTCGTTGTTTCACGACGCACTCAGCACTATACCAGCTATGAGACTACTGTCCGGACATATTCCACTCTGGACCAGACAATCCAGTGATCAACACCATGAGCATCGATCTACGCAACTGGGATACGATGACATGTGTCAACCAAGTCAGCGAGTCTGATCATCCGATCCCGTTAGTCGCCTTTTACAAGCATGGGATATTCAGGATCATTTCTAACTCCGATCTTTATGGTACAAATCAATTCGGAATTGTGCATGAAATCAGACAGATAAATTGTTACACATCCCTACAGTCTTCAGCCATCCCCCGTAGTTCAACGTGGTAATGTCCGTGGTGACAGGAACGGTCGGTAGAGGCTTCATGTTCAATTCAAAATCAATTTATTCCTAATATAAACCTTTTTATTTCTGAATTCATATCTAGAACCCAAAACACAAATTTACAGGAATGGCATTCCTCGTTGTCTAGTGGCTCAAAAACTTATCTATATTCTCAATTTAAATTTATTTTTGGTGTTGAGCCATATCTCCATTGCATAACTATCAAGAAATTTCGTATTGCCTTAGCGAGGTTCAGGTGTAGTTCACACCAACTGAATATAGAAACTGTTAGATATATAAAGAAACCAAAAAACTCAAGATTGTGTGAAATGTGTTCCTGTAACTATGTAGAAAATGAGCACCACTTTTTACTGATTTGTACTGCCTATGATGATCTACGTAAACGTTTTATCCCTGTCGATGTTTTCCCCCATTCAACCATGTGTAAATTTAATTGACTGATGAGTAATGCTAATCCTCTTGTGTTAAGAAATCTTGCCATGTTTATGTTCTATGCTAACAATCGTCGTCTCGGTTATCTCCCATTTGACAGACACCCATTTGACAGACTCCCAATTGGCAGACACTCAACTAGAAGGTTAATTAGGGTAACACCTACGGGTATAATGGAACAGTCCACTGTCCAGTGAGTAGAGCAGGGTGAGCCTGAAGCAGGCTTGTTACTGAGAAGTTTGATTGTGGGTAAATAGAACTTTGTTGTGATTTAATGAGAAAACGTTTTGTTGGAGAGATATAGATATGTACATATTTGAAAACATTCTGATTTGCAGTAAATGAGACACCTGCATTGCCATGTAAGATACGATTAATACAAATCAGTTTTCTAATTTTAACAATACTTTCTAAAAATTGTAACAGTTTATGTCTTTGAGTAGTATTCAATGGACATTCAAGGACGTAATGAAAAACATTCTCACATCCATGGCCACGTTGACATGATGCGTCATATTTTAAATATTTATTCTAAGTAACTTGTAATTAAGTGCACTCGTCATATATCTGAATACTGTGTGCAAAACATATTACTTCTTTATTCCATATGAATAATATTTAGGTTCACATTTGTCTTTATTTGATTTATATGATACAACAGTGTCGCAATTTCTAATAGATAAGCTAATGTTTTCAATATGATGATGCCAACTCCCGTTAGACTAGAAATGTTATGTCTTTTCATCCATCTTTCAAATAAATAATATAGCTTCAGTTTGTTCCTGTGTTTTTATTTGGACTATTCCATTATAATGTGTAGGTAACAGGTAGTAGATAATCTGTTCACTGAACCGAAAATGTTGTTGTTTTAAGGTGTCCGCGAACTGGCTGTCTGCGTAATGGGAGGATACCGTCGTCTCTACAGCCTGAAGGATGCCAATGTATAACGTTGTACCATGGGCCGATGGCCTACACCCTCATGACTAAAGACTTGACTTGACATGTTCCTATTGTTTCTGAAAATCTCATTTACTGGTCGTCAAAGTGAACGTGTAGCTTTAAATAGTACACACTGACGTCACTATGCGTGTATGTTTCATGCGTGACACAAAAGCTCGTCAATACTCCTATGTTGACTCGATCCGTCTTGAACGCTTAAACAACATATTTGTTTCATTTTTTAAAAACACATCGGAATAATGGTCTGTTGTATCTCTTACCCTTACAGCCTCAAACACTCGGCTTTGAATAAGAAAACCGGATACATATAGGTCGTAAAGAGCGTGCAGGTCTCATTGTGTGGAGCTTTGTAAAGGCGATATTATTTTGTTAAGTTAGTCTGTGCGTCTAGAGTGCGCTCTTGCATAACATTAATGTATGGCCAACGCTTCACAATCTGGGTCAGCTGCATACCTCTGACAATCTGACAATGTTTGAGGTGTTGTTACGCCTACAGATCAGTACGGAGGAGTGAGACATCAAGCTGATGTTATAGGTCTTGTCTGGACCCCACCGGACCTGTCTGTGCTTTATTACGTGTTCAGCTCAGCCCGGAGGAGTGAGTGTAAAGCTCCTGTTATAGGACTTGTCTGGACCCCACAGGACCTGTCCGTGCGTTGTTCAGATCAGCGGAGGAGTGAGGCATCAAGCTGATGTTATAGGTCTTGTCTGGACCCCACAGGACCTGTCTGTGCTTTGTTACGTGTTCAGGTCAGCTCGGAGGAGTGAGTGTCAAGCTGCTGTTATAGCTTGTCTGGACCCCACAGGACCTGTCCGTGCGTTGTTACGCCTTCAGATCAGTACGGAGGAGTGAGGCATCAAGCTGATGTTATAGGTCTTGTCTGGACCCCACAGGACCTGTCCGTGCGTTGTTACGCCTTCAGATCAGTACGGAGGAGTGAGGCATCAAGCTGATGTTATAGGTCTTGTCTGGACCCCACAGGAACTGTCTGTGCGTTGTTAGGTGTTCAGCTCAGCGCGGAGGAGTGAGCCAATGATTGGATTTTGTAGGACCTGACTGGATCTTACAAGACCTGACTGCATCTTTCAAGACCTGACTTGACGATACAAGAAGTGACTGTGGATGATACAGCACCAGACTGTGGCCTTTCTAATGCCTGTATCACACAGGATCTGACTGTGGATCTCACAGGATCTGACTGTTGATCCTTGGAAACCTGACTGCTGATCTCAGAAGATCTGGCTATATCATGCAATATATGACAGGATCATACACCTTATAGTGTCCCTCACGAACTCTGGCTGGTTGAATCCAACAAGATCTCACAGGATTTGATTGTTAGTCTTACAAGGTTGGACATAGCAACACCTGACTGGACATAGCAACACCTGACTGGACATAGCAACACCTGACTGGACATAGCAACACCTCACTGGACATAGCAACACCTGACTGGACATAGCAACACCTCACTGGACATAGCAACACCTGACTGGACATAGCAACAACTCACTGGACATAGCAACACCTCACTGGACATAGCAACACCTCACTGGACATGGACATAGCAACACCTGACTGGACATAGCAACACCTCACTGGACTGGACATAGCAACACCTGACTGGACATAGCAACACCTCACTGGACATAGCAACACCTCACTGGACATAGCAACACCTGACTGGACATAGCAACACCTCACTGGACATAGCAACACCTCACTGGACATAGCAACACCTCACTGGACATAGCAACACCTCACTGGACATAGCAACACCTCACTGGACATTACAACACCTCACTGGACATAGCAACACCTCACTGGACATAGCAACACCTCACTGGACATAGCAACACCTCACTGGACATAGCAACACCTCACTGGACATAGCAACACCTCACTGGACATAGCAACACCTCACTGGACATAGCAACACCTCACTGACATAGACACTGGACGCCGCAACACCTCACTGGACATAGCAACACCTCACTGACATAGCAACACCTCACTGGACATAGCAACACCTCACTGGACATAGCAACACCTCACTGGACATAGCAACACCTCACTGGACATAGCAACACCTCACTGGACATAGCAACACCTCACTGGACATAGCAACACCTCACTGGACATAGCAACACACTGGACATAGCAACACCACTGGACATAGCAACACCTCACTGGACATAGCAACACCTCACTGGACATAGCAACACCTGACTGGACATAGCAACACCTCACTGGACATAGCAACCACTGGACTAGCAACACTGACTGGACATAGCAACACACTCACTGGACATAGCACTGGACATAGCAACACCTGACCTCACTGGGACATAGCAACACCTGACTGGACATAGCAACACCTGACTGGACATACACCTCACTGGACATAGCAACACCTGACTGGAGCAACACCTCACTGGACATTACACTGGACATAGCAACATGGACATCTAGCAACACCTCACTGGACATTACAATATCTGACTAGACCTTACAATATCTGTCTGGATTTTACAGAACCGCTGCCTGAATCATACAAGACCTTACCGTGGATCGTGCAACATCTGACTTTGGATCTCACAGGACCTGAGTGTGGATTGTACATGCTCTGACCGTGGATCTTACAGGACCTGACTGTGGATCTTACAACACCTGACTGTATGTCTAACAACATGACCGGGTATGATGTCGAGGATCCGGAGACGTCAGACTATGATAAGTAAGATATTTTATTTTCAACCTAATATCATTTCAATTTATTCTTGTGTTTCATTGATTGTACGTATCAGTCGGAAGTGAAATAATAAAATGTTTTCTCAGTTTTATCAACCGCTGTGAAAATATTATGCCCTGATGTGATAAATATATTCTTTCTTTTGTTAAATGTCGATTTCCAAGCGGAAAGTGATCGTTAGCCGGGAATCAATACGTTATAAAACCAGATGTAAACCAACAAACAACATGAGATTGAATGTAATTGACAATTGTACATAAAATGAAACAAATTAAATTAGAAACAAATCACTGCGAGGGTGTCACAGAACAACAGGACACAACAGAGTGGCAGTACACAACAGAGTGGCGGTACACAACAAAGCGGCAGTACACAACAGCGCATCAGTACACAACAGAGGGGCAGTACACAACAGAGCGGCAGTACACAACAGAGCGGCAGTACACAACAGCGCATCAGTACACAACAGAGGGGCAGTACACAACAGAGCGGCAGTACACAACAGAGCAGCAGTACACAACAGAGCGACAGTACACAACAGAACAAAGTACACAACAGAGCGGCAGTACACAACAGAACAACAGTACACAACAGAGAGACAGTACACAACAGAACGACAGTACACAACAGAGCGACAGTACACAACAGAACAAAGTACACAACAGAGCTGCAGTACACAACAGAACAACAGTACACAACAGAGAGACAGTACACAACAGAACGACAGTACACAGCAGAACAAAGTACACAACAGAGCGGCAGTACACAACAGAACAACAGTAAACAACAGAGCGGCAGGACACAACAGAGCAGCAGTACACAACAGAGCGGCAGTACACAACAGAGAGACAGTATACAACAGAGAGACAGTACACAACAGAACAAAGTACACAACAGAGCGGCAGTACACAACAGAACAACAGTACACAACAGAGAGACAGTACACAACAGAACGACAGTACACAACAGAGCGGCAGTACACAACAGAGCGGCAGTACACATCAGAGGGGCAGTACACAACAGAACAACAGTACACAACAGAGCGGCAGTACACTTTTAAGGGCAGTGTAATATACAGGCTTTGATTATAGCAATAAAGTGAGTGAGTTTAATTTTACGCCACTTGACCTTACCAAGTTGTACAATTTCAAAATTTGAGGTCAGAGGAAAGAAACACATTAAAATGCATATTGATGTTAATGTCCGTAACAAGAGTCAATTTCAACGTGTACAAAAGGACATTACTTGACGAGGGTTTGTATTTAATCGAGTCATGACCAGAAAACTAGTGACTGATATTATGAACAAAGTTGCAAGCTGTTAGCATACGATGATATGTATCATGTCGGGTAATGTGCAGAATTAGGGTGCATAAGTGGGTGGATAGTTGGGTGGGTTAGTGAGTGAGTGAGTTTAGTTTTACGCCGCACTCAGCAATATTCCAGCTTTATGGCGGCGGTCTGTAAATAATCGAGTCTGGACCAGACAACCCAGTGATCAACAGCATGAGCATCGATCAGAGCAATTGGGAACCGATGACATGTGTTAACCAAGCCAGCGAGCCTGACCACCCGATCCCGTTAGTCGCCTCTTACGACCAACATGGGTTACTGAAGGTTCATTCTAACCCGGATCTTCACGGGTTGGGTGGGTTAGTAGTTAGGTAGTTAGGTTGTTAGGTAGTTAGATAGGTAGTTAGGTAGTTAGGTAGTTAGGTAGTTAGGTAGTTAGGTAGGTATGTATGTAGGTAGGTAGGTAGGTAGGTAGGTAGCGTATTGCTGGTGTCCCTCATCGTGACATTGCTGAAATCTTGCTATAACGGCATAAAACAATACTCACTCCAACCCCGACAGGAGAGTTTCGCTTATACGACACAGTTGCTGCGTGTCAGTATAAACCAATCTATATCATCTACATAATATGAAGCTGACGTTTTGTTAAACCAACAATTACACCCCATACAGACCCGGATTAGAATCAGACCCCAGCATACCAGGGCCTGTTGTACGAGACGACGAAATCGTGTCAGGTTGTAGCGTTCGCTAGCTGGTAGTATTGCCATGATAATGTTCGCATTCACCCAGAGATGAGATGAAAGGAGAAGCTGCGTGTCGCGCTCAGCGTGTCACGGGGTTCAAGGTCAAGCTTTGTATACTATTCATACGCATGATGCTATGGAATCCTAGAAGGGACATTGTCACGTTGTCGCATTGTGGCCCATAAAAAAGTGGCAAAAAAGCCCCAAACGCGACAATACGGCATAGCGACATAGCGACAAATGGCCAGTATGTCGCATTGACGCTCATCTGTTCATTTTGACAACGCGACAATGTTGCTTTTAGGATTCCATATGATGCAGTCCAAACACACAGTTTTATCCCCAGATTTTAAAGATGTAACTAGACCGCTGACATGTTTTTGTAGTGCACAAAAACGAAATATAATGTGCATACAAAAATACATGCTATTCATCATCTGTAAATGTAAGTGAGTGAATTCCGTTTAACGCCGTGCTTTATTTGTATTGAAATTCTATAATCGTGTTTATTGCGAGGAAAGTTCGTTTTAACTCAGGTCCTTGACGTCAAGCGTTTAATCGGTGAAATCTATGAAACATCGGTGCTGAAAAGACAAGAAACATGACCGGGGCTAAACGGGTTTTGAAACTGCGACGAGATGGTTCTGTAGTGGCCAAGGGACGTAACTGACATTCAACTCGAATTGCCGCGCCTAAGACAACAGAACGCAAGAGGCGACATGGATATGAGATTTCTGAATGGTTTAAGGAGTGTCAGTCGTCATATGTTCAACGTCTGAAGTCTGTCATTCAGGTTGAGATATATTTACCTTCATGTGACAATGTACACTTTCAAACGGGTACCTTCATGTGGCAATTTACACTTTCAAACGGGTACCTTCATGTGACAATTTACACTTTCAAACGGGTACCTTCATGTGGCAATGTACACTTTCAGACAGGTCTGTCCATGTGACAATTTACACTTTCAAACGGGTACCTTCATATGACAATTTACACTTTCAGACGGGTACCTCCATGTGACAATTAACACTTTCAGACGGGTACTTCCTTATGACAATTTACACTTTCAGACGGGTACCGCCTTGTAAAATTTACACTTTCAGACGGTGTCCTCCCATTTGTGAGAACTCCCAGTTGTGAGACACATTAAATAATGGTTCAGTGCACATAGGTGGTGTTTCCACATCCCTACAATGAAAGTGGGATCAGCCCAGCCCAGTACCCACAGGAGGCATAGTTCATTGATAAGTTGATTAATGGAATAGATTATCAAAGATTATATTTACACAGAAGAAATAGTTCATTGAATATTTTATTTATTCAGAAGAATATGTAATTATGATAACACATTTTTATTGACTATTATGAAGGTTGAAAGTCATTTTGGGTTAAACATATTTTAATATATATGAAAATGAATTGGGATGGGTGAACAAGCATTACTGCTTATGTTAACACCGCTCCCATGCAACATAAAATACAAAATTAAATGGAGGATGTGACGTCATCGATATTGACTTTTGCATAAATATATTTTTAAGTACATATAAATATATACAGATTACATCAAATGCAACTATTCTCTAAGTAATCATAATTAGAGACTTACAGTTGTGTGTGTCTAACAAGCTGTAGTTTCGGAGACGGAGTAAATCTGAGTAGGTAAATCAATTAATCTTTCAAATGATCACGAAGTTACCTGCACAAAGTATTATTTTTTAAAGATATTTACCTGAGTATGTTAATCAATTTATCTTATAAAGTTTCATTTAGTTACCTCCACACGATTCATTTACATCGCAAATCAGTAATTAGCTAGGGTTAATCAATTCTATCAGACAGGACACTATGGAGTGTTTTCTTTGTTAATTACCTAGTCCACTGTCTCATAACTGGGAGTCTCACAATTGGGAGTTCTCACAAATGGGAGTAGACCTTTCAGACGGGTATACAATGTCCTTTGTGTATACTACTAGCTTCTTTTCTTAAGCCACGGTGGCTGAAAGGGTTACTCTGAGACTTGTGCACTGTTGTTTAGGTGCGTCATTCTGAGAGGTTTGGTTCGAATCCCGGATGGATTTCCACCTCGCAAATTACTAAAGTTTGTACTTAACCAAGAAATCGATATCCTAAATATAGTATCAGTTAACAGTGATAAGAATGCCAATGAAATAGCAGAATTCGTTCTCTGTTGATGCTTATGAAAAGGATGTGCAGCATTTCGTATATTGCTTCATTAGTAATCTTTAGATACGTTTTGATCTCATAGGGGTGGTGGGGTAGCCTAGTGGTTAAAGCGTTCGCTCGTCACGCCGAAGACCCGGGTTGGATTGCCCACATGGGTACAATGTGTGAAACCCATTTCTGGTGTCCCACGCAGTGATATTTCTGGAATATTGGTAAAAAGCTGCGTAAAACTAAACTCACTCACTCACTCACTCACTCTCATAGTAGTCCTTAATCTTTGCATGCGGAGAATACCAGATTCAGTTTCAAACACCCCTTTGATAAAGGATGAAGGGTTTCCTTACGCTTGAAGAGTAAAACATATCTATTACGACCAGTTCTAACCCCAAATCACCTTTGAATCACAAGTTAGAAAGTGATTGTGGAAAAATTCAAGTCGAATAGCGCATCCAGCAACAGCTTAGTGCCATACGGCTGTATTTGCTGTAGTAGCTGCTACTAATGCCCCTTCAGAAGAAGATCGATTACAAGTTGCTTGTAACAGATGTTATCATCACAACCCACCGGGTACCCATCCATTGCTGAATGAAAGAGATGTGAGAAATGTTACCATCTCATCATACAGGGTACCCACCAATTGCTGGGTAAATAGGATGTGAGAGATGTTATCATTTTATCCCATCGGGTACCCACCCATTTCTGGGTGAAGAGGATGTAATGTAATTAGGATTTGTCGTGTTTCAGGAAAGCAAGGAGCCCCCTCGTGTACGCCATCCTCGCTAGTTCGCTACTCCTTTCCCTTGGACTGGCGCTTGGTCTGGGACTCGGCCTGGGGTCGCTGAAAGCTTTTCTGAAACCGTTACCCGAGGTTGTCGCCTCAACAACGCCAGAAACACCAACGGTGGAGACGGAGAGGTCGAGGCAAGGGGCGTACAGATTTGCCTCCGTCGCATCTGATATAAAGACATGCTCCGAAATTGGAACGTAAGTATGAAAATTAATGTGGAGGTGTTGGTTGTGTGTTAGAAACAGCTGCACCGGTACTAGTTGTTTGTTTTGTTGTTTAACGCCGCACTCAGCAATATTCCAGTTATATCGCCTATAAATAATCGAATCTGGACCAGTGATCAACGCCATGAACGTCGACCTATAATTGGGATACGATGCCATGCCTCAACCAATCCCGATCCTACTACTACTACTACTACTACTACTACTGCTACTACTACTACTAAGGACTAGTTTAGTAGGGATGATGATTAACATTGTTGAAAACATATTCTGACGCATTTATTCTCAGCCACACTTCCTAATGTATATTTCTAAGTGATGTTTTGAAGTAAATTAACAGTAAAATGTGTCTGTTTAGTGTAAATCAACTTCATTAAATGTCCTGACATTTAAAAATCTGGGATGTTTTTCTCTCATGAATATGAAATCACAACACTATATATCTGTCCAAAAGATAGGACACGTTTGTACATACAAGAACAATCACGGGTGTCCTGTTTGGCTTTATTAATTTTTACAATTACTGCATTCTGTCCGCATATAATTATCTTTAATATGTAAGATTATTTTTCCGGCTACCTGATTGGTCTAGAGGCGGTCACGTGACCGTCGACAGAAAAGCATACATGTATTGACTCCAACCCAGGTCCGACCAAAAGTCATATTGACTTGAGTTACTATGACGACAAGCTATGACGCCATTCTATTGTTTACGTCACAGTATTGTTGACATAACGCTATTGGTTTGTAGTGAAAATAAAATTACTTTTCTTGACAAAATGGACATGTTGTGGTTTTTAGAAGCTTTTTTCGGTAATTACATATAAAACAATTATGGACTGGTGAATTCGGTCAAAACCTGTTTCTATGGACCCGTGAAAAGCAATATTGACCGAGGACGATGAACACAGGTACTTATGACCTCATCAACAGTCTGTAATTGTATATTATTGTTTTAATCAACAAAATTACATTAAATATAACCTCTTTCTGAATTATGATCCTCATATTGCGGATTAATAGGGTAGTGTTATATATTCCTACGCATACGGAATGAACCACAATCCCGTTATTACGAACTCCGACATTTAATATTTCCCTAATAAACATTCATTAACGATCATATACATATGATAAATTTGTAAACATGAAGGTTTATTGAGTGGGAAATGAATTACGCATATAAATTCGTGTTTTATAGACAAGCGTTTAATATAATAAATGTATTTGACAGGGATCAGAAAAACAAGGCTATATGCGGGGACAGCTCCAAGATCTCTATTTCTGATAATCATTTTTCAGGATCCTTTTTATTTTGGTATGGTATCATCAGTGTTCATTACTGTGTCAAATAAAATGTCATCTATTTTTTAGTATTCGTGGAACTACGATTGCCGTTGTCTCCACCATAAGGAGGACAAAGTAACGCTATTATTTATATCCGTCAGAGAGGGTTTGAGACCAATTTTATCAAAGGATAAACATGTTTATACATTTTCTGTTAATTTGGCTAATTTAACAATAATCGCGAACAGTTGGAGGGAAGATGTAAACCCGGTGGGAACCATGCAGTGGCAATGGTACTGTAGTGAATGAGTATTGCATTACGCCGCTTTTAGCAATATTCCTGCAATATCACTGCGAGGGACACCTGAAATGGGTTTCACACATTGTGCCCACTAGGCTAATCGAACCCGGGTCTTCGAGCAAAAGCTTAACCACTGGGCTACCCCCCGTCCCCAAAGGTCCTGTAAGTCCCCATGGTCAGCTTTAAGGTGTTCAATAATCAAGTATTGGCGATCAGTAGTCTGTTTCTTCAAGCACCGTTAAATAATATGATATTGTTTAATGGCTTCACACTAGTTGGAAACACAATCTGTGATAATGAAGATTGCTGTCATTTGACGATAGGAGATTATATCCATCTATCAATATACATCTATCAATATTTAATGTATAATTGTCAAGTTATGTCTGATATACTGCTGATGAGACTCTAAACCTTCACCCACGTACTCGTTGAACTGTTAGGAATATTAAAATTACTAATGGTTGTCGGTAATGTTAACATGACCTCAATGCATTATCTATTTTAGATTTGTGAAAAATATAACTCTTGAATTGTCTCAAAATGTTCATACAAGTATAATTTTGGGGGATCATAAAGTTTGTCCTTAATAAACTGTATATAATTTCGACCTATAATAACTTACAGAATAGACAAATATGTTACATTACGGTTACAGTATGCATTAACAGGGATTTAAAAATTTAAGGATATAGCTTTTATAGAATGGCTGATATCCTAAACTATCGAGTTCATACAGACCCATGTTAATGATTCATTGTCCGAGGTGTTTGTCCTGTGAACTGAACTTTAACATGGAAACAAACTATGAATAACACGACCAGCATCAGACTAAGATATCTTCACTGAACAGAAATATCAGCCCCGTATTTGAGATATTTGTCGCATTATTATATCATGTATTTTACCTCGTAGCTATTTCGACCCGTGAAGATCCGGGTTAGAATTGATCTTCAGGAACCCATGCTTGTCGCAAGAGGCGACTAACGGGATCGGGTGGTCAGGCTTGCTGACTGGGTTGACACATGTCATCGTACCCTAATTGCGTCGATTGATGCTCATGCCTGTGATGGGATTGTCGGGTTCAAACTCGATTATTTACAGACCGCCACCATATAGCTGGAATATTACTGAGTGAGGCGTAAAACTAACTCACTAACTCGTAGTTATTTTATTTATCATGTTTCAATTCTTAGTACCTGGCCAAATGCATATTATTCTGTATAAGCTCTATCTCTGTTTACTTATGTTATACTTCCTTGTCCACTATCTGTCATCTTTATTTGCGGGAATCTAAATTACCTATGTGCATACCAAGGAGAGGGTATTCTAAGCTGGAGAACTTGTTCCTAATCCTTTTCTGTGTGAATAATATATCTTTAAAACAAAATGCATATAACACTAAAATATATTTGGAAAGACAAATAGTTCGTCAGAGAAAACACACATTTGGAAACATGGCAAACGCTCGTGTGTTGACACGAGTCCCTGGGGAGCATACAACTGGGGAGCATAATAGTGTTATTATATTATTATATTAGTAGTAGTAGAGTGGTAGTGGTGAGTGAGTTAAATCTTAACGTCTCCTCGGCAATATTTCAGCCATATAGTGACGAGAAAAGGTTTACATACACACTAGCCCGGTTTGGCTCAAAACGGACCGATGAATTGCAATCTAATTAGAAAACTAATAAGCATAAAATACTCAATGAAACGCTGATCATAATCAAAACATCATACCCACTCTGTGAGGTTTTTGCAGAATTTTTGTCCTAAAAATAATAAAGATGTTTACCAAACTATCATTAAAATATTGACACAGTTTACTATTTGTTACGAGGGAGGAGTGCAGAGAAAGGGAAAGCCGGGTGTTCGGGAAGCACGTTCACAGACAAAGTTATTTACACATTAACCTGTGCTGTGCCGTCTCCATCCGTTCTCGAACACCTGGCTGTCCATTTTCTGCACTCCTCCCTCGTAACAAATAGTAAACTGTGTCAATATTTTAATGATAGTTTGTTAAACAACATTTTTCTTTTTAGGACAACAATTCTGCTAAAACCTCACAGAGTGGGTATGATGTTTGATTATGATCGAGTTAGAGCGTTTCTATTAAATACAAGTAGTTTTGACTGCTTATATAATATTTCGAGTTAGATTTCAGTAAAATGGTTTGTTTTTAAATTTGAATTATTTATCAAACGAAACGGACTATAAATACAAGTAGTTAAATGAAAACCTGACTGACTTTAAAAGCAATATCAATATTTCAGTAATTCAAATGATTTCAGTAAATATGTATAATTTTGTTTCTTAAATTTCAGGAATTATTTATCATTACTGAAAATTTCAGTAAGTACACATAATTTCGTGTGTAATCAAGATGTGCGGATCTGATTGTCAGTTCGTACATATGGTGTTCGTGTGTAATGAAGACGTGCGGATCTGATTGTCAGTTCACACATATGGTGTTCGTGTGTAATCAAGACGTGCGGATCTGATTGTCAGTTCACACATATGGTGTTCATGTGTAATCAAGACGTGCGGATCTGACTGTCAGTTCACACATATGGTGTTCATGTGTAATCAAGACGTGCGGATCTGACTGTCAGTTCACACATATGGTGTTCGTGTGTAATGAAGACATGCGGATCTGATTGTCAGTTCACACATATGATGTTCATGTGTAATCAAGACGTGCGGATCTGACTGTCGGTTCTTGCATACTGTGTTCGTGTGTAATCATGACTTGTGTGGATGTGACTGTCAGATTATGTCAGTGTGTTGTCATGTCTTTAGTGGATATGACAATTCAATCATTTCACTGTATTCTAAAGTCATATATTTCAGGAACATCCTTGCAAGGGGCGGATCAGCCGTGGATGCTGCCCTGGCAACCGTAATCTGCGTCGGTGTCTCCAACCCCATTAACTGCGGCATCGGTGGAGGTTTCTTTATGACCATATATGACAGGTAGACCCTGATTTGCATATTCATTATATTCCAATTCATTACACACATTAACCGCCACTCCGACTCATCCACATCTGATGACTTTTGGATATTCACCATGATAATATTTTGACGATCTCAGCGATAAAACAAATTTGAGAAACGGGCCTTAAGACCAGATCCGTCGATCAGATCCGGGCATTGGTTGACAATGATCGTTACTACTCACATCAACCATTGCTTTCTGGGAGAGGAGAAAATCCAGCAAACAACCCTAAACCTGAAACAACAAATGTAAACTATTACCAATTTTACGTTTAGAACCGGGGCGGTGGGGCAGCAGGCCTAACACCCGGGTTCGATTCCTCACATGGGTACAATGTGTGAAGACCATTTCTGGTGTCCCCCCGTCGTGATATTGTTGGAATATTGCTAAAAGCGGCGTAAAACCATACTCACTCACGTTTACAACCACATCAAAATGTCACGATGTGTCAGTCAGGTGCGGTCGAAAGCCTAACCGTATAATTACACACAAGATATCCAAACTATTATCAATTTTATCTGAAAATCAAAATGTTCCTCACCAGGGCTACCGGCAAGGCATATGCTCTGGATGCTCGTGAGACGGCGCCAAATGCCGCCAACAGCAGCCTGTTCGTTGATAGGGAGAGTGAGGCTTCAACCGTCGGTGAGTACACAATACTACAAATCATAATATTATATGGGTATTTATATCGGGCTATAGTCCATCCCACATGCATGCTCAAAGTGCTTCTTTGTTTTCCCTCGATCTTTGAATGTCAATCTCAGCGGCACATCATATTATCAATTTCAACTCCCTGGGGATCATACAACTCTTGCTGCCACTCGGCGCACTGAGTTAATGTGACTTTCCCATCCTTTCGAGATACCCATTGACAGCTGGGCGGACTGGGACACATTGTCACAGTACTTTGTCCAAGTTCACTGCACGTTACTGTACCCGGAACTAGGTGTTTGCACGCATTCATGTGGCCACCATCTGGTGATATACCAACGGATTCGTGGGTTCCTTTAAGTGCACAGGTTTGTGTACTGTACACTAGGGGTTATGACAGCTCTGCAAGAGTCTGCTCACAAAGTTGACTCCAGGCATTTACGTTACATCCACATGTTATTATTTATAACACGTCACAATTTAATTTTGGAAACACCAAACACCAGAAAGTCTCCGCACTGTGGCCACTTTCTGACAGAGGATTTGACAAAATTAATAAAAAAGTCATACTTTTATCATAGATCTATGCTGTAAATGATTTGGTCACTATCTCTTTTATCTTGGCGGTGGAGCGATGGTGGGGTAGCCTAACACCATAAACAAAATACTTTAAAAACCCACTACGACATCTGTATTCAATACCAGTACCAATATTCATGCTTGTTTTGGGTCGGCAGGGTAGTCTAATGGTTAAAGCGTTCGCTCGTCACGCTGAAGACCCGGGTTCGAGACCGCCTCCGTGGTGTAGTGGTTGGAGCGTCCGCCCGGAGTGCGGGAGGTCGCGGGTTCGATCCCCGACCGTGTCATACCAAAAGACGTTAAAATATGGTACTTGTTGGTCCCTACCTGGCGCTCGGCATTAATTGGTACAACAAGGACTGGTCAGCTCGGAGTCAGTATAATGTGTCTGAGTGGGGTATTCATGCTGCACTGCGGCATGGTATCTCAGTGGGCTAGCACTATAAAACAAGCTTAAGTCTGGGCTATTACAAGCAGCCGCACATACACATACACACGCATGCACGTCGTCATATGAGCGAAGTATTCTCAAGCACGACGTTAAAATCCAATTCCACCACCACCACCCGGGTTCGATTGTCCACATGGGTACAATGCGTGAAGGACATTATTGATATTGCTGGATTATCACTAAAAGCGGCGTAAACTAAGCTCATTCACTTCATCGGGGTGGTTAGAGACAACGACGGACTTCATAGATCCATTTATTCCTGTGAGGATGATGCCCTTTACAATCTGGGTCACGCTATATGCTCCTGTTTAGGAGATACATTATACTACCGACGACATATACACCAGAAGCCTGCCCGGTACAGAGCTCTCGTTTAATATAGCATCGGGGCCTCATCTCTGAAACCGGTCTTTCAACTTTGGAAGATTGTGACTATCCGTTAACGCTCTTGGGTTCAGATCTCGCGGTAAGAATGGGACCCGTTACTATGGAAACGGCCAGCCTGGAGCTTCATTTACATGCCACGAACATGTTTTATTGTGTGTTATTTATCACACTCAGCAATATTCCAGCTATATGACAGCGGTCTGTAAATACTGAAGTCAGACATTCCAGTGATCAACATCATGAGCATCGACCTACGTAGTTGTTATTCAATGACATGTGTCAACCAAGTCAGCCGGACCACCCAGTACCGTTAGTCGCCTCTTGGCTACAATTCTAACCCGAATCTTCACGAGTAGACACAAACATGTAAAATACACAGGTTTCTGAGCCTTCCCTCTGTTGTCTACAAGCATAGATCGTGCCGTCGGTAATTCGTACAGCCAGGCCTGCTTTCTTTAGTCGATTCACACCGATCCAAAACACTCGTATATTACAACGCTGCATAAAACGAGACCAAGCTCTGCCTTGCGTGAAGAAGACATGTTGACAGGAAAGTATGGAATCCTAAAAGGGACATTGTCGCGTTGTCGCGCTTTAGTTAATTGTGCTTCTTTTTGCTTTTCTATGAAGGCGACAACATGACAGTGCGACAACGCGACAATGTCCCTTCCAGGATTCCATATGAAAGAGCATTTGAGTTAGTGAGCTGAGTTGGATGTCTCCGTGTACAATGTTTGACATTTATCAGGGTGTCATCGCAGCTTGTTTTTCTTACCATGTAGACGCCGAGACACAAGCATAGCACAAGGAACTAACTGCTGCGTACGTTTTTTTGAAAACGTAAACAAAATGTTTTATGATTGCCAGTGCAAGTGTTTTGCTTCAGACAGACAATGGCTGAGAAACTATTCAAATGCAACATAGGACAGCAAGACCGACCCTTCTAATTTTATTGCCAACCCCCCAAATGTTTTAATCAGTCGCTGCCACAAGTCCACTGAACGCTAGAAATTGTAATAACAATTACAATAAATGAAAATCAAGAACATTATTCTGATAATTTTGTCTTTTTTACGTTGTTTTTTTAGTTTTTTTGTCGCCGACCGACCGAATTTGGTGGCTACGTGAAACACATATAAAAATGTATGCCCATACAGAGAAAGAGGACATTCTCTAACTATGAAATTGTTTGGCCCCGTTTATTTCCTATACACCATTCTTGACGCAATGTGGGGTATTAACATTATCCATGTTTGTATCGAAACCTGTATTTAATTATCAACAGATCCTAAGGATCTTATTGCGAACCTGGTCTGTGTGCACATGTCAGTACATGCCTAGGTTGTACAGTTACCCCTACGCTCTCTTGTGTATCTAACCCGTAGCTATCTGAGTTAGAATTAATCTTCAGCAACCATGCTTGTCGCTAGAGGCGAGTCACGGGATCGAGTGGTCAGGCTCGCTGGCTTGGTTGATTCACGTCATCGTATCTAAGTTGCATAGATCGATGCTCATGACGTCAATCACCTGGTCTGCTGCTGACTCGATTATTCACAGGCTGTCATATAATGGAACAGTACTTAGAGCGGCATTAAACAAGAAACTCCCCAGCACCCCAAAAAAAAAAACAAAAACAAAAAACAACAAAAAAAAAAAAACAAAAAAACAAAAAACAAAAAAACAAACCAAACCAAACTGCTGTCTTTCAGCCACATCTTTCTTTCTGCTACCATTCAGCCCCCAACAACAACAAAACAAAAACAAACAAACCCATAACCAACAAACAAACCAAACAAACAAAAGAAAAAACCCGAACCCCATACAACAACAAACAAAACAAAAAACAAACTGCTATCTTTCAGCCCCCAAACAAAACCCCCAAAAATCCAAACCAAAACATAAAAAACCAAAACCCCCAAAAAAAAAACAAAACAAAAGAAACAAAGCAAACTGCTATCTTTCAGCCCCAAAAAACCCCCAAAACCCAAACAAACAACAAAACAAAACAAACAAACACACACAAAAAAACCAAAGAAAAAAGAAAAAAGACAACAACAAAAAACAAAACATAAACAAAAACAAACAAAACAAACTGCTATCTTTCAGCCACATTGTTTAGTGACACTAAACAACACTAACGCATCATTGTCACATTCCTTCTGTGAGTTTCATGGTATGTACCCTTCCTGTTCTAGGGGGGCTGGCCATTGCGGTTCCGGGAGAAGTGAGGGGATACTGGGAGGCCCATCAGAGATTTGGCAAACTTCCTTGGAAGGACCTATTCGAGCCTACCATCAAACTGTGCAGAGAAGGAGTGGAAATCCAGAAATTCTTGTTCACGAAAGGACTTAAGGCACATGAAGACATTCTGCGGAAACGGTCATTTACGTATGTTTACAAATATCTTGTGCCATCTATGGCCTCAGTGCTCCATGATACAACCATGATATTTGATCATATTATCAGCCACTGGTTTGTCTGGCGTCATCAGGCCGCCGTGGTATACATCTGTCAAAATTTGATATTTGATAACACTTGCATAATTGAGATGACACGACTTTATGGATGATCAAGTTCTTTATTTTAACAATGGCGAAGTTGATCATCCATAAAGTCTTGTCATCTCTATATCACCAACTTCTAGAATGCCACTCAAACAAAACTTGCATAATTAACATTGCCGTAGGCTGGTGCCAAGATTTGCATTTAGAAAATGAAACGTGCAGTTTTCGTCATAGCAACATCACCACTGCTCAAGCTTTCTGATTGGTCAGTTGATGTTGTATAAACGCCAATAGAGTGACCTGCCTGTGCGGATAGCTTGACGTCATAACGTTTGATTTAAAATGAAAATAACGTCATAACGTTTGATTTCACGTCATAACATTGATGAAATTTGTTCCCATCACAGAATGTTCTTCGACCGGACTGGTGACGTGTTAGGGGAAGGGGACAAGATGACGTTTACAAGACTCGGAAAAACCTTGGAAACGATTGCTAACGAGGGTGCTGACGCCTTTTACAACGGGAGCCTGACTGACTCCATCGTCACCGAGATTCAGGACAACGGTGGGTGTCTTCGAGGGATTGTTACAGTTAGGTATCACATCCGTGGTGTAGTGGCTAGCGGGTCTGTCAGAGGAGGTCGGTCGTTGTTCAATGCCCTGGTTTCGTTAAATGGTCATGCTTCTTGTTTCTTTGACTGGCGCTCGGTCGTCTTGGAGTCGGCATAATGTATCTGAGTGGGGTATCAATATTAAACTACTGCAGGTTAGCATTATAAAACAGGCACAGCTTCAGAGTGAGTGAGTGAGTGGTTCAGTAAAGTCAAAATCAGTACCTGTTCTTATCATTCACAAATAACATAAAACAAAGTTATATGAGCCCAGTGTTAACAACATCATATATTCTCAGGAGGGATAATAACGGCAGCTGACTTAAATGGGTATGCGGCGAAATGGAAAACGCCCACGAACTTCACGATGAGAGACGGTACTACTGTGTACTCAATACCCCCACCGGGGAGCGGGGCAGTGTATGCCTACATGCTCAACATCCTGGACGGTAAGTACCACTCCTTCCGTAACACATCACCGATAGGGATTAGCACACCAGCAACCCGTAGTCAGACACAATTCAATTCAATTCTTTATTCTTTATTTTCATAAACCACCTTGGTGGTACAAGAGCATATATTGTTAACATATATACAAATACAAATTCAAATTCAAAATGGAAGTAAACAACATATTAACATTTTTTTCTGACAAGAGATGATAGATGTAGGGTATATTTTGATAGATTTACTATAAATGTTTTTACAGATAATATTTTCGTGAACTTTGTTTCATTGGGAAAAGAGGTTAGATGGGAGGGTAAATATTGTTTCCTCAAAGAATCTAATGCTTTGCAATGAAAAATATAGTGGTATTCATCTGCGATGCTTTAAGAAGTGCATAGTTGACACGTTCTCTGTTCCCTTGGAATATTATACCAGCGGCCCGTCTCAATAGGTAAACTATGGTTACATGTTCTAAATCTCAATAATGGTAAAGAAATGCGTTTTGGAAGGAGGAGATATACATCAAAATTGGGAAATGGCTTTAGGTGCTGATAGTGTATACCATTGGGACTAGAAATAATGTCATTGTGCCGGTTTTGGAAAAATTGATCTTTAAGAATATGTTCAACTTTTGAGACCAGCCACTGGGTAGTACAAATTGAGGGATTTTCAAAAACATACGAGAATCAAGTATTGTCTAATATATTTTTAACGTGCGAGGGCCAGGGATTATCTTTTTTATCTATTGATCTTTGAAATGAGAAAAACTTGTAAATTAAGTTTGTAAGCTTAAAAGCACCTTCTTGGTAAGTTAACTTGTGCCAAAAGTTTAATAAACGTTTATATATCATAATTCTATTTGGGAATCTTCCTAGTTCCCCATACAGCATGAAACGAGGGGTTGAATTTCTTAATCCGGTAATGAGTCTTAAGAAGTTTAAATGAAATTTAACACGATGTCTTTGTTGAGAGTGTTAGAATGTATTCAACGTTCTCCAGAATATCAATAAGCTCAAGAATAAGTCCAGTAGTAGCCTATTCTTGAGTGTGAAACAAAGAAACATACGAAGGGTACAAAAGTGCATTCTTAACATTTTCTGTTGCAAAACATCTTATCCAGTAACTGCTTGCTGTAACATATGTTATAACATATGAGTTTGGCTAATATGTTAACACAATAGAAACGCATTTGGTATTCAAATTGGAAAAGGTAGCCACGAAACGTCATTACAAATAAAGTACCATCTCCCCATAATGGATTTCTATCCATATAGACTACTTTTATCACAAACAGTATAACATCTATCCACAAAGGATTCCTATCCACAGAGGGTACGTTTCATCACAAACAATATAACAATGTTTTAATCAACCGCTGGACTGAACGCGAGAAATTGCAATAAGAATTACAATAAATGACATCACAAACAATATACCAATTGACCACAAATAGTTACTATCTATAAGGGGTACATTTGATTACAAACAATATAACATATATATACGTTTGATTATTTGTATAACAACGGGTTTATAATTGTTTTGATATTTTAAACTTTTAACCTTATTTGCATTGCGTAAACATGCAACCAAGCGTCATGGCCCCAGCCTTGTTTTTGTGTGCATTAAACGAAGATATGACTTGAGTATCCTCAGTGGGAAGAGAATGGTGATTCACTGGTCCCGAAAATGTAACAGTGTACTACACTATATCAGTGATATTTGTTTTACATTGCGACCTTGTTGTCCCCAGGCTACAACTTTACGGCAGACAGTGTATCTAGCGATGACAAGACCACTCTGACGTACCACAGGCTGGTGGAGGCCATGAAGTTTGCATATGCCAAGAGAACCGAGCTCGGGGACGAGGACTTCGAAGACGTAGCTGACGTAAGTATTATGGCGTCGTCCTTCAGACAAATGTTTTAGTCGGTGATACTGTTACATGGCAGCTGTAATCGCTGACTTCTATTGGGTATCGACACCACTACCATGCTTACGAGCTTCACCGAAAATGTAAAACTGGGTACTCTCAAGAATTACCCCATCCTACTAACACACACGCTCACTCACTCACCGACCCATTCACTCACTCACTCGCTGACCCTAAAACCCACTCATTCACCGACCCATTCACTCACTCACCAACCGACTCATTCACTCACTCACTCACCGACTCATTCACTCACCACTCACCGACCCATTCACTCACTCACTCACTGACTCATTCACTCACTCACTCGCTGACCCTAAAACCCACTCGTTCACCCAAACACAGACTCATATCTCATAGCCACATACTGTAGTGTCAAAGGCTGTAGTGTCGCCTAGTGAAGTTACCTTTTTAGTGTCACTTAGTGTAGTGCCACCTAGTGTTGTGTTACATGCTTTAGAGTCACACAGCATACAGTCAAATACTATAGTATCACATTGATGCATTGATGCATTGTTATCACGTGGTATATGTCATGACGTGTAGTGTCACCTACATACTGTAGTGCCACAGATCTACGTGTCAGATACTCTAGTGTCACCTACTGCAGTGTCACATACTGTAGTGCCACAGATCGAAGTGACAGATACTCTAGTGTCACATGCTGTAGTGTCACAGGTCGTGGTGTCAGATACTCTAGTGTCACATGCTGTAGTGTCACAGGTCGTGGTGTCAGATACTCTAGTGTCACATGCTGTAGTGTCACAGGTCGTGGTGTCAGATACTCTAGTGTCACATGCTGTAGTATCACAGGTCGTGGGTCAGTGTCACATGCTAGTGTGTCAGATACTTTAGTGTCATGCTGTAGTGTCATCACGGGTCGTAGTGTCAGATACTTTAGTGTCACATGCTGTAGTGTCACAGGTCAGGTCGTGGTGTCAGATACTTAGTGTCACATGCTGTAGTGTCACAGGTCATAGTGTCAGATACGGGTCATAGTGTCTTTAGTGTCACATGCTGTAGTGTCACAGGTCGTGGTGTCAGATACTCTAGTGTCACATGCTGTAGTATCACGGGTCATAGTGTCAGATACTTTAGTGTCACATGCTGTAGTATCACGGGTCATAGTGTCAGATACTTTAGTGTCACATGCTGTAGTGTCACAGGTCGTGGTGTCAGATACTTTAGTGTCACATGCTGTAGTATCACGGGTCATAGTGTCAGATACTTTAGTGTCACATGCTGTAGTGTCACAGGTCATGGTGTCAGATACTTTAGTGTCACATGCTGTAGTGTCACAGGTCGTGGTGTCAGATACTTTCTAGTGTCACATGCTGTAGTGTCACGGGTCATAGTGTCAGATACTTTAGTGTCACATGCTGTAGTGTCACAGGTCATAGTGTCAGATACTCTAGTGTCACATGCTGTAGTGTCACAGGTCGTGGTGTCAGATACTCTAGTGTCACATGCTGTAGTATCACGGGTCATAGTGTCAGATACTTTAGTGTCACATGCTGTAGTGTCACGGGTCATAGTGTCAGATACTTTAGTGTCACATGCTGTAGTGTCACAGGTCGTGGTGTCAGATACTCTAGTGTCACATGCTGTAGTATCACGGGTCATAGTGTCAGATACTTTAGTGTCACATGCTGTAGTATCACAGGTCGTGGTGTCAGATACTCTAGTGTCACATGCTGTAGTATCACGGGTCATAGTGTCAGATACTTTAGTGTCACATGCTGTAGTATCACAGGTCGTGGTGTCAGATACTTTAGTGTCACATGCTGTGGTGTCACAGGTCGTAGTGTAAGACCTCTAGTGTCACATGCTGTAGTGTCTCAGGTCGTGGTGTCAGATACTCTAGTGTCACATAGTGTTGCATGCCATGGAGTCGTGTCACCTACTGGTTTCACATGCTGTAGTGCCACATCAATCCTTTGTTTTAGTTGGTGAAGAACATGACGTCCCGGGAATTCGGAGATTCCATCCGGGCCATGATATCGGACAACATGACACACGACACCCAGTACTACGGTCCTACATACTACACCCGGCCAGACCGCGGAACATCGCAGATATCTGTTGTTGATGCTCTGGGTAATGCCGTGGCTCTGACTTCGACCATCAATTTCGCGTAAGAACAATTTACAGTGTCTTTCATCACTGTTTGAGTTCTCTGAAGACTGGGTGAGTTTAGTTTTACGCCGCACTCAGCAAATATTCCAGCTATATGGCGACGGTTTGTAAATAGTTGAGTCTGGAACAGACAATACAGTGAACAACATTATAAGCATCGCCCTACGCAATTTTCTGAGTGAGTGAGTGAGTTAATATCTAACGCCACATCCGCAATATTTCAGCCATATCATGACGAAAACAATTTATGCAATACAAAAATGAAAACATTGTGAAGAGTAAAACCTGTCGACGATGGACAGTAAAATACTAGAGTATCACAGATATGAACATAAAACTAACATGTAAAACTAAAACAGTGTAATTAAAGCAGACAATACAATATAAAACACGGGCTGTAGATCGCCAGCATCTGAAGGTAGATCACTGTTAATTTTCGGAGGACTGACGTCCATAGAGAATATTTATTGTGTTGTAATATTCCGATTGTATGGTTTGTTGATTACACATCAGGATTGGAACTGATTTTCAGCAACCCTTGCTTGTAATAAGTGGCCAGTAACGGGATCGGGTGGTCAGACGCGGCGAATTGGTTAATGTATGTATTGGTCATCGTATCCAGTATCATCCTGCACTTAATAAATGATACATTGATAAATAGCCCTGGTGAAGTATCTCTCTCTCTCTCTCTCTCTGCCCCCATCATAAGCGTGAGGTTGATGAATCTCCATAATATCGTGAAGATTCCAGGCGTTCGGGTCACAAACACTAACAAAGACAAAGTGAACGTGTTCTGTTCATCTTGGCACAAACACATGTGAAGGCAAGGTAATCGTGTATAGCTCCATCGGTGGCTCGCGACCTACATATGCAAAGGCATGCAGTGGCGAGTACTTCAGGTATATGACGGCGGTCTGTGAAGCATCCAAGACAAGACCAGGCAATCCCGTGATTGGTGTTGTCTTGTACGGTCCACTCCTTCGGGATACTTTGACACGCAGTTAACCGAATTATCAAGTCTGACGGCCCCGTTAGTCAACAAGTGTCGTATGCTGCCTACCTGTTCTAATTCGCAATTTCCCCTGCAGAATATCAAAATGCCATAATGTAATATGTGGAAGCCGCGCTTGCTGAGGGGGTGAGACTGCTGACCCTGTGTGCTGGCGATAAGGTTCCAGACTTTGAGGTTGTGGGTTCGAATCCCGAATGGGACTCAACCCAGCAGAAGTACTAGAATCTGTACTTTGCTGAGAAAATGTTATCCCAAATATAACACGTGTTACTATTTCTCTCCAGGTTTGGGTCTAAGGTGCTCGGCAACAGCACCGGGATCATCTTCAATAATGAAATGGACGACTTTTCGACACCCGGTGCTGTTAACGGGCTCGGCGTGCCAGCATCCCCTGCCAACTTCATCAAACCAAACAAGCGCCCCCAGTCGTCCATGACCCCGTCTGTCGTGGTAGACGACTCTGGAGACGTCATCCTGGTTATAGGGGCTTCAGGGGGAACGAGGATCACGACAGCTGTAACTCAGGTAAGTTGGACCATGCTTCATTCACTCAGAACATGCAGTGTCCTAACCTTTGTAAACGCCTGACGACTAGACTCTTTTCCAGCGATTCTTTCACAGACCGTTCTTCATTATTTTGCCTTTTACGCTTTGTGGAGTATTTCTCGGACGTTCGGTATTAGCTCTTCGGTTCACATATTCTGTCTGGTGTCCTTGAAAAAGGCATTTAGAAGCTGGAAGAAAACGAATACATGACAGTTAAACTAAACAATGCACGGATACCAGCTGAAAGTCGGTGACCACGTATTACTCACCTCTAACAGTATTGGGGCGGCGGGATAGCCTAGTGGTTAAAGCATTCGCTCGTCACGCCGAAGACCCACATTGGTATAATGAGTGAAGCCCATTTCTGGTGTCCCCCGCCGTGATATTGCTGGAATACTGCTATAAGCGGCGTAAAACCATACTCACTCACTCACTCTATCAGTATCAATAGAATACATCCTTCAAGACTGACATAATTTATGCAAACTGCACTGGCTTTATTTATTGTCTCATTTGTTTGCTGCATAACGTTGCACTCAGCAATATTCTAGCTATAGGTCGGCGTTATGTAAACAATTGAGTCTGGACCACACAATCCAGTGATCAACACCATGAGCATCGATCTAATCAACTGGTATACGATATCATATCAACTGAGTGAGTGTCCTGACCACCCGATCCCGTTAGTCGACTCTTATGGGAAGCATGTGTTGCTGAAGACCATTTCGAACCCGGATTTCACGGTCAGTAATAATAATAGGATGATAATGATGAAGATGATGATGACATGACTGTTTGGTCCAGGCTCGAATATTTACAGACCGCCGCCACATTGCTGGAATTTGCTGAGTGTCGAGTTAATCAACTACCAAAGTTCAGCAGCGTTAAACACAGCTCCCTCCCTCACGCCTTTGTTGTGTAACTAATACAGGTAACACTCCAGACGCTCAAGTTTGGAAGAAGTGCCGCCAAATCTGTAGACTACATGCGTGTCCATCACCAGCTGCTGCCCGACAACCTGCGGATTGAGGACGGCTTTCCCCAGGTACGTCTTTTTTGTAGATAGTAGACTGAGTGAGTGAGTGGGTTAAAATTTAAAGTCACTTTGGCAATATTTCAGCCATATCGTGACTAAAACAACATATATATTAACAATAATTAAATTCAAATGTAGATTATAAAATCCTGTCAACGAAGGACAGTAAAACAACTAGAATATCACAGATATAAATGTAAAACTAGTAATTAAATCTAAAACATTTCAACTATAGAGAACAACACAATATAAACAGGCTATAGATCACCAGCAACTGAAGGTAGTTCACCATACTAGGGACCATATGGGGACTTACAGTACCTTTGCTACCTGCATGGACCCTAGTTGGATTTACACCTTCCCTTTAGCAGCTGGCGATTGTAGGAAAATTTAGCCGGAAGTTAAAAGAACAAAAATACTACGTTTAAAATGTGGTAAATTTACATTTTACTTTGAAAGTTTTGGGACTTACGTACCCTCTCAGGAGGACAATAATTTTACAGTACTTTAACCCCCTTTGAGGGTACAGCCACTAACAGTTACTCATCTAAACTACCAATAATAAAATACATATCTATTTACAAAGTATTCATCAAAATTTATCTAGCAATTCTATTTCTTAAAAATACAATGATTAAATGATAATTAATACTAAAAAGATCCTTCACTGTTTTGACATTAAAATATTTATCCCTTGTGATGGCAAAATCAATACAGTCAAGCAAGACATGCTTGACTGTGATTCTTTCATCACAAGGGATACAAAACGGAGGACCCTCGCCTTTTAACAGGTATTCATGAGTATACCTTGTATGGCCAATGCGACATCGTCGCATGATGACCTCTTCAAATCTGGACTGACAACCCAAGTAGGTGTAACCAATATAGCGTTTTATTTCATGTAATTTATTAATACCTACTTGGGTGTCCCACTTCTTTTGCATCATATCACGGATGTAAGTTCTAATGCTAGCTTTGCAAGCAGAGAATGGAATAAGAAGTGGTGTCACAGATTTGTTGAGCGCTGCCTGGGCAGCAAGATCGGCCATTGTGTTCCCAGAAATACCAACGTGGCTGGGTAACCAACAAAAGACGATGTCGCATTGGCCAGTAGCAAGCTCATAATATAATTCAATAATTTCTATTAAAAGTGGATGTTTACAAGAAATATTTTTAATAGCCTGAAGACACGAAAGAGAATCGGAAAAGATTATGTATTGTTTATATTTACGGTGGTTATTATATTTAAGAGCTGTTAGTATTGCGTTTGCTTCTGCTGTGAAAATTGAACTGTCATTGGGTAATCTGGAATATATTGTTTTGGACCCAATGACAGTGGCACAAGCTACTGCGCCGACATCCTTGGACCCATCTGTAAATAAGGATGTATGTAGATAGTAGACTAAGGACAGTGCGGTTTCTCAGGAAGGTGTCTTACTGCAGACATTCGGCTGAGATAGTGCCTTGTCTGAAACACATTGCTGGATGCAGTTTGTTGCGTATAGCCCGTGTCTCGCCAGGCAAGTGCCCTATTCCGAATAGTCGGCTGTGAATAGCGACTCGTCTCAGACACATTATCAGATGCATCTGGACGCGTAAAGCTTGTGTTTCCCTCGGCAGGTCGCTTATTCTGGATAGTTGGCTGTGGATAGTGTCTAGTCTTAAAATCATTGCTGAATGCAGTTGGAGGGGAAAGGGTCATTTTTCACAAGTAGATATATTATTGCGGTAATCGGTTGCGGATAGTGACTTCTCTCAGGTAGGTCACTTATTCTGGATAGTGAGCGATGGGTTTGTGTTATGTCTATTATGATTGTTGAATGCAGATGGAGACGAAGGGCTCGTATTTCCCCAGGTAGATGTCTTATAAGAGATAGTCGATTGCGGATAGAGACTCGTCTCGGACACATTGTCCGAAGCACCTGAAGGCGTATAACCTTTAACAGCGATTCTCAGTATTACAGCTAACTATGTTGATATATGCTGTTAGATTGCGTTTTGAATGGAACTGTGATATGCTGGTGCCAGACAAATGTATTTAGAATTAAGGATCACCGAGCATTACCCTGCATCCAAACAACATTAAAATTAAAGATAAATTATTACACAAACCATTAATGGTAACCAGACTCTCACTTTGTACTCTGAAGTTATCACTTTTCTAACAGCATCAGAAGTCACCTTCTACTCACAGCAGCAGATTAACTCTTTGTTTTGACTACTAATAAGTTGTCCTACACTGGTCCCCACGTTCACACCTTCTTAACGAGTTGTCCCGAGTGGCCCCTGAATTTGGTTGTCACGTAATAGACAGAAAATACACCCAAAATCATCTATATCAAAACACAGCTTAATATCTTCGTAATATGGTGGATCTACACACATGAACACTTATTAAGCGCAACATGAATCCATGGGCAGTTTTTAAAGCTTGGCCCCCCAAAACAGCGATCATACAGTAGTATTCTGCAATGCACATGTAAAGCACGTGCTTCACAATATCTCAAGGTAGAATCATCTTCTAGCTGTCCCAATATGGACTTCCAACAACGGGCATCCCAGACTACTCGCTTTGCGTACCCCTCTGAACAGCTGCGGTGGACAGTTGTAATATTTGTACTAGCTAAGTAAATATAATCGTTAGATTATCATGAAAAACATAAAAGTGAGTGAGTGAGTGAGTTAATATTTAACGTCACATCGGCAATATTGCAGCCATATCGTGACGAAAGCAAGCCATACAATAAAAAGTAGAAACATTTTGAAAATTAAAACCTGTCGACGATGGACAGTAAAAAGACTAGAGAATCACAGTTATAAATATAAAACTAGCGCAAAGTTAAAATATTTCAATTAAAGAAGACAATACAATATAAAATACGGGCTATAGATCACCAAAAACATAAAAGACTGTAGGTGTTCAAAGGTATGTTTTGTAATATTGTCACAAAAAGCTATATTCGGCATGTTCCGGATTCAGGACAGTTTCTTCTTCAAGTTCACATTTTGTTTTCAAGTACAAGTTTGTATTTAGCCCCATCAGGTAATCGAACTCTCGCTCTCAGACTGAGGTACCAGTCCACAAAGTCAGCTGCCTGACCCACTCAGCCACCGAGACTTCCACTGCTCGCGATTTGGTGCCTCACTCTGAGAGTGTAGGTTCGAATCGTGGACTGGGCTCAACCAAAATCTGTTTCAGAATTTGAACTTAACAATAAACGTGTAATCCAAAATGTAACATTTCGTACCTTTCACCACTCGTATATGCCTCTAATAAAATCGGTGTGCTGTTTGTGCTTCCAGGAGATCAGAGCGGGGCTCATGTCGAAAGGTCACAACATCACAGAGTATGGAAATCCGGTGTCAAATGTTGTCCTTGTAAGAGTAACCAACAATACAAAGTACGGCGTCTCTGATTGGAGGAAAAGTGGAACACCAGATGGATATTAACCAATCACAGATGCTATCATAGTAAGAGCAAGGAATATTGCTTAGTACCACATCTGTGATTGGAGAAAAAGTGGAAAGCAAAATAGATGTTAACCAATCACAGATGTTTTCTTTGTAAGAGTAAACAACAATACGAAGTACGGCGTCACTGATTTGAGGAGAAGTTAAACGCCAGATGGATATTAACCAATCAGATGTTATCATAGAATTTACATGTATCGACAGATCATTATAAAAGACACACAAATATCTTTAAAAAGCCTCATCATTATCATTTTCATCTTTGCACACATATCTCGAGCATAACCGCGCTTTGGGAGTAAGGATGGCAGTGTTGTTAATGTGCACGACTTCGGACCAAAAGTTGTTGGGTTCGAATCCCGAGTCATAATTTTCAGTTTCAAAAGTACTTCCAAGTACTGCCCCTTCCCCAGTCCACCCAAAGACTCGGAAAAATATTTGGAAGCTTAAAACTTAAAAGAAGAAAAATCTCTTAAACACTCACCAACCCTCCCTTCCGAGAAATCATGATTGAGCCATTTTGTTGTGACAGTTTGGTCCCCGTTCCTCTATTTCCCTAATGGATATAACGTCTATACCTACAGGTTGATAGTAAATAGCAGTAGTCAAAGCCAAGTAGTTGGGTCGGTTTGTGATTAGGATATTTAATCAGCATTATCTGGGACGTTACACATGTCATATGTGGACTTACACTTTGCCCTTAAAGTATGGATTCTGGCGATAAGGTGCCTGACTCTCAGAGTGTGGGTTCGAATCCCGGAGGGGACTCCACAAACGTACTGGAATCTGTACTTTACTGAGCAAGTGTAATCCCAAATATAACATGTGTTACATTTGATCACTTAATGTCATTGTATATTCGTATCTCGTACCCTATACTATTTTTCACAATACTCATATTTTATATATTGTTTTATATAAACGGACGATACACGGGCCAGCATTTTAATACGTTCAACGTACGTCCTGCGCACCTCATAGGGGACAAATGAGGTAATAGTCGTATGACGCCAAATGTTAAAATGTGAGTGAGGGAGTGAGTTAAAATTTTAAGTCACATCGGCAGTATTTCAGCCATATCGTCACTAAAACAACTTATAATTGCACAAAACATAACGTAAATTATATAAGTCTGTCGGCGAAGTACAGTAAATACAACTAAATATCACTGATATAAATATGGAACAAGAATGTCAATCTAAAATATTTCAATTACAGAAAACAATACAACATAAAAGGGGCTCTATATTGCCAATAACTGAAGGTAGTTCACCATACAAGGGACCATGGGAACTTACAGTACATTTGCTTCCTGCATGGGCCCCAGCTGGATTTACACCACCCCTTCAGCTATTAGCAATTTTAGGTTAAAAAGTGAATGAGTGAGTGGGTTGGTGGGTTTCTGAGTGAGTGAGTGAGTGAGTATAAACTAGTATGGAACCAACAATAGTTCTAATCACAACAATGCTTAATACCCACGGGTCACCACTCTCCAAAGCTTCACACTCAGGACCATTTTCAATGAACCCCAGGTTAAACAATCCTTCTCGCTGCTGGCGATGATCAGGAATCTTACCATAAGCGTAACACAGTACCTATACGATCAACAAAGATTAGGAATCAACATATATTAAACAATGTGGTCACATTTATACCTTCTTTAGGGAACAATCAGTTTTCGCTACTTCAAAACCCTTTGAGGTTACGGCTGCTGCCAATCACAGTTACAAACCATATACTTCTTATATTGAGTGAGTGAGTATGGTTTTACACAGATTTTAGCAATGTTCCAGCAATATCACGGCAGGGGCATGAGAACAGGTTCACCCTTTGTACCCATGTTGGGAATCGAACCTTTGTTTTTGGCCTGACAAGCAAACGCTTTTACCACTAGGTTACCCATCGCCCTCTTATATTGTACTGACTGACTGACTGAGTTTGGTTTTACGCCGCTTTTAGCAATATTCCAGCAACATCACGGCGGGGGACACCAGAAATGGGCTTCACACATTGTACCCATGTGGGGAATCGAACCCGGGTCTGTGGCGTGACGAGTCAACGCTTTAACCACTAGGCTACCCCACCGCCCCTCTTATATTGTAAAAGTTAACTATATAATATATAACTTTACCCATATTCAAAATTATCCTTCAGTTCATTTCACTTACAAAGCACATTAGTAAAGGAGATGAGACATTATGTTAAAAAGATCCATCGGTGTTCCCTTGTGATGTTTTACTATTATTATTCAGCACATGTGGTACAATGAATAACATCTTCCCTTTTCAAGACACATTCATGAGTAATCTAGTATGGCTAATACTACATCGTCGTGAAATGATCTCTTCAAATATTGAACTACAACCCAAGTGGGTGTCTCATTTATTAACCCTACAATTGCATATTCCTCATATGCGAGGCCAGATTGCTACACACCCGTCTACGGACAACTAGGAGCTTTGGCAGTCCGGTTGAATTATTCATTGCAAACATAAACGTTTCTCCCGCATCTGCTTCAGATTGAAACACATGGTCCACCTCAAGAATCAACGGTTTCACATCCGCTGAGTAGCGCACCTCGTCAGTCAATAGCACATGAACTTTGTGCTGTTCCTCGAACATTATGCCACTCCGTTAAATATGTAAACGGAGTAGTTCCTTAAAGAACAGTTTCCAGTGATGACATAAAACTATTAAACAGCAGATGCCGTAACTGATTGAGAACTTGATCACTAACACCTTTGATTAACCTTATTAGATTGCAATCACACCAATTATTAAGCATCATTCACGTAAGTATTTCCAAAGATGAGAAACAGAACGATTTTCACGCATTTATTACAATACAATGATAAACATCTATCAACCTCAACTGAATTTGAATACACTCTATTGTCTCTAGAGTAAATGCAAAGATTGCCTCATTACACCTGATTAACTTAAAGTGAGTGAGTGAGTGAGTTTAGTTTTACGCCGCTTTTAGCAATATTCCAGCAATATCACGGCGAGGGACACCAGAAATGGGCTTCACACATTGTGCCCACGTGGGGAATCGAACCCGGGTCTTCGGCTTGACGAGCAAACGCACTAACCACTAGGCTACCCCACCGCCCCTATTAACTGAAAGGATGAACTGTCCCTGTCTTGCACAGTTTCCCTGTGTGGTACTTGTAATCATTGATGTGTTGGAATGACTGCGCACAAAACTGATGAGTGGATTCAAACTTTTCATTTTATTGGGTGAGTGAGTTTATTTTACGCTGCAGTAGCAATATTTCAGCAATATCACGAAGGGAAGGGCTCCACACATTATATCCATGTGGGGAATCAAACCCGTGTCTTCAGCGTGACGAGCGAACGCTTTATCCACTAGGCTATTTAAACGCCTTTGCTAGATGATAGTGAGTGAGTGAGTGAGTGAGTGAGTGAGTTAAGATCTTAAGTCACATCGGCAATATTTCAGCCACATCGTGACTACAAACAAGTTATAATTTTACAATAAATAAAGGCAAATTATAAAAGCCTGTCAGCAAAGGACAGTAAAACAACTAGTATATCACACATTTCACTAAAATACTTTAACTTTAGAGTACAACACAATATAAAAACAGGCTATGTATTGCCAACAACTGAAGTTAGATCACCATTCCAGGGACCATGGGCTAGATGAGAGCAGTGTAGGTTGTACTAACTATCACAGATCACGGATGTAACTTCTTACAAGAGGTTTGCAATCACTGCAAGGTATCAGGAGTCGTGTCCCAGATTTGTTGAGTGCTGCCTTAGCAGCAGAATCAGCCATTGTGTTAGTGGTGATTCCAACATGGCTGTGTCACCAACGAAAAAACGATGTCATATTGGCTACTTGTAACATACATAATAGATTTATATGGCGCCTGGTATCCAACTCAAACCTGTTCAACGGGGCATCACAAAGTGTACCCCGGATAACCCAAGCTGCCTGTGAGGCGCTAGAAGGTTAAAGTCACATGGCATATCCCACCCTGTACCCATTTTCAGCTAGATGAGCAGAATTCAAATGTGCTTCGTTGTGGGGCAGGACTAAAGTCCTGGAAACTCGGGTGTCAAGCTGCCAAACACTGTCAACCGACCTGTGCCAAATGTTGCCTAACTTCGACTGGTTTGTGACCTGAGCTCTATCCGCAGCATCACCCACCACGACGTTGTGTCATTCAAAAATTGTATGTGTATTTGTATTTGACCTATTTTTAATTGTCTGAAGGCATGATAGAGAATATTAAAACAGTATCCATTGTTTATATTTAGACTGGTTATTGATGTATTTAAGAGCAGTTAAAATGGCACAGCAACTGCGCCATCGTCCTTGGATCAATCTTTACATATTTTTGTGTAGGAATAATACGTATTTAACTGATTGTATTCTTGTGGGTATATTAGTTGGTTCTTTTTGTTTTGTTAAAGTAAGGTCTACCTCTGGCTTTACCATTTTATGTTTAATATGGGCAGCGGATATGGCAGATTTGACCCTTATTCATAAAGTGGCGGGCTAAGAGTTAATTTCGTACTGTAAATACCCTGGTAGAACGGATTAAATACTCACTCAGAGGCTGGATTTGACTTATTAGAATATAATTTGTGACATACTGTAAGGATGACTTGAGACGTTGTATTGGGGATGTATCACCCGCCTCCACGCACAAACTATGAATTGGACTGTTTTAAATGCTCCAAGGCAAAGCCACAGGTCCTAGTGATGGATGGTGCACTGTCTTTGTAAAGTAATTGTACATGCTTCACCATATATGATGGATCTGTAATCAAATTTTGGTTGCCTCAGCGGCCTCTATAAGTGCAGGAGCGTTCTGTGATAGCCTCCCCACTTTGAATATGACTGACTGACTGAGTTTGGTTTTACGCCGCTTTTAGCAATATTCCAGCAACATCACGGCGGGGGACAGCAGAAATAGGCTTCACACATTGTACCCATGTGGGGATTCGAACCCGGGTCTGTGGCGTGACGAGCCAACGCTTTAACGACTAGGCTACCCCACCGGCCCACTTTGAATTATAAATGACTTTAAACAAATCGAGTGCGTCCAGGCATTTAGCTGTGTGGTTGTCAACAAATATCCGTTATCAGTGATTGTAATGTTGGCTGGCCAGGTAAAGTCCATACAAGCAATACACATGGTGAAACAGTGGAAAGAATTGTTAGAATGATATGCTGTCATCTTGTGAGTGGAACCAGCTCTGATATATTGCTTTTAGTTTTTACTTACCAACTGCATATTTTCTGAAATCATCGTGGCAGAACTGAAATAAAAAACAAACCCAAATACAAATAAAGTGCGAAAAAAACATGTCAATATTCGAGTGTAGCCTCTCGTCAGATTTGTACATAATTGTGTCGTTAATTATCATAGCCAGTTTTGTCCTTTCTGTCACGATACGTATACCCTGACTACAGCATTGCATCATTCCAAGTCTTCACACTTCAAAAATAATCCTCTGTTCTTGTATTATTTAGTTGAGAAGAGGTCGTATTATAATGGTCTTCACACGTCTTCACACTTCAAAACATCTCAATTGTTCTTGTATTATTTAGTTGAGAAGAGGTCGTATTATAATGGTCTTCACACGTCTTCCAAGTCTTCACACTTCAAAACATCTCAACTGTTCTTGAATTATTTAGTTGAGAAGAGGTCGTATTATAATGGTATTTACACGAATGTGACTAAATACCATTTATAAGACAGATTTAGACATGGACTGCATTTATAATGCCTCTTTTGACATTCGAACAAATAAACATGTATATTAGAGTCCGGTAGTTTGTCGTTTCACCGAATGAGTTGTGTAACACTGAAGCTGCAATTACAAATAATCCTGAGCCCAGATCATGTTTACTCTCTCTAGTCTGATCTTAAGGTGAATCTACATGGTCATCGTGGTGATGGGCATAACAGCTTCCGAGTCCTACATCTCTATAAATAGGAGTACGACGACACTGCTGTCTGAAATACAAACTTTGACACGTGTGACAAGGATAGACTGTAGTGTTGAGTGTAGCAGAGAGAAGAACTGCCTGAGTTTTCACTTCTATCCTGATGGTCCAACGTGTGTCACCTTGCGAGAACGTTTCAGTAATGTTTCTGTCACCTCAACCACCGTCACCGGGTATCAGACTGATAAACGTAAGTAGGAAGTGTTAGTTTCTTCCTTGATTATAATCACGCCCTTTTGATTCATCAGAATGCCTTTTCAATATTGTATGTATGTTTTAATACTACTTACGCTATTTCATACCGTACAGTACTATGCTATCCTATGCTATGCTATACTATACTAATGCTGCACTATTCTAAGCTATCATTATACTATAGTATCTCGTACTGTTACTATGCTATGTTATAACTGTGCTATGCTATGTAATTGTATGCTATTATTCTACTGTACTCAGTAGTAGTTCATACAAAAATGGGGCAGTGGGGTAGCCTAATGGTTAAAGCGTTGGCTCGTCACGCCGAAGACCCGGGTTCGAATCCTCACATGGGTACAATGTGTGAAGCCCATTCATGGTGTCTCCCGCCGTGATGTTGCTGGAATATTGCTAAAAGCGGCTGAAACCAAACTCAGTCAGTCATACATGGTTTAATTTCATGTGGGTGACCCGCAGCAGAATCAGCCATATATGGGTTTACGCCGCTAATAGATGGTTTAATTTCATGTGGGTGACCCGCAGCAAAATCAGCCCTATATGGTTTTACGTCGCTAATAGATGGTTAATTTCATGCGGTCGACCCGCAGCAGAATCAGCCACTTTGTTACCTGAAATTCCGACATGTCTGGAGAAGACGATGTCATATTGACTAGTAGCAAGTTCAGTTTATAATTTGGTTAAACGTGGATGTTTATTTAACATATTTTAATGGACTGAAGGCAAGAGAATCTGAACATATTATGAATTGTGTATATTTCGACTGTCTATTACGGAAGCGTAGTAGGGCCACGGTGTCATGGTGTCACTATCTCCTATCTTCCTGCAAAAAAACAAAATCACTTGTGCACACTTTAGCCAAACTTCCCATGTTACAGGAGATCGTAACAGTGATGCTAAAAAGTGTCAGAATTGTTCTGGAGCGCACTCATTATCGAGTATGGAAAAAAGAAATGGAAATAAGTAAAATAAAATGTACAAAAATATTTCTTACACTTAAGCAAAGAAACTGGTGTCCACTACAGACCAGACTGAAACGTATGCTTCTGTTACCAAACTCCAACAGTTTCCTCAGCAACAGTTCAGTGTCCAACAGATTTGACATTGATAAATTCTATTAATCCTGACCCCACTGTCCATCTGATTCTTGTACTCAGACAGCGGATCCCTTCCCAGCTGAACAGATTTCTGATTCTTCACAAACTACTTCTGTGACACCACCTCAAAGATCAGGATCACAAAATGACTCCTCAACAAAATCACAATCTAGGAAAGAAAGGAATGTCTTAGCAAGGCATAAAATTGACTCATCGTCACGCAACGAACATACTGACAGGGTATCAAAAGGATCAAATGATCCTATAAAACTTCTAACAAGTTTTGATCACTAGAGGGGATAGACGTTTCAGAAAACATCCATCGCAGGACGACAAGTTTATCGCCTAAAAGGATTTAAAACGAATTTTAAAGTTTTACCATTACTTGTCCAACAGGCACCCCTTGAAGAGCAACCTCCTCGTGGTGGGTGCTGGGTAACGCCAATGGCTCTTCGCCCCCCGTGTGGACCCGGGGTCGAATAGGTCAACAGAACCCCATTGCTGGTTGTAAGAGGAGACCCAATTGCATCCCTGTGTCGGCAGAGGAAGGGAGTCTGGTGGTTGAGGATGACGGAACCGGCAATAGTGTTCAATAATACAACACACCACTTCGACCCTGACTTTGCCTAGACGGGTGGTAGAATAGGTCCGATTCTACCAATCGGCTGGTCACGCCTTGCCCTGTGCATGGAATGTCTATACAAAATTTGGTATTACATAACACTTTTGACCATGTTCAAAATGTTAACTAATATTCTACCAAAACAAATTAGCCTCGCAGACCCATGCACAGAAGGCGGTGGCTCATGGGCCAATCTGGTGATGCTGACCTCCGATTTCTGTACGTCTCCAATTGATTGTCATGGACAGAGCCATCCTGACCTTTAATCTGGTAGGCAGCTACAGCATTTCATGTCAAATTCGCTGGAGTATAACACCCCCTTATCCCTGGTCTTTGCAGCTTGGAGACCCGCTGCAGTATAAGATCGTCCTTGTTGACACTCCACGGTGGGTGGGGAGAGGGGATGCCGAACCACATTACTAACGACATGGCTTCCCAATACCCCGGTTCAAAACGAAGACACATGGAAACCGACAACTCCTCGTCTGACGAGAGTACGCCCCTCCGACCTGACTACTGGCCACGCTTCCTGATCATTGAGGCTTGTGACAAGCAACCTTTGCAATTGAATCCTTTTGCAATCTCCAAAGGTATCGCTAGTATCTGCGGAGAAGTTGCCAATGTTACAAAGCTTCGATCTGGCTGATAGAATGTACCTGGAAACAACAATCACTAAATCTCCTCAAAATACAAGAATTTGTCAATATCAAGGTCGCTGTCTCAGCACACAAAACACTTAACTCGTGTAGAGGCATTGTACGGGACAGAGCTCGAAGCCTGTCTGACATGACTGAAGAACAAATTGTCAAGGAACTCTCTCAGCAATCCGTCACAGCCGTAAAACGATTCACCTTCAAAAAGGACGGTGTTGTTCAACCAAGGAACACCTATCTCTTCACGTTCGCGCGAGCAAACATTCCTGACTCGATTAGAGCTGGTAATTGTAGCATTGGTGTGGAGGTGTATGTCCCCAATCCACTCCGGTGCTACAACTGCCAAAAGTTTGGACATGGATCCAAGTCCTGTCGTTCCTCTGCTGTTTGTTATCGCTGTGGTGACAAGCATGAGGGCAACGACTGTACTAAGGAAGTGAAGTGCACAAACTGCGGTGGTAACCATATGGCCTCTTCCAACTTCTGTCCAGTGTGGCAACGCGAATCCGAGATACTAAAGATCAAGCACAAAGAAAATATCTCCTTTCACGAAGCAAAGAAGAGGGTTGCAAGTTTAACTGCAGCCCCTTCAACCATCACCTACTCTTCTGCTGTCTCCCGTCCTTCTATCACAACTGCAACCATCTCATGTCAGACCGACCTGACATGGATCATGTCTTCTCAGCCAACTGAACTCAACACAACTCAGCCTATCTCAGCCACTCCATCTCAAACGCCAAAAGTCAAAACCTCTGAATCACAAACACCAGAACAAATGCCAAAACCAGAAACAGAAACTGCGCACAGAAAAAGGGAAAAAAAGAGGCTAGAGAGACTAAAACAACTTGAACAATTGCCAAAGACAAAACCAAAGGCCACCTCTCCTTCAGAGGTCCCCATCGAGGTCCATAACTCCTTTGGCCCTCTGGATATGGAGGTAACTCCAACTCAACCTCACACCAATAGGAGTTCATCAAACGCTTTCTCACATTCACGTGACATGTCACCAGTGGAAGCACCATGAATCCACAAAACATCATCCAATGGAATTGCAGAGGACTTAAGAATAATTATAATGAATTACAGTTATTGATTCAAGACTTCAAACCATCCGCGTTTTGTCTCCAAGAAACCTACCTAAAAACGACTGATACATTTGACATCCGTCGGTACAGTTCCTACCACTCCTTTTCTCCTCCCGGTGTAAAAGCTACAGGAGGCACTTCTATCCTGGTGAGGCAGGGCGTCCTTCATAGCCCTGTTCCACTTAAAACCAACCTACAAACTGTTGCTGTCCGCATGACTCTGAACATAGGGTTTACACTATGTTCCCTCTATCTCCCTCCCACCTCAACTGTTCGCCTATCAGATCTTCAGAACTTATATGATCAACTCCCGAAGCCCTGCATAATCATGGGCAACTTCAAAGGCCATAACCGGGAGTACTGATACAAATAGTAAAGGAAAGGTCCTTGAAGAGTTTCTCTCCAATAATGATGTATGCATCTTCAACGATGGATCAAACACCTACCTCCATCCTGCCACTGGATCATACTCTGCTCTCGATCTATCACTTACAGATTCTAATCTTTTAAATGAGTTCGAATGGTCGGTCCATGACGACTTTTGTGGAAGCGACCACTTCCCAACAATTCTTACTCCTATCAACCCCACGGATGAACCACCATCAACAAGATGGAATTTTACTCAGGCCAATTAGCCTTTATTCCAAACCCTATGTTCAGAAAATCTTAAGCCAGACAACTTCAGGAATGTTCCTGACCCCATGGAACTATTTTCAGAAGTCCTAAATGCCATCGGAGACAAAACAATTCCAAAGTCCTCTGCAAACCCGCACATACACATATAATGGTTCGATACAAACTGCAAACAAGCTAGGAAAAATAGGAAGAAGGCGGAAAAATATTTCCGACAACATCCTACCGTGCATAACCTGAATGCTGTTAAAATGACAAATGCCAGGGCAAAACGTACCTTCAAACAAACTAAACGCCGGTCATGAAGGAAATACGTGTCAAAAATCAACAACCGCACACCCATGTCCAAGGTGTGGAACATGATTCAAAAGATTAAGGGCAAAGGGTCAAAATCAGGAGTTCACCACCTGAAAGATGGTGACTCCCTCCTAACAAATAAATCTGAAATTGCAAACAAACTGGGCGAAACTTTTGCAAACCACTCCTCCTCATCAAATTATAACCCTCAGTTCCAGAAATACCAAACCCAACGAGAAAAGAAACCAGTCCATTTTAACTCTGATAAAGGGGAGGATTACAACGAAACGTTTTCCCTCCATGAATTACGTACTGCCCTAGGACAGGCTCATGACACTGCGGCACGAGCTGATGAAATCCATTATCAGCTTCTGAAACACCTCCCTGACACAGGCTTGGAAACACTTCTAAATATATTTGATGACATCTGGACATCCGGACACTTCCCCCCTTCGTGGCACAATGCCATTATCATCCCTATACCAAAACCCGGCCGCGATCATACTGATCCCTCAAACTACCGTCCTATATCACTAACTAGCTGCGTTTGCAAAACCATGGAGCGCATGGTCAACAATCGATTAATCTGGTACTTGGAGACCAATAACCTCCTCAGTGACCTCCAATGTGGTTTCCGAAAAAACCGAAGTACCATTGACCATCTGGTGCGTCTCGAATCATTCATCAAAAACTCCATTGTCAACAAACAACATACAGTATCCATCTTTTTCGACTTAGAAAAAGCATATGATACAACGTGGAAACATGGTATCCTAAAAGATTTACACAAGTTTGGATAGATGGGGTAGACTACCTCAGTTCATATCTCAGTTTTTAAATAACAGACAATTTCAAGTTCGGGTGGGTTCCACACTGTCTGACTATTTCCACCAAGATCAGGGCGTCCCCCAAGGCAGCATCCTGTCTGGTAGACTTTTTAGCATCAAAATTAACAGCCTCACTAACGTTCTGAACAGTTCCATTGATGGGTCCCTTTTCGTGGATGACTTCAATATTTCATGTCGTGGTAAGAACATGCACGCAATAGAAAGGCAGCTACAACTCTGCCTTAACAAAATCCAATAATGGGCCAATGAAAATGGTTTTAAGTTTTCAAAATCCAAAACAAATTGTATTCATTTTTGTCGTAAATACAAACCACACAAGGATCCAGACCTAACTTTAGATGGTACTCCCATCAAGGTAGTAGAAGAGGCAAATTCCTTGGACTCATATTCGACCGCCACCTGACATTCTTACCACACATAAAATATTTGAAAACAAAGTGCTTGAAGGCTCTAGACTTGCTAAAAGTAGTTTCAAATACAGAGTGGGGAGGGGATCAGACCACCCTCCTTCACTTGTACAGATCATTAGTTCGCAGTAAACTAGATTATGGCTCCACTGTCTATGGTGGAGACTGCAAAAGCAATTTAGAAAAATTAGACTCTATCCACCACCAAGGGCTGAGGCTCTGCCTGGGAGCTTTTAGGATCTCTCCGGTAGACAGTCTATATGCGGAGGCCAATGAACCTTCCCTTGAACAACGCCGCATTAAACTCTCACTGCAGTATATCACTAAATTACGTTCTAATGAGTCCAATCCAGCATACAATTGTGTTTTCAACCCGCTCTATGAAAACTTGTTTCCTAAACTGCCAAGCCTGGTTCCACCACTTGGAATCAGGATCAAACCACACATATCTGCAGCTAAAATTGATCTCAACATCATTGCACCTTACCGAGTTCTGTCCTCACCACCATGGCAAATGGTGAAACCACAGGTCGATCTTACCCTCACCAAACTCAAAAAGTCTGAAAAAATCCCTTGGTGTTCCAACAGGAATACAACCAGTTACGTTCGAAGTATAACACTCACATATGCATTTTCCCGGACGGATCCAAGGTCGATGGCCAAGTTGCCAGCGCTACAGTCATTGGAGCCAAGACTATCTCATCTTGGATCCCCGACAATATTTCCATTTTCACCGCTGAAGCCAAAGCTATCTGGTTGCCGGGTCACGTCGGCATAGCAGGTAACACTAAGGCTGATGCTGCAGCAAAAGCAGCTCTTGAAAAGCCCCTATCTCCACTGCTAATCCCGTACAGTGATTTCAAACCCACTATCAGAAGCTATACTCGGGACCTGATGCAAAAAAGATGGGACACTCAAGTAGGAAGAAACAAACTCCATGAATTGAAGCCAACAATCGGTTATACCTACTTGGGTTGCCAGTCAAGACGTGATGAAGTAATTTTACGACGATGTCGTATTGGCCACAGTCGATTTACACATGACTATCGGCTGAAAACGGATGGGGATGGACCCCCCATATGTCTCTCCTGCGATGAGGCTTTCACAGTCATGCATATTCTGCTTGACTGTGTGGACTTTACATCTGCAAGGGACTCGCATTATCACGCAACCAATCTGAAAGATCTGTTCTCCCTCGTGAGCGCTCATCTGATACTGAACTACCTGAGGGAAGTTGATCTATATCATAAATTGTAACTGTGTAATGTCACTTTAGTCCGTATAAAGTCCATGCAGGTAGCGATTGTACTATAAGTCACCATGGTCTCTAGTATGGTGATGTACCTTCAGTAGTTGGCGATATATAGCCTGTTTTTATATTTTCTTGTCCAAATAGTGTTTTAACTTTCCACGCTAGTTTTAATTCTAATTGTGATATCTTATTTATTTTACTGTCCTTTGATGACAGGCTTAGATATTATACACATGTTCCATTTCAATGTGAAATATGTTCTCGTCACGATATGGCTGAAATATTGCCGATGTGACGTTCATTCTTAACTCACTCACTCAGATGCTGGTGATCTATAGCCCGTTTTTATATTGCATTGTCTTGCATTATAGCATATGTTTTAGTTACATGCTAGTTTTATATCTCTATCTGTGATACACTAGTAGTTTTACTGTTCATCGTAAACTGTTTTATAGCTTCTAATATTATTGATATTTACTGATTATTAATTGTTCTCGTGAAGATATGGCTGAAATATCGTCGATGTGACGATGGATATTAACTCACTCACTCCAGCTAAAAACTCTCGTCTGGACAAGAAAAGAAATTAACCACCCGATCATGTTAGTCTCCTCTTACGACTAACTTTGGTTTCTCATGAACAATGGAATTGAGTTTATCTAAAGTTTGTCTGAGAATATTAAAAGAGTTATCAACACACGGTGTCCAGGTAAGTAGGAACACATCTTCCCTATATGGAACAAGCCAATCTTTCCCGTTTGTGTTACAATGATTCCCTGTGTCATACATATAGTATGACCAGAAATTATTGAGAATTTTAGTAATATGTTTAATTGGATTTCTATTATAAACAACCTTGACCAGCTATCAAGTGCTTGGTTCATTCAAGATAGACAACTCCGTTTATCCTTTTTAATTAGTTTGTGAAGTGTTATCCCCCTTTGTTTACTTGCTAGCAGATGACATTTTCAGTGATCCTCAGTATGGATGATTCAGAGAAGAGGAAGGTGATTTTAGAGTATTATAACAAGGACATCAGATCAGCTAAAGTGATTTCAAGCAGAACATGCATCCCTTGTCCACTGTTTATCGTGTTTTAAAAAATATTGCAAATGGATATAGCATTGAGCACCAGGGAGGCTCAGGTAGGCCCAGAAAAATGACTGTTGGTGACAGGTGGCGGCGTCGTATTCTTGTTTCTAAAAACAAACGAAGGAGTTTAAAAAAACTTAAGGCTGGATATGATTGATAGAGGAACTGTGGCTGTCTGTAAGGAGACAATTAGAACTGAGCTGCATGCAATGGGTTGCTAGAAAAGTCGAGGACTTCCATCACCGATCATGAAACCTGAACAAAAGGAGCGAAGGTTGAACTGGTGCTTACAGCATGGAAATTTTAACTGGGACAATATGATTTTCTCAGATGACGGTTCTGTGTGGCTGTTTCCTAATACAAAGAATTCTGGACCAAACAAACTGAAACACCTTTGTATCAGGGCCCAAAGTACAGTCCGAAATTTAACGTGTGGGGTGGAAAATCTGTGTTAGTGTCAACGCCCCTCTGTGTATTTGAAGGGAATATGAACAGTGAGCGGTACACAGATATTCTCGAGGGACATTTACTTCCATCTGCTCACGTATTCTATGGAATCTTTTGGATTTTCCAGCAGGACGACTCAAAACATCGTTCAAAGCATTCACAGGCCTGGTTTCGGACCCAAAATATGATATTATTAGATTGGCCAAGCTATAGCTCTGACCTAAATCCAATAGAAAATGTTTGGAGACGTATGAAGGAAAGTGTCAATAAGAAAAATCTGACAAATATTGCGGAAATAAAAGGAGAGGTGATCCGTTATTGGGACAGCATGGACCACGACTTTCTAACTTCTTTAATCAGTAGTATACCCCGCCGCATTGAAGCCTGCATTGCTGCCCATGTTGACTTGACAAAATACTAACTGTTCACCTGTCTTTGAATCTGGAGTTATGTTCTGCTAATATTCACATTTAATACGTGAGTAATGAGTGAAAAAATAAAAAAGACAATCTTTAAATTCTCAATAATTTCTGGTTGTACTGTATATAATTATACTATCCATCAAAAGTTCAGACTCACTAGTGTAAATGTTGCCACTTACTTCAGTCAACTGTTCTAAACTAGATTTTGCAAAATATTCAGTTTAAAAGGTGCTGTTTACACATGAACTGATGTATTGTAAAACAAATTCGTAACGTTAAAAAGATCATTGTCATGAGTTCAATAAATGATGAAACTCAGTAAACATTGGCGAATTCTTAACAAAACTTTACACCAAAACGCAGCTGTTCATATGCACGATATTTGCACATGCTTTTCAGCAATTTGATGCATGATCCCCGTGCAGTTAATCTGCATACGGTTTGCAGTTGGTTACCTCAAGTTAAGGGAGAAATTCATCTTCGATGTAACCACCTATATATACATAACATAATCGAATGCTTTAAGTGAGTCTAAACTTCAGATGGGTAGCATATATGGAGGTCATAACTAAAATATTTACAAAGTAAACGAACTTTCAGTTTCACGTTCCATTGGCAATATTGCAGCCATATCGAAATACTGTCAAATGCCAAAGCGGTTAAACAGTAAATTAAGTATCACAGTTAAAAGTATAGCCGCATCAAAGCCGTATTTAAACAGTTAATGTTTCAGTATAATATGTTATGTGAACATTAGACGTATGATAGTGTGCTTTATTTCCATTTGTACTAGATTCAGACAGAAAGATCTGGAAAGAACTACAAGGAGGTATTCCAGAATCATCTGTCTTCGTGTAGACGTTTCTGACATCTTTTTCGTAGTTATATAAGGGGCCCCTCGCCTGAAAACCAGAGTGTTGTAAGTCCACGTTTGACAAAATTAAAGTTAGTATTCTTAGGGTAGGTTTTAGGGCATAATCTATTACTCTAGCAACTTTTTACAGTGCTAACTAGCTTTGAAAGTGTTTTTTCAAACACAAACTTTGTTCTATCTCCATGAAATATCACATGTTGTTAATTTTCGAGTGTTCTAAGTTGTCAATTGACCAATGAGCAAGCACAACTGATCACGTGACATTGAGATTTACCAATTTTGAAGTGATTGTCATCATGGAAATGGAAGATTTTAACTCTGTTCTTATTTCTGCTTTATTTAATTAAATATAGTCCTTATGAAAGTAAAACAGGTTTAAACGACAAAAATACAACCTGGAAAAAAGAAATAACAATCAAATATTGATATAATAATAATAAAGCTGAGTTTTAGCTGTGTTTTTTTGACACTTAGAACAGTTTGGTTTTGAGCAAAACCACGATTTCCTTTGGTCAAGTGTTCTATCTCCAATCATTTTTCGTGATTTTCTTATTTATTTCAATAGATTGAGCATATAATTTAATATTTTCTGATACTGTTTAACATGCCACATGCATGTGCAAAATTTGACAGAATTTGATTGAAAAGTTTAGAAGATATTGTTGTCCTAAACTTCAAGATCGAATTTCGCGAAAATAGGTTTTTGTGACTTAGTACACTCTGGTAAATCTTCATCTCACATTACATCTGAAGGCATTCAAACCCGTGAAGATCCGGATTAGAATTGGTCTTCAGCAGCCCATGCTTGTCGTAAGAAGCGACTAACGGGACGGGGTGGTCAGACTCGCTGACTTTCGCTTTTCACAGCAGAAACTTGGGGTACATACGTTTGAGAAAATCGTCTGCAACATAATTACGCTTGTCAGCTGGTTTAGAGGGGAGACATACCGGCCATTCGTGAAAAGTACGTATTGTGCAAACATTTGATTTTATTTGTATATAATTCACCTTTCCTGTGATTGGTGTTCCATGTCACATACCTGTAACGCATGTTGCTGACGGTGTCCTCCTTTAAAAGTACCACTTCAAGCTATTCATTCTTTTATCCATGGAAGTTATTTTCGTTCAGGAGACTCTTCAACGAGAAGGTGGATGAGCAACTTCTGATGGAGAGGACAGGCCACCGTAGTACCGCTGTTCGCGCCTTCAGGAGGACATCGTCAGTTGCAACACGCAATCTCTAATATATTGCTTTCACCCATACCACAGGTAATGAGAGACACGTCGTCAAAGCCGAAAATCATGAAGTTGGGGACAGTTTCAACGGTAACCCCTAGAATCTACACCCATTTCTAAGTGATCTCTCCTTAAAAAAAACGGGTTGTAATAAAGTATTCTAGTGAAACTAGTGAAACTAGTGAAACGATCGAAATCTCAATGTGCGTCCACTGAAATAACATAACATTTCGCCATTTGTATTTTGTGTATTGCTTTGGTATACCCTATTGAATAGGTGTATCATTGATATCGGCCAATACACCTTCACAATTAACAAAGGAAACCATGCCAACGAGACTGGAAGTGGGGTATTATGTCAGTTAAAATGTACTTCTGTCAAGACTCATTTACCAGTGACTATTTGCCATGAATATTGCACCATTCATATTCTCTAACACTCCAAATACTCTTCAGCTTCATTAGTTACCACTCTTGCGCTGAACCATTCTTGAATTATTAAGGTGATATTATATTAAAACATATTAGCTCGAAAGTGATAAACGTCTTTTAATCAGCTATGATATGGCCTTAATGTATAACGTCTCCTTGGATATGCGCACATTTACTATGTTAATACAGTCAGGTTGTTTGTCATTTTGGCAAAGGACTGTTGCTCTGAACGAGATTTCTTACACTGAAGTTGAGGAAACAAATAGTTCTGAACCTGAATCATGCAAATGTCAACAGCCTTCAGTCTGATCTTATGGTGTATCTACATCGTTAGTATGGTCATGATGAGGGACATATCAGCACCCGAGTCCTACAAATATTTGAAAGCGCGACGCCTTAAGGTGTACGACGGTAAGAAGACACATCTGTCTGAAATACAAACTTTGACACGTGTGACCAAGATGGACTGTTGTGCTGCATGTAGCAGAGAGAAGAACTGCCTGAGTTTTCACTTCTATCCTGATGGTCCAACGTGTGTCACCCTTGCGAGAACATTTCAGTAATGTTTCTGTCACCTCAAGTACTGTCCCAGGGTATCAGCTTTACCAGACTGATAAACGTAAGTAGGACGTGTTAGTTTCTTCCTTGATTATATCAACGCCCTTTTGATTCATCAGAATGCCTTTTCAATATTATATGTATTTGTTCATATACTATTTCACAATGTATTGTACTACTATTATACTACTACAATGTACCATGCTATTGCTGAAGAGGAAGACTTTGTCATGGATAGGCGACTTCTTTATTCAATATATGCGACGTTTCAGTGTAGACGCTACCACCATTATCATTGCATTGAGTGTGTGGGTTTATATTTATCGTTACATATTGTGATGGGAACAATCTATGAAACAGAGATGAAAAGATTTTGAAGATAAAAACCTTTCCTCGATGGACAGTAAAACTACAAGTGAGTGACTGAGTGAGTTTAGTTTTACGCCGCACTCAGCAATATTCCAGCTATATCTGTAAATAAAGTCTGGCAGACAATCCATTGCTCAACAGCATGAGCATCGATCTGCGCGATGGGGAACAAATGACATGTGTCAAGCAAGTCAGCGAAACTGACCACCCGATCCTGTTAGTTGCCTCGCATGGGTTACTGAAGATTAAGTCCTACGATGACGATAACGGGGTTTATTTCATCGCGTTATTTTTCAACAAGTTGAATTTGCATTTTTGATCATTTGTTACTGTAAGTCAATACCGAAAGGTATAAGAATCTGCAAAGTTGTGACCTTTAAGTTTTTGTAAAATTACTGCAGTCTGAAGATCGGTTTCGAATTTTTTGAATTTTATGAATTCGTTTTGTTTTCTAATCGAAGATCGTATTTCATTTTTATCCATAAAGAGTCCTTAAGTCTTACAGTGATAGTAAAATTTGGTACCTGTCTATTAAAATATCATTCGTATACTCATCAGATCTTCAGTGATTTTATGAACGTTTCCAGAGAGAAAGAGAACATCTAAGTTAATCTTATTTATACTATCACTTCTGCCATCAATATCTGCTAATCATACATTTTCCTTTTAACCATATGATATATTACGTATAATCCCTGTTGTCTATGACGATATGACAGTGATCGCTACAAACAGGATTAAGAGCTCCAGAAACTCTTATATCTGTAAAACTTAGTACAAACAATAAAATCTATCAACGTTTCAGAGTTAGCGGTGCTTCTGTAATATTTGTTTGAGTCCGTAGATAGATTGCAACTGTTCTATCATCTGATTGTTTTTAATGGTGTATATCAATATTAAATCTATCAGTAACAATAATGAATTCATCTGAATTGTATATTGACTGATCTTTTAAATTCCAGTAGTGCGTGTTTTTATCAGCCTGTTAAAATGTTCCAGATAAGTATTTTCGAGATTTGCATTTAACCTATATCCATATCGCCACAAGCTCAGCAATATCCAAATCAGTCATTAGTTTTTCACGAGGTTATTTTTGCATAGACCACCACGTGCCTGCCTATATTTTTTAAAGTTTAAAACCAACTCGTAAATGTTACTATGTCATCGGAAGATTGACTGGAAACCACACGGTTTCAGAGTTGATAACGACCAGGCCAAACATACGTTTAGTACTAAATGTATCAGGAAGGTTTACTATACCACCCACGACACAACCCTGTTCCTTTCTATGTGGTTCATCGTAGTGATCCAAATATAGTTACTGCAAAAATAATATCACATGTTGGCTATAATTCCGTTTGGTTGACACATGTCATCGTATTGCGTAAGTGATTGAGTGAGTGAGTTAAAATTTAACGTCACCTCGGCAATATTTCAGCCATATAGTGACGAGATATGTTTTACATGAACAATAAATTTAAGTTGCTAAATAATCAGCAGTCATCGAAGGACTGTAAAAAAACCTAGAGTATCACAGATGGAATCTAAAACTAGCATGTACATGTAAAACTATTTCATTTACGAAGACAATACAATATAAAAAACGGCAACAACTGAAGGTAGATTACCAATCTGCGTAAGTCGATGATCATGATGTTGGTCACTAGATTGTCTGGTTCAGACTGGATTATTTACAGATCGCGCCGTGTAGCTGTAATATTCTGAGTGCGGCAATATTTCAGCTTTATGGAAAAAAAAATTTCTTTAATATCTTTCAGCTAGTGACAGTTTGAGAACCTCACTTATGACATTATTTCAACAAAGTTCTTTTTGAACGAGAAACACAAGTGCAGAAAGTCCAAAGTAAATATGTACTACCACTCTTTCAGCTTTGCCGAGGCTTGATTCTGGCTGTGAACTGGACGTGGATTGCAAGACGCTTCTCAACTCTCGTTGTCACCAAGGGTCCTGTAGGTGTGATGTTGGGTATCGCCTTCATGGCAACACATGTCGCAATACCAAAGGTACACAGACTGTTGTGCAGGTTTTTCTTGTTGACCAAGGCGCCTCATTTAAACTCAGTGAGACTATATAATCACTTTTATTAACACTCCGGTGTTAAAAACGTACAATACCAAAAGCCCATATTTCAGGTGTACTGGTATTTGGCAGTCATAGCCCTTGAAAGTGAATCTCCTGAAAATAGTTTTTAGGGCACTTCATATTCTTTTTGTGTCCCGTAGTTATTAATAGGGGTTGGTATTGCAGAGAAGTTTCATAGTGCGATATATTGCGATGCGGAAGCATATATTGCGATATGTATTGCAATATATTGCAAGGATTATTTATTTAACAAAAACTACTTATAATCGAGTTAATGCTTGATTATAAAGCAAAAACACAACAAAATCACTATGATTGATTAACCGTTTATAAAAACTTTTAATCATGACAAAATAAAAATGTAAGTAACATTTGGCACTAATGAAACAGGGAACAGAACAATTCAAAAAACGGAAATATGCGAAGATTTCCGAGTGTTACGAAGTTTTCCGAATGCATGTCAGAATACCGGTTTACGATCAGCGTATCGCAATACGTATCGTTTTCATGTCTGAACCGGTAGTTATTAATGATTACAACTGTGCTGAAAGTGTAAGCATTAGTTTTTAATGAGGAGAAAACGTCACAATATTGTTTGTTTTGCAGTGCCGTGTGGGAAATCTCCTGGCTACACGTGGGATGATGACCGAAATATGTGCTACAAGATTGAAACAAGACAGAAAAAGACCTGGCGTGGTGCTGAGCGAATATGCACCATGGACCATGGACATCTCATTAAACCCGACACTGCTACCAAACTTGCAACATTAAGGAGGCTTCTAAGGACAACCCAATTGGGTATGGAACCTTTTTTTATAGTTATCTCATAATATTATTATCATTGATTCCATTATATATATGCACCACTGCTTGGTAAACTTGTTAAAGGGTCAGCATGGAGATTTCGTATTTGGTTAAGGCTACAGGGCAGAAGTTATCAGTAAATCTCTCACAGTGTGAGATGTGTCAGTGAAACGACGCAATTGGTCACAACTGATAGTAATCTAGTAAGCACTAACATACAACCGGCCCGGTCTAAATGCACAGAGAGTATTGAATGTGTAGGTGTCGTGCCCTTTCCCCGGAATCGCTTATTCCATGGGTTTGGCCAAACGCTTTGCCCCATTCGCAGGAACGGGGCATACATGATTCAATTTGCACAGTATGTCTTACAGGTATTGTGTCATTCTACTGCTCTCCCAATGATGTTATTAACATAGAACAAAACTGGATGTTGGGATTGCAAGGATCAGTTGTCGATTCACACATTGATCCTTTGAAAGGAAAGAGGTTCGTAACCTGTGAATGTGTTATACTGACCACAGAAAATGACTTACTGTAGTTGGACTTTGAGGTCGTTACAATATACTAGCCTCCCTGATTGATTGCTTTTTAAAAATCTTGGATGAATTGCTGGACAACTTGAGATGTTCTTGACGATAAGCCTTACCAGCCTGACTGTGTTAGAACCACCCAAACTCTCTCGGCTCCATTTTTGTCATCTATAAGAAACAAAATGTGGTGTGAAACAATTCAGCTAACTAAATTCATGATTTGGTAATTTGCAGACAAGCTTGAAGAGGGATTTTGGATTGGAGCCCGATTTAATATTTTTGCCCTTGGGTGGCAGTGGTTTGACAGAACCTACGTCACATCTCCACTCTGGGGGCCTGAAGAACCTTTTGGTGATGGCAGCTGCATCGAACTACCGAAATTCTCAGACTTTAAATGGAATGATATGGATTGTTCATCCATTCAATATTACGTTTGTGAAATTTATCTGTGAATTTCAGGACTATGTTTATCCATGGCTTTTGTTCACTTTGGCTTGCGCTTTAAGGTCCATAACTACTTCTGTTTCTGGATTCTTTTCACGGGTGGGTCATACAGTGTCATACTCTTAGTGAGGGCATGGGCTGTGAAATTGTCCATCGCATAGTCCTTGTTCTTCAACACAAATCTGTTTGTGGCTTTCTTGCTACTTTCTGCCTTAGCTCATTGAAAAATCCGTTGGCGTGTAGACTTATTTGACATTTATATTTATACTTCGAATGACTCTTGGAACAGAAGTAGAATTGGCCAGTTACACAGCAAGCTACATTTGGCTGTAAAACGTTTGTATTGCAGTTAACAAATTGTCAACCCTACACTCCTCCTTTTGTCCTGTGTCATTTCCGCCCTTTGCACTTTCCTCTTCAAACTAATAGTGATGATCTTTAATCCAAAGGACGATGTCTGAAAAGGGGAAACTTTTGTTCATAGGCTTGCCAACACATTTGTATAATATAGTCTATAGTCCGTTTGGCTCAAAAGCGGACCGATGAATTGCAACTAACTCGAAAACTAATAAATCTAACTCGAAAACTAATAAATATAACATACTCAATGAAACGCTATTTGTTACGAGGGAGGAGTGCAGAGAAAGGGACAGCCAGTTGTTCGAGAACGGATGGAGACGGCACAGCACAGGTTAATGAATAAATAACTTTGTCTGTGAACGTGCTTCTCGAACACCTGGCTGTCCCTTTCTCTGCACTCTTCCCTCGTAACAAACAGTGAACTGTGTCAATATTTTAATGATAGTTTGTTAAACAACTTTATTATTTTTAGGACAAAACGTCTGCAAAAACCTCACAGAGTTGGTATGATGTTTTGATTATGATCAGCGTTTCATTGAGTATGTTATGTTTATTAGTTTTCGAGTTAGATTGCAATTCATCGGTCCGCTTTTGAGCCAAACGGACTATAGTAATTAATGGAATTCCTAAGGACCTGGCGAAACATTTCTGAGATGTACATCTATCATGTAACGTGTTCATGCACCTTCAGTGTTACACGGGCTTTGGATCGTACTGTGCAGTCACCTGAAATAGAACATTGGCATTCTGTCTTCTCGCATACAAGATGACCACTTCAAAATACCCATGATGACCTGGGTTAGAATTAATCTTCAGGAACCCATGCTTGTCATAAGGATCGAATCGACGCAATTTGGGTATGATGTAATGAGTAAAAAATGTCGGCGACCATGACCAACATATCCCATCAGTCGCCTCTAACAACAAGCATAGGATGCTGAAGACCAATTCTTATACGGATCCTCGCATGGTTTATGAAACAATCACAAAGTCATGATGTGTGAGCCTGTCCTGACCATTCAGTGGCACCGGTCACACACATAAGTGAAATCAAGTGTTCACTTGAACAAAAATTGAAAAGTTCGGAAAAGTCAAAATTAGGATTTGCATCTGACACCTCTCTGGACATCTTTGACGAATTAAATCTGGAATCAGTTTGAGGCGACAATATATGCAAAGTGGTTAATGTGTTGCAGTAACATTGTGCAGTGAAGTGGATTTCCTTAATCGGCACTCAAGGGTACACCTGTAGCTCATGGTGCCCCATTACTAGTGAGTGAGTGAGTGAGTGACTATGGTTTTACGCACTTTTTAGCAATATTCCAACAATATTACAGCGGGATGCACCCGGGCTTAACACATTGTGTCCATGTGGGGAATCGAAACTGGGTCTTCGGCGTGACGAGCAAACGTTTTAACCACTAGGCTACCCCACCACCTTGTCCAATTACTAAGTGCACAGAGGATATAGAACACTGAACATTGTCAAAATGAGTGCATCTCAGTTCAAAACTCAGCATATCTGCTTTGTTTAGATGTAATTTAATGTGACAGGCTGTGAATATTTTGCTCGAATAATGCCGCGTTTAACATCAATCGGTGACACAGTAATTCACTCTTTGAAAGCCCACTTAATAACTTATCCAATCAAACAAATCCAATCACATAATCTGCATCGTGCCTACAGTACTTAACACAAATTTGAAAAAAAATGGTGCAAAGCAATGCCTTGATAATGTACCCAAAGAGAAGTTGCCACCCATTTCATTATAGAGAGTCAGATATGTAGTTACACAGAGAAGGCAAGTCTGAACAGGAATTAATTTATTTAAGAAGTATGTCTGTACTCTCTGAGGAGCTCAGCTCTTTGCAAGCAGCAGCGTCAGTCAAACATTTTCGAAAAGATTATTCCAAAAAGGACGTTGACATCAACAAGAGGGAGTGGTTCGACCACCTAACCTTATTGACAAGTTCAAAATGAAGAGGACCACTTGTCATATGCAGATACGCAGTCTAATAGTAACCAAATGAGTCCACAGAAGGTGGCAAAACACTTCAAACGGAGAGTTGTTTGAAGTGCGGCAGTGAGTGAGATGCGTCAAGAACGCTGAAGTAACATGTCCCTGCCATGTTACATCTTCTTCAATTTAGTGCTATGACATTCTCTGTTCCAAAATGACAATGTAATGAATGTGTGTCTTTGAAACGAAACCACTTTGTACTTACAATGTAAATTAATGCAGACTTGTTCTCGTCACTATATGGCTGGAATAATGCCGATGTGACGTAAAGCCCAACTCAACTCAACTTCGCTGTTACATCTTCCAGCGTAGACAATGGAATCAACCCAATCTGTGCCCTCCGCACAAGAAAAAAATGGTCATTTCCAAAACTTCCAAAATTGTAAAGATGATCCTTAATGTAGGAAGGATTTTACTACTACTTCTTTCAATTTCCACTTTTCCCAAGGATCCCCCTGAGGGTATTGACTTACTATTTCACGCATCTTTTGTTCTGTTAGAGTTCTTATTGTTGATATAAATAATGCATCTTGCTTGTGACATATTTATTCATGAAAACTGCAGGAATAAGCCATATTTTATATTATTCGTTTGTGCTTTATATTAATGTAACTGCATTTGACGCGTGAAGAGATACATTTTTGAAAGTTGGGATCATGTTTAAAGTAAAAGTTTTCTATTCGCCGTCCTATGCGATCAACTTGGAACGAATTCTATATAATAGTATAACTTCACTCATCTGCATCCTTTTTGTTCTAAGTGTAAAAAAGAATTGATATTAGTTGTTTTAATTGCCTCTAGTATGGCTAGCATTATCCCAAATACCGTTTTAAGTGTATGTTTTACTTGTTATCCACAGAAGCGCAAATACTTGTTTCCCCTGTCCGTGTTTGTATAAACAGAAATTACATAGACCTACGTTACATGGATTTAATAAAAGTTTACCAGACCCACTGACTGACTGGACAGGGTTTATTACATGTAATAAAAGAGAACCCTTGCCATTCTTTGGTTGGTACCCTCTAATTAACACCTGCCACACGGGATCGGACGTTTGGGTTTGTGCTCATACACGGTGTTATGCAAGTGGTGTATTCACGAAATATCATGAACTCGTTAATAGATAATTGGTTATGTTGTCCACATATTGGCGGACTGAGGCAAAAACAACCCAAATGAATTCCTTCTTAGATAAATCATAGTGTATCTAATTGAATTGGTCATTTACAATAAAAGGTGACTAAAGGTTTAATGCATTATTCATTTTAGATCACGTTAAATAATTTCTAGAGAAATCAGTACACAAGTTCATGTCACAGATGATTCCAGAGAAAAATAGTTTATGAGATTCTAGTTTATGAAAAGCATTAAATTCCAAACTAAGCAAGCCAATCTGATGCTCTAACGCTCAGGACTTTTACCACGTTTATGACAATAGTTTGAGAAGGTGTCGGCTCAGGAAGCCGATCTTTGGAGTTTTACTGACAGACATACAGTAACGGATTGTCCTCTTCTAACATCGTTGTCTCTATAATCCAATGTTTATTGCCAGTTTATCGAAACGGACGGAACGTCGATCTTTATTCTTCACGCATCCGTAAGGATTGGACCAAAGGTCGACGTCATGAGCCGTAACCGTTTGAGAAGAGCTTTCAAATCTGCAGTTGCCTGCTGTTTAATGCGATTCTTAAAAGCTGTTGATGTAGTAATATAAAATATGTCTCTGTGGTGACCAAGGAAGTTTTATTTGTATAGAAAATGTTAAAACCTGCATTGAAAACACATCGCCAATCGTAATCCAATGCTTGTTTGATCGGCATTCTTAAAGGGGCACTGAGCAATTTCCATGGACTGGTTGTTGGTTTTGTTATTGTTTTCTCCCGTGAGTACCCGGACGATATCCCAGAATTCGTGACTGGTTCGTGACCTCTGCTGCGCCACCCACATGCGCCATTGATAGTATACGTATAGACTGATCAACAAAGATGAAGTCATTTTTACTTCATTATTATGAAAACAAATGAAAACACTGAAGTTTAATCATCTACCAGTGGTGAAAACTGTTAGGACAGAAAAATAACGAAGTCAATGTACGTCTTTATATTTTGTCTTGCAATCCTAATTTGTTTATTATCATATTTGTATGCATTTTGAAACGTAATACAAAAGCACACGATCTGCTAATATTTTTAGTGAATTAATAACATGACTGTAGTATCTAAACATTGTATAGATTGCCAACGTGAATCATATTTGACAGACGCCCTATGCGCGACCTAGTGTATGTTGTCTGTCATACAGATTCTGCTGAATGATACAACAAATTAATTAAAACGAAATGCAAATATTAAATTTAAAACGGACTAAAGTTATAGCAACAATGGGTGGCTATTACCTTGTTCAGGAATGTATCCATCAATATCCACATAAAAGAATAAAATGCCATTCATCTGCAACTGGTAAATAATCCTGTTCAATGTCATGTGTCTTTTAACTGTCTAATATGCGAAAAAGTGATACATCGTTTCAGGTTTTTCACATTGGTGTATAGTCTCACCAATATAGCACACCTGGCAACTAATTGTAAGGTGTCCGCCATTCTAAGTAATTTAGTAAGCCAATAATAAACAATCAGTCAGTCAACGTATTGGCGGTTCATCCTTTGAAGGAAGGATGTTGTTTTTACTCAGGCACTTTACGAGAGGGTGTATTCAGTATAGATTAGTAAATCTACACACATAGACACTCCTTTTGACAAATCCGCTGTGGAAAATAAAGTAATTAATCAATCATCGTGTTATCGGTTAATCCTTGATAGATGTTTGTTTTTGTAACTCAGCTGATAATTCCTCTTGCTGCACTTACATGTACATATCAAATAACAGGTAATAAGTTTGCCACATAAAACCTTGATTTATAATGTTGAGTATTTACTCCAGACAGGAGAAATGCCAAATGGGAACCTTGTCAGGTAATCTGAGTGGTGTTACCACTAATTATACCTGTTATAAATTCATTAACTGACCATCAAGTGAATGATGACAAATAACATGTGTTAAAGCAAGGGAGAAGTAAACGCTGGATTGCATGCAATTTTAATAGCCTGAAAACACTTATGGGCCAACACTGTTTTAAGTATACGAACGGAACTTCATTGTTACATAAGAAATACATATAAGCATTTGCCGTGTACTTAGGTTAAAAACTATGTACCTAAGAAAATTTTCAGATTTTTCTAGCAATGCCAAAGTGGTTATTATTAGTTTACGGATTAAAAAAAAATCAAATGTGTGTTTTAATTATCATAGCTAATAGACCAGGGGCGTAGATGAGATGTTTGACAGGCATTTAAAAGTTGGTAAGGTAATACAACACACTTGATATGGATGTGGAACTTCTTTATTATTTACACACGACGTTTCGAAACACATCCATATCAACTGTTTTGTATGACCAGGGGCGTACCTACCATTATTTAAACCGCCTGGGCTTACACATGACTTTTGCTATGAAAGTTGGGTGAACCCTCAATACTATCTAGATATAAAGTGGCTTGCTACGTGCTGTAGACATCATATGCTTACATAACATGATTAAATATCGAGGTAATTATCACAGAAATAGGTTCAGATTGGATACCATACCATCCAGGCATTAGAAAATCTGAAAAAGCGTACACTGCTGGGATACTTTATTACAATCAGACAAGAAATACCAGGGATATTTTCAAATAACGGCATGTGAAGGGCATCAACCCTTGTCACCCTGGTTTCGTAACATTAATCGCTCCGGATCAGTGACTTTACAGATGCCGATTTCTTGTTGATGCATAGAGGGGCATTTCCATGTTTATTCTCACACCGTTATCAAGATAAAACTTACTACCACCAGGTGAATAGAAGTATATATGTTGTGTATATGCATAGTGACAAGCAGCAAATTAACAACAACAGGTAATTTAGCAAGTAGCACATTGTTGGATGAGGCCAGCAGGAGAGTAAGATCAACAAATTGTAAACAGGCTAATTGGATGCTAATTAAACAGCTAATTGACAGATTTTATCTGTATATCAACTTCAGTATGACAAAGTTGAAATCCGCTCCATTGTCCAAGTGATGGAATCTATCAACATTCAATCAGCTTGTTTATCCTGAACGATGGACATCGAAATGCCGCTCTATGCAATAAACAGGGAGTTGTTATCACGTGGGTGGACTATTACCTGGCATTGCTGATGGTCTAGTGTACCTGGGTCTGTGTCTAACACACAGTACAGCGTCTGTCAACCCCCCACAGCCACACAGTGCAAGCATGTGTGAGGTGGTCTGTCGCCAGTTAGCAGCCTGCTGTACTTTCAAACAATACTCCTGCAACAACCTGACCAGAGTCAGCACGTCATCAGGAACGGCGGCCTTCCAGATATCGGTAAGATTGGCATTGTCATGACAGAAACACGACTGTGCCACCCGACCCTGGAAACATTACCTACAACTAGCATGTCTTTGTTAGCAACTGTGCCTTATTGTCCTCTTGAGAGTGTGCGTAAGTCCCAAATCTTTCAAAGTAAATTTAAACTTATCTATTTTTGAACGTAATATTTTGTTATTTTAAAATACGGCTAAATATTCCCACAATCGCCAGCGGCTGAAGGGATGGTGTTAATCCAACTAGGGCACATGCAGGTAGCACAAGCACTGCAAGTCCCCATGGTCCTTAGTATGGTGATCTACCTTCAGTTGTTGGCGATCTGTGCTCCGTGTCTTCATTGATTAAACTGTTTTAGGTTTAATTACTAGTTTTAAAATTATATCTGTGATAATCTAGTTGTTTTACTTCCTTGACAGTTTGTTTTTATTATTTACCTGCAATTGTTATTAATATACTGAACCGCAAAAGAAACGTCACCCTACGAAAAATTTTGCCAGATGTGTTTCATCTTAATTTTAATTATTTTTTCAATTTTTATATTTTAGCTAGACCTGGTTCGTAGCCAATTTTCAAGAAAATTTGGTTTCAGATTCTGTATTTGATACAAAAAACATGTCGTCAAAATGCAGTTACTAAAGTAAAGATGGGACAAGGTTTTTGTGCGACCCAGGGATCGTCATCTACTTCCCAGTTCTTGAGAACGAGACCACATTGAAAACACTTGCAAGTGTCCCCTCTGATTATGTACACAAATCCTGCCTGGGCCATGTGACTAGGACTCTGTTTCATCTGCACTGGCCAGTCCTTAAACGAATCGAGTCTTTTCTGGAATGAAACCCATTCAGTACTGATTGCACAGCAATCGAGTGTCTTGTCGAGTGGGTAATGTCCACACACATCCATGATATCCCAGAGCAGTGGTAACACGTCCGCACAGTACAGTGTCTAAACCAAGAATGGCTTTACACCCAGTGACTGTAGTCACTAGGATTACAGAAGGAACACATGAGGTACCCCATCTGGTTTTGATGATCGTCCTGAAGCATACAAGGAACCATCTCTTTCAGTTCTGGCACAAAGTCAAACATGGCTCTTACACAATCTACCAGCTTTTCCCACTGATCTATGGACAACAAAATACATTTGTTGGTAGGTATCACTCTACCACTTTTCTGGTCATTCTCCCACTGTCGTAGATCCACACCACCAGTTGGATCCAAAGTAGCATACATATTGGCTCCCACATGAGCATAATCATGGATCCTTCCTTGATTGATTGCCTCTTGAAGCTTGAAATGGACTCCACTAAGTTCCAGCCAATGTTTCAAACTCAGGACAATACCACGGTTGGTAGGATAACTTCTCCCACTAGGATCTACATCGTACTTCCTTACATGAATTCCTAGTTCTCCATTCCACATCTTGGCCGTCACAAACACGTCATTGCCTAAGTCTATATGACAACGAGGATCCTGAAGCTCTCTCTTTTCTCTCTCTAGTCCCAACAATGCCATAGCTTGTATCTCTCCACATTTCTCCAAAGCTTTACAGAAGAGCTTGGGGTCCTCGCCGGGGAAGGGTATCTAATAAAGCTCTGACCCGGTCAAAGGAGGTTTGTGGTTTTTCGATAATCTCGGCTTTCATGAGGCAGGTGAGAACTTTAAACTGCATCAGTTTGTCGACCACCTCTTCTACACGCTGTATAGCTTGCACTAGGCCGGAGTGATTCTTCCTCGGGCTTCCATCTTTGAGGTAAACGGCTACCAGAACCAGTAGAGTCAAGAGCGTAGAATGTTTTTTCATGGAGAAGCGACGTTCTCTCTGGCGACTGAATGACATGGGGACTGTTCAGGGGCCTTATATTGCCCACACACGAGTCTAAAAATACCTCTGGGAAAGTCCCAAGGTCAGCTCGTTACATTGTTGTGAAATGAGGACAACCTGAAGGTCACACACACCTGGGACGGAAGGGAACTTTCAAATGAGGGTGGGGCTTAAGGGTTCAACAGTCGATTAGGTCACACAAATGTCACACCTATGTGATGTCATAAAAACAAAATGGCCGACCAAAATCTGTTCAAACCCCCACCCCCACATCACTCATCTACACCTGAGCGAAACAGCCGTGTCGCACACGTTCCTCTCAACGAATGATTTGTGTAGAAACCTGGAAAGACAAATGTTAACCCAATCAAAACAAGTCAAAAGATGAATTGATGCTATATTTATGTAAAACACACTTCGTCATTTACATCTAACAAATTTACTGGTAAAGAAACAACACCTGGTTCAAGGAAGAAATGTATAAATGTTTTCATTGTGTTTTTTGACACTGTAAAGTTGGTAATATATTTTGAGTAATGCATTTTTTTAGATAATGAATTTGAAAATCTTACCACTGAATCCGGCAGCAGCGCACAATCTGGACACAGTTTTACTCAGTGTATGTTCTCCTGCTGGCGACACTGAATACCATCGATCAGGCCTGGGTTTACTAAGTGGACGTAAGTATAAAGCTGTAGGAGCATCAGCAGGACGAAGACCGAGGTACTTCCGGTACAGGTGGACGATGCATTTATCAGATACATCACTAGGATACGCAGTAACACCTTTGGGTGCAACATGGTAGCCCTTCAAACCACGTTGATTACATTTACTGACCTTTTCATGGTAGCGTATGAACTCACCCTGGTCATTTTTTCCAATTTCAATTAGATCAACTGTCAAAATTAAGTGGTCAACGCCACTACGTAAAGCAAAGTTGAGGCCAATTACGTATAGCATGGTATCAAGCAGCGTCTGCGGAGATGAATCACCAAGAATACCTTTATCCCACAGTACTTGCTCCTGATTTACAGTAATGACATCTGCCTGTCTTGGATGCATTCCAAGGCCTTCGCTTGCCCCAACATTCATGACATTGTCCAGTGTGGTTTTCAGTTCTGTGTAAACCGGGTCTGATACGAACTGCACATTTCTACCCAATTTCACCAACTTCATTTGGATAAGCAAAACCAACTGTCGTAAAGTTTTTGGGGGATAGTTTTCGCCGTTCTCCTTTCTCACTTCAATAATAAATCTACACAGACAATAATTAAGTTCGTCATCATTAAGATCCCTTAGATCATGCGGAATCAAACTAAGTCGATGCCCGGATATATCGACATTTAGTATCCTTCCATTCCTCGAAATTGGCCAAGATTCAAACAGACGACATGCCCATTCTATAGACTTCTGTGTTTTCTGTGGCAAAATCTTCTTGCTCATTTCCGTAACTTCCCGGTCAGATAAGAGTTCACCGAAGCGTGTATTAGTTGATTTCCTAGCATATTGCCTTTCCATCTCTTGTGAAAATGCATATATCCTATATGGTTCCTAGTATGGTGATCTACCTTCAGTCGTTGGCGATCTATAGCCCGTTTTTATATTGTATTGTCTTCGAAAATAAAATAGTTTTACATGTTCATGCTAGTTTTAGACTCCATCTGTGATACTCTAGTTATTTTACAGTCCTTGGCTGACTGATTCTTTAACAACATTAATTTATTATTTATATAAAACATTTCTCGTCACTATATGGCTGAAAAATTGCCGATGTGACGTTAAATATTAACTCACTCACTCAGTTCTAATTGTCTTCTTACAGACAATCACAGTTCCGCTATCAATCATATCCAGCCTTAAGTTTTCTAAACTCCTTTGTTTCAAGAATACCACGCCGCCTCCTGTCACCGACAGTCAGGTTTCTGGGCAACCTTATTCCTTCGGTCACGTGGTAATCATGTAATATCAACTCGGAAAATACCCTACAACGCACTACTAGACGTTTAACAATATACGTACTAGATGTATTATATTGAAAGGGTTTTGCCATTTTTTTATGTACGGTGTTTCTTATAATGTACGTTCCGGCAGGCAAATTTCAGCATAAGCGTGTTTAAGTTTTACTTTCTGTCACATGGATTCTTTGCATTATCATCACTGACTTTAGTTATCAAAGTTTGAAGGTATATATTTTAAACAATGTTTCCATGTATTCATGCTTGATGATTTCTTACTCAAATCCTTAACGTTATCTCCAGCGCTACCTGGCGACGCATGCGTACGGGAACATGGACCATCTGGGACGCACTGACGGAGGTAAAAAAAACCTTTTAGCTGTTTGTTGGTATATATTCTCTATTGCTCTTTAATCTTTTATGTTTCTCACGTATAACACCGTTTGTGGCAACACGTCCAAAATGTTTTTGACTTATCACAGCCAAAATATTTACGCTGTTCTAATTTTTTTGACTGTTTGTCCTGAGCCCTGATGTTGCTGGATTATTGCTATAGGGGGCGTCAGACTACACTCACTCACTCACTCACGCACTCAGCCACACACTCACCCAATCAATCAATCAATCAATCAATCAATCAATATGGCAGCGGTCTGGACCAGTCAATCCAGTGAGCAACAGCATGAGCATCGATCTGCGCAATTGGGAACCGATGACATGTGTCAACCAAGTCAGCGAGTCTGACCACTCGATCCCGTTAGTCGCCGTATACGACAAGTATGGGTTACTGCAGATCAATATTTTAGCCCGGACCTTCACGTATGTACAGATTCATGCCGACCAGTCCTTGTTCTATCCCCTTGATGCTGACTGCCAGGAAGGGTAACAAAAAGTACCTTTTAAAGGGTACTTTGGTTGGGATCGAACCACCGACCTTCCGCTCTGTATGATATAATAGTATTGCGCCTCATGCATGTGTGTGTTTTATGCTATACAAGGCAACGTTTTGAAGACGATATCAATTTCATGTTTCAGGAAGCAAGGGCTAATTCCATTATGCTAAACATGACTGAAATCATGGATCCCTGGGTAACTCAGATGAACTACCCTGTCGTCAACGTCACCGTGAAAACAGGGAAGATAACTCTCACTCAACAACGGTTTCTTGTTTCGGGAGCAAAAAATGCCTCTCAGGACACAGGAGCCTACGGGTAATTCTTGTTGTTTTTTATATAGTAGACGTCATGCACTTTCATGACCATTGAAGTTTATGAATTTAACTCTGTTAAATGATCGTTTTCGTTAATGGACATCTGGCCGGGTGCGGGAGGTCGGGGTTCAATTCCTAACCGCGTCATACTAAAAGACGTCAAGAAATGAAAGTTCTTGTTGCCGTGTCTGGCGCTCTGCATTAAGGAGGATGGACAAAAGAAAGGCCCTGCTCCCAGTTTCGTGCCATTTAACAGCTATGTCCATCTCGCCCACAAGCATGGGTAGCCAGGCAGCAATAGGGTTCAATTCAGACCAGGGTTCGATTCTGATGTTGTGTTTCCATGCGTCCATATTGATTGTGACGGTTGAGTAGCCAAGTGATTACTGCGTTCGCGCTTCACCCCTAAGTCCGGTTTTGATTCCCGAAATTACCTTCCCATGTTTTCAGTTTGAAGGAAACAAGAGCAGCCACGCCCGTCACGCCGAAGTCTGGGTTTGATTCCCGACATTACCTACCCTTGTTCTCAGCTTGACGGCTCCCCGTGTTATCTACTACTTGTTTGCATCATTTAAAGAGACTTTGCGGAAGCCGTTAGGGTTCAATTTGCGACTTGAGTACATTATTTGAAGTCCGTTTCGGGTCTAGTGTTTAAGCTGTAAAACTGCTAAAAGCGGCATAAAAACATATTCACTCACCTTCATTTAAGGCACAAATGGACCATCCCTATCACGTACACCTCGAGTGTGGATCCCCAGTTTGACAGTCTACAACTATACCAATCTACATTACATGAAGTACAATGAAGACTCACGTGAGTGTTGAAGGGAGCGCCTAGTTAGGGACCGATCATTTCATGCCATGTGAAATATTTTCATTCATGGTAGGGATAGTCAATCCAGGTACATTTTCACCGACACGCATTATTTATCAGAACCGCGATACTTTTTTATGTAATAGAGGAGGACAAATTATTCATGTAGAATATATCAGGTGTCTACAAATGTATACACATGAGAAAAAGTATCGCAACACCTATGATGTTCATGTCATTTTTACACCTCGGATGCACCATGCGTTGATTTAAGATATACATCGAGCTACGAACAAAAGCGAGCATCACGTGCAATAAGCCATGAATAACGCTCGTATTAAGCAATCACAAGCTTACAAGCATCATTTAAAACAGATATAATTATGTTAAAGTAATATTCTGGCGCATAAACCAGCCTCTCTCAACCTGTTCCTGACGGTCTGTGCAGAAAGCCTCCTCAATCCGGGTATTTGTCGAGCGGTACTGGTCGCCGTAGCTGTTCTATGATGCAGGTGATGAATAATACCTTTCAAGATCATTTTGTCTATATCTAATATGATGGTTAAACATAGTACACCAATGCCCCTTATCGAATCCACGCACTAAGCATTTCTACTTGTTCGTTACATGAGTGACTGGTGACGCCTCCTCTTTACGTTTACGAAAACTATTAAAGAAGTGACATACGCTGCTGTTTTGTTTTAGGAATTGGCAGGTATAGGAGTGCTGGTGAAGTTATTTTTTAATGTTACATTCACGTTGGGGGCATGGAAGGGGGTCTGTCTAAGGCGACAGGCTAGTGATCCAGCGAGTTTAAAGTGCCGGGATCGAGCCCAACTGTGAGCTGGTGTGAAAACGTTGGAGTCGACTTTGTGATGGTGGCCACATGAATATGTGCAAACACCTAGTTGCGGGTACAGCAATGTGCAGTAAAACTTAAAGTATATAGTACTGTTACTATGTGTCCCAGTCCACCCAGCTGTGAATGGGTACCTCGAAAGGATGGGAAAGCCACGAGAACTTGGTCTGCCTAGAGACTGCACGAGTTGTATTATCCCCAGGGAGTTTTGATTGAAAAATACGATGTGCCGTAGATGTTGACATACAATGATCCAGGGCAAAACAAAGCACTTTGAGCATGCTTGTACATAGGGGTGGACTATAGCGCTGTATAATACCATGTAATATAATAATAATAGCACTGTCAAACCAATAACGTGGCTTGCAGCGTGATTTCACTGCACTACTACCGCCTCCGTGGTGTAGTGGTTAGAGCGTCCGCTCGGAAAGCGGAAGATCGCGGGTTCGATCCAAACGGTCATATCAAAATACGTTACAATATGGTACGTGTTGGTTTAGTTTTACGCCACACTCTGCAATATTCCAGCTATATGGCAGCTGTCTGTACCTAATCGAGTGTGTACCAGACAACCCAGTGACCAACAGCATGAGCATCGGTCCACGCAATTGGGATACGATGACCTGGTCAACCAGGTCAGCAAGCCTGACCACCCGATCATTAGTCTCCCCTTACGACAAGCATGGGTTACTGAAGATCAATTCTAACCCGGATCTTCACGGGGTCTGCGTTATACATTGTATGATGTGCAACAATGTTTCAACTGTTATACACTGTTTGCTGTAGCTTCGGTTAGGGACAGTGGTATGACTTTGTGAAGATTTAAACAGAATGATCTGTTTAAAAGAAATGCATTCACGATCACTCCGCCTTAGAAAGGCTATATACAGGGAGTTAACTCTCTCATGTCCCATTCAACTTCAATGAATGAATCATCAGTCCCCAAGTTGGAGTTCTGTGGTTGAGGGGTGAATATTACTATTATTGTGTTTATTGCTGTAAACGCTGATGAAGAACAATAATTTTCAGTAATGCCACGTTTTTCAGAGAGAATAAGGTGTTGGCTTTCTTGAAGCTGGTTTGTGTATAGAAGCAAGAACGATCAATTGTCACAATTAATCAAGCTTTGTTGTGTTAGTTGTTAAGTTATATGTCATGTCAGATTATGTCCTAGGAAGACTCGATAACTTAAAACTGTGGTGGAGACGATCACTTTACTTCCATGTTGGTTTGGCCTGCACAACCACTCGTTTGCGCATGGACCAGTCATTGTACAGACTTTGAGGGAGTAATCATTATGCAACATCTCCCTTTCTTTAGAAAAGTAAAGATAGCAATGACCACACTAGCCCAGCAAACGATTTAACTTTAAACAATGGTCTATTAACTGTTAACTATTAATTTTTTATTTTCTTATAAACAAGAGCTAGAATGAACAAAATTAAAGTCAATATCTCCTTCTGAGAAACATGTTATATCTTCGTCCTTTCTTGCATGAAGGCACAGAGTTTCTATAAGCATATCTTAACAAAGAAATTAAAAGTCTTTTCTCCTTCTGATAAGCAGGGCCACATGTCACATCTTCGTTCTTTTATCTAAGGTACAAAGTCTTTGTATCGGGTTGGTGTATGTTAGTGTCACACTTAGCTCTTTTACAAACATTCCCAGTTAACCTTTTAGTTTCAACTTTGAAATCAACTCATTCGATACTACCTTTGTATGTGTACTGCCACTCTAGTATGAACACTTAACACATCATAGTACGGTGACTTCAAATCGTCTGTTTAATTATCCACGAGTTACGTAAATAATTATAAAAAGCTAAAGACTGTGAACACTTTCAGAATAAACTAGTTTTGTCTTAACACTACATGGTATGGTGATTTCACATTGCCTGGCTTATACTCAAGGGGTTGCCTAATTAATTATGAAAGCTCCAACGTGGTGAAGGCAGTGAACACTTTGTTTTATCTTATGGCATGAATGGCTGGCTTGGTCACTATGCAAAGGTGATTACAGTGACTGAATGCTACCAGGTACCATTGATTTTCAGCATTTTTCATAGGACATAAAAGCCTTAGTCTTGTCAAAGCAATATCACATTGAAAACACATCAAAGTCAGTTTATACTTTCGGAAACTCAGACCATGCAGATGTCATCGTTCTTCAGGCTCATCGACTTTGTTAGTCTCCTCCTGCTGAGGTACACCACGGCATCCCCATCCTACAAATCGTTGCATGCGATACGCATTGAGGAGTACAAAGGTAAGAAGATACTGAAGTCTGAAATACATACTTTGCCAAATGTGTCAAAGATGGACCTATTTACAGCATGTAGCAGAGAGAAGTACTGTCTATGTTTTCACTTCTACCCTGATGGTCGAACGTGTGTCACCTTGCGAGAACGTTTTGAACATGTTTATGCAACCTCGACCACCGTCACCGGGTATCAACTTTTCCAGACTGATAAACATAAGTAGGAAGTTTCTCTCAAAGATATTAACACCCTCGTTTTAATGGAATTCCCTCTTATCAAAATATGTGCATGTACACACTCGTCAGTCGATGTGAAACTTGTTGGCATGGACGCACAAAAAATATCTTATTCAGACATACAAAACTACCCAAAGGCACCAGTTCATCACCAGACCTATCTATGTGCCAAATTTGGTGAAGAAATATTGAAAGGTTTCTAAGTTCTGCTCTAGGAGAAGACCATATGTGATTTAAACAATTTATTCATTATTAAATGAACGAATTGGTAAACAGGCTATAAGCCTATAAAAATACCTCTCCGAATACAATGCGATGGGAAACATTTTATATACATTCATCATTATAGACAAGAGAACACACCATTTGAGGAGTAAAAGATTTAATGAAAAAGACAGTAGTATAATTAATCAATTAGGTAAAAAATCGTTTTGTTAAGGTAAAATAGTCATGTACAGATTTTACAATATTTTCATTGATTTCGTCAGAATATGAGTAACTTTCACATAGTACAGATTGAATATTAAAACCATTTATGTAATAGAAACACTTCGATCGAATTGTATTAAAATTTGGACAGATAAATAGGAAAGGAATGGCATCTTCATAATGATGGCCACAAGTGCAAGTAGACGTATTAATTTAAAGTGCGTTTAAGTCACTACAGCCAAGTCTTAACTTACAATGAATTATTTGATTAAATCTATTACCAGTGTTTCTGAAGACATGATGTACGTTGGATGAGACAGTTCGATCAAAGTGTTTCTTGAACATGGCAACGGAATCTATGTTTCTTATATCATTTTCTAACTTGTTCCACTCCATCACAGAGGATGGTAAAAAAGATTTTTTATATGTTTCCGTACGACATAATGGTACTTGAAGCATATTACTAGATCTAGATCCATATGTGGATACAGAGGATATGTTTATTGAAATTAGATCTGATAAATACTTTGGAGTTTTATCATGGAACATTTATGAAATACATACATTTGGTGATTTTTACGACGTTCCCTTAATGATGAAAAACCAGTTTCATGGTAGATTTTGGAATGATAAACTCCTCTAACTGATCCACATATGGTTCTTAAAGCATCTAAGTGAAGTTTTCCTAACAATAACTCTTGAGTTTGTGTACAGTTGTTCCAAATATAATCACAATAGTCAAAAAGTGGTAAAACAAATCAACTATACAGGGTTTGGAGGGTTTTCCTCTGAAGGCGGTATTTCAGACTTCTTAAACAATTGATCATAGGACTGACTTTAGAAATAATATCATCTATAGTGAGTGAGTGAGTGAGTTATTATTTAACGTCACATCGGCAATATTTCAGCCATATCGTGACGAGAACATTTGACATTGTAATAGAATATATATAGTTATTATAAAAACCTGCCGACGAAGGACAGTAAAAATACTAGACAATCACAGCTATCAATATAAAACTAGCGAACAAAGCTAAAATATTCCAATTAAAGAAGACAATACAATGTAAAAATGGGCTATAGATCGCCAACAACTGAAGGGAGATCACAATACTAGGAACCATGGGGACTTACATTACTTTTGCTACCTGCATGGACCCTAGTTGGATTTACACCATCCCTTCAGCCATTGGCGACAGAGAGAAATCTAGCCATAAATTAAAAACACACTTATTCTACGATTAAAAGCAGGTACACTTAGATTGACTAAATGCTTTTTGGACTTACGTACCCTCTCAGGAGGACAATAATTTTACAATACTTCCAACCCCTTTGAGGGATACAGCCACTAGCAATCTCAGTTGCTAATCTAAACTACCAATAATAAAATATATATCTATTTACAAATCACTCAACAAATCTAATTTTTTTTAAAAATGCAAGAATTAAATGAGAACTGACATTATTAAAAAGATCCTTCAGAGTTTTGGATTTGAAATAGATATCCCTTGGTATGGAATATTCAATACAGTCAAGCAAGACATGCTTGACTGTGATCCTTTCATCACAAGGGATACAAAACGGAGGATCTTCGCCTTTCAATAAATATTCATGAGTATATCTGGTATGGCCAATGCGACATCGTCGCATAATGACCTCTTCAAATCTGGACTGACAACCCAAGTAAGTGTAACCAATGTAGGGTTTTATTGCATGTAATATATTAATACCTACTTGGGTGTCCCACTTCTTTTGCATTAGATCGCGGATGTATGTTCTAATGCTGGCTTTATAATCTGAATATGGGATCAGAAGTGGTGTCACAGATTTGTTGAGGGCTGCCTTAGCAGCAATATCAGCCATCGTGTTCCCAGAAATGCCAACGTGGCTGGGTAACCAACAAAAGACGATGTCGCATTGGCCAGTAGCAAGTTCATTGTACAATTCAATAATTTCTAATAAAAGTGGATGTTTGCAAGAAAGATTTTTAATAGCCTGAAGACACGAAAGAGAATCTGAAAAGATGATATATTGTTTATATTTACGGTGTTTATTAATACATTTAAGAGCTGTTAAGATGGCGTTTGCTTCTGCTGTAAATATAGAGCTGTTATCCGGTATTCTAGAAGATATTGTTCGGGATCAATGACAGTGGCACATGCCACCGCGCCACCATCCTTGGACCCATCTGTAAATAAGGATTTGTATGTAGTATATTTATTTTAATATCATCTATATGTATATTCCAGTGGCCTGGTGATGGATAGAATCACTTTGTAAAGTAAGCCCCAGATGTTTATGAGTGTCGACACACTTTATCGGTATATCATTCATTATAAGATCTGGCATTGATGTTACTGTTTTCTTTCTAGAAAAAATGATAGATTCAGTTTTATTGGGATTAAAGTTTACTTTCCATGTCTGGGCCCATTTAGCTATTATTTCTAAATCATCGTTTAACATATTGGAAGATACCATAGGGTCATCAATTATCACATATAAGGATGTATCATCGGCAAATAATTTAATATTACCCTGTATATCTTCAACAATATCATTGATATAAACCAAAAAGAGTAGGTCCTAGGACTGATCCCTGAGGGACGCCAGCTTCAATTGATTTAACATTTGACTTATACTGTTAATGTATTAACAAATTTTGAAGCAATGGCATCAACATCATTTTGTGTAAGAAAGTCCCAATTAACATCAGCCACATTTTGCCGAAAGGAATTTATATCAATATTATCGTAATTATAAATGAATCTTGAATAGGCTTCTTTCATCTGTTTTATAGATTTCAGCGACACGCTAACTGAACAATGGACACTGCAGAATGGGGGAGTAACATCCGAGGAATTTACAATATCAGGACACGATACAAATATTAGGTCAATAACTGTTCTCGATTGTTTGGTAATACGTGTCGCCTCATTTATCAGTTGCGTCATGCCATAAATTGTCTTAATACGTTCAATGTTAGGATCTATTCTATTCAACGAATTAGCATTGAAGTCCCCAAGTACTATAGTCTTAATATTCGTATCTATCGCTAAGCCTCTTGATTCTTCAATCAGATTCCAGTAGTGGGAACTAGTATTTACACGATAAAAAGTACCGATATGTTGACGGACGGACGGACGGAGTCCATTGTAAAACACACACCCCATCCCCACCCCCATCTCTCTCTCAAAAGGCGTTGCGGGAGATTAAAGGCAACGTATCGACGAACTAGATTGACCATCTGACGCTAATTCTGCAAACGTTGATTCCTGGCCTAGATTCCTAGTGATTGAGACTTCCGACTATCTACCCATTAAGCTGAACACAACTGTGTCCAAAGCTGTCCATGGGGTTTGTTGGGAAGTTAATATTTTTTCCCATACGGGCTAGGATACACAGGTGATTATTTTTGTAATAATCGCACAGTGCTTTTCAGTGATTCTCAACGTTGATTGGTCAGCTAAGCAGAGAAGAATTATGATTGGTTGACAGAACTACTTTTCATGATCCAAGTTCATTGACAACTTTTACCGTTCATTGATAATGAGAACGTGCTGTACTCACACATTCCGAGATTTGAAAAAGAGTTGAGTTTAGTTAGGCTTCACGTCACATCGCCATTATTCCAGCCATATAGTGACGAGATCACGTTTACATTTATTACCATTCTAAGTCTAAAACTCCCTCCAAAACTAGGTCGAAAAGAGTTTTGTTTTAAAAACATATATTTTCATTACACTACCATTTAAAAAACAGAAAATGTTTTAGCACCAAATACAAGAGAAAGCAATTCGTTATTCTCTTTACAAAGTTACAATTTATAATACAGGTCAGCTTCCCACAGGTATATTACAATCAGATGCCCGCTCACACGGGAAAACAGATCTTTCAGATTTCTCGCATCATAATGTGAGTCCCTTGCAGTCGAAAAGTCCACACAGTCAAACAAAATATGTTTGATGGTGAACACTTCATCGCAAGAGACACACATGGGAGGTCCATCCCGGTCCGTTTCCACAGACAGTCATGAGTAAACCGACTCTGGCCAATACGACATTGTCGTAAAATTACCTCATCACGTCTTGACTGACAACCCAACTGATATAACCAATTGTTGGCTTCAGTTCATACAGTATATTTCTTCCTACTTGAGTGTTCCACCTTTTTTGCATGAGGTCCTGACTATAACTTTTGAAAGTGGGTTTGAAATCACTGTACAGGATCAACAGTGGAGATAAGGGCTTGTCAAGCTTTAGCTGCAGCATCGGCCTTTGTGTTACCTGTTATGCCAACGTGAACGGCTACCAGCAGAGGACGATGTCATATTGGCCAGTAGAAAGATCGTTGTAAAGTTCTAACATGTTTAGGATGATAGGGTGACTTGAAGTAACATTTTGAAGTGCTTGAAGTCAAGATAATGAATCTGTAAAAAAAATTATGAAGTTTTTTGAGTGGTTCTGGTGTTTAAAATAGGTCAAAGCTGTGAAGACAGCTTTGGTCTCAGCAGTGAAAATGGAACTGTTGTCTGGGATTCTAGAGGAGACAGTCTTGGATCCAATGACTGTATCACTGGCAACTTGGCCATTATCCTTGGGTCCGTCTGTGAAAATGGTTCTATGGGTGTTATACTTGGAACGTAACTGGTTTTATTCCTGTTGGAACACCAAAGGATTTGTTTCTGACTTTTTGAGTTTGGTGAGGGTGAGACCGTTTAATGTGGTGATGTTCAAGGGAAGGTTTGTTAGCCTCCGCATATAGATTGTCTACCAGAGAGGTCCTAAAGGCTCCAAGACAGAGCCTAAGGCCTTGGTGGTGGATATAATCGAATTTTTCTAAATTGCTTTTGCAGGCTCCACCACAGACAATGGAGCCGTAATCCAGTTTAGAGCGAACCAATGATCTGTACAGGTGAAGGAGGGTAGTCTGATCCCCTCCCCATTCTGTATTTGAAACGACTTTTAGTAAGTCAAGGGCCTTCAAGCACTTTGTTTTCAAATATGTTATGTGTGGTAAGAATGCCAAGTGACGATCAAATATGAGTCCCAGGAATTTGGCCTCTTCTACAACCTTCATAGGCGTACCATCTAAAGATAGGTCTGGATCCTTTTTGGATTTTGTTAAGGCAGAGTTGTAGCTGCCTTTCTATTGCATGCATATTCTTACCACGGCATGACATTTTTAAATCATCTACGAAATGGGACAGGGCAACACAACTATTTAAGACGTTAGTGAGGCTGTTAATTTTGATGCTGAAAAGGATGACAGACAGGATGCTGCCTTGAGGGACGCCCTTGTCTTGATGGAAATAGTCAGACAATGTGGAACCAACCCGTACTTGAAATTGTCTGTTGTTTAAAAACTGGGATATGAACTGGGGTAATCTGCCCCTCAATCCAAATTCATGTAAATCTTTTAAGATACCATGTTTCCAGGTTGTATCATATGCTTTTTCTCTTTTTCTAATAATCGATTGTTGACCATGCGTTCCATGGTTTTACAAACACAGGAGGTTAGTGATATAGGATGGTAGTCTGAGGGATCAGTATGATCCCGGCCAGGCTTTGGTATAGGGATGATAATGGCATTGTGCCACGGTTGTCCAAATGTCATCAAATATATTGATTAGAGTTTCCAAACTTGAATCAGGGAGGTGTTTCAGAAGCTGATAATGAATATCATCAGCTCCTGCCGCAGTGTCGTGAGCCTGGCAATACGTAATTCATGGAGCGAAAACATTTCATTGTAACGCTCGCCATTATCAGAGTTAAATTGACTGATTTCTTTTCTTGTTGGCTTGGTATTTCTGGAACTGAGTGTTATAATTTGATGAGGAGGAGTGGTTTGCCAAAGTTTCACCTAGTTTGTTTGCAATTTCAACTTTATTTGTTAAAGAGAGTCACCATCTTTGAGATGGCGAACACAAGATTTGGATCCTTTGCCCTTTGATCCTTTGAATCATATTCCACACTTTGGACATGGGTGTGCGGGAGTTGATTTTGGACACATATTTCCTCCTTTGCTTAAAGGTACGTCTGGCCCTGGCATTTGTCATTTTAATAGCATTCAGGTTATGCACAGTAGGATGTTGTCGGAAATATTTTTCCGCCTTCTTCCTATTTTTCCTAGCTTGTTTGCAGTTTGTATCAAACCATGGTTTGCGTATGTATGGGTTTGCAGAGGACTTAGGAATGGTTTTGTCTCCAATGGCTTTAGGACGTCTGAAAATAGTTCCATGGGATCAGGAACATTTCTGAAATTGTCAGGTTTAAGGTTTTCAGAATATACAGTTTGGAATAATGTCCAATTGGCCTTAGTAAAATTCCACCTTGTTGTGGTTCATCCGCGGGATTGATAGGAGTAAGAAATGTTGGGAAGTGGTCACTTCCACAAAGGTCATCATGGACCGACCATTCAAACTCGTTTAGAAGATTAGAATCTGTAAGTGATAGATCAAGAACAGAATAAGTTCCAGTGGCGGGATGGAGATAAGTGTTTGACCCATCGTTGAAGATGCATATATCATAATTTGAGAGAAAATCTTCAAAGACCTTTCCCTTGTTGTTTGTATCAGTACTCGTCCATAGGGGGTTATGACCGTTCATGTCGCCCATTATTATGCAGGGTTTCGGGAGTTGATCATACAAGTTCTGAAGATCTGATAGGCGGACAGTTGAGGAAGGAGGACGATAGAGTGAACATAGTGTAAACCCTATGTTCAGAGGCATGCACACAGCAACAGTTTGTAGGTTGGTGTTAAGTGGGCTATGGAGGATGCCCTGCCTCACCAGGATAGAAGTGCCTCCTGTAGCTTTAACATCGGGAGGAGAAAAGTAGTGGTATGAACTGTACTGACGGGTGTCAAATTTATCAGTTCTGTTTAGGTAGGTTTCTTGGAGACAAAACGCAGATGGTTTAAGATCTTGGATCAATAACTGCAGTTCATTAAAATTATTCTTAAGTCCTCTGCAATTCCATTGAATCATGTTTTGTGGATTCATAGTGCTTCGACTGGCGACATGTCACGTGACCGTGAGGAAGCGTTTGAAGTACTCCTACTGGTGTCAGGTGGAGGTGGAGTGACCTCCATATCCAGAGGGCCAAAGGAGTTATGGACATCGACGGGGACATCTAAAGGAGAGGTGGCCTTTGGTTTTGGGGTTTGGCAGTTGCCCAAGCTGCTTTAGTCTCTGTAGTTTCTTTTCTTTCCTTTTTTGGTGCACAGTTTCAGTTTCTGGCTTTGGCATTGGTTCTGGTGTTTGTGATTCAGAGGTTTTTTGTTGGTAAAATGGCTGAGATGGGCTGAGAAGATGTGACCCATGTCAGATCGGTCTGACACGAGATAGTTGCAGTAGTGATAGAAGAGCGGCAGACGGCAGAAGAGTAAGTGATGGTTGACTGGGTTACAGTTAAACTTGCAACCCTCTTCTTAGCTTCATGAAAGGAGACATTTGTGCTTGATCTTTAGGATCTCTGCCACACTGGACAAGACTTGGAGGAGGCGATATGGTTACCGCCACAGTTTGTGCACTTCACTTCTTTAGTACAGTCATTGCTCCCATGTTTGTCACCACAGCGGTAACAAACAGAAGAGGAACGACAGGACGACAGGACTTGGATCCATATCCAAACTTTTGGCAGTTGTAGCACTGGAGTGGACTGGGTACGTACACCTCCACACCAATGTTACAATAACCTGATTTAATCGATTCGGGAATCTTAGATCGGGCGAACGTAAAGAGGTAGGTGTTTGTGGGTTGAAACACATGGTCCTTCTTGATCATGAATCTCGTCACAGCTGTGACAGACTGCTGGGAGAGTCCCTGGACAATTTGTTCTTCAGTCATGTCAGACATGCATCGAGCTCTGACACGTACAATGCCTCTACACGTGTTTAGTGTTTTGTGCGCTGAGACAGCAAACTTCGATTTGACAAACTCTTGTAATTTCAGTAGATTCAGTAATTTCTAAAAGGAGAGAAATGGATTCAGTTACCAGTGATTCGCTTGCAAAGGTTGCTTGTCACAAGCTTCAGTGATTAAAAAACGTGGTCAGTAATCAGGTCGAATTTGCGTACTCTCGTCAGACGAGGAATTGTCAGAATCCATATGTCTTCATTTTGAACCGGGGTGTTGGAAAGCCATGTCGTAAGGAATGTGGTTCGGCACCCCCTCACCCACCATGGAGTGTCAACAAGGACGATTTTATACTGCAGCAGATCTCCAAGCTGCAAAGACCGAGGATAAGGGGGTGCTATACTCCAGCGAATTTGACATGAAATGCTGTAGCTGCCTACCAGATTAAAGATCAGGATGGTTCGGTGCATGACAATTAATTGGAGACGTACAGAAATCGGAGGTCAGCATCACCAGATTGGTCCATGAGCCACCGCCTTCTGTGCATGGGTCTACACGGCTGATTGGTTTTGGCAGAATATCAGTTAACATTTTGTATAAACATTCCATGCACAGGGCAAAGCGTGACCAGCCGATTGGTAGAATCGGGCCTATTCTACCACCCGTCTAGGCAAAGTTAGGGTCGAAGTGGTGTGTTGGATTATTGAACATGATTGCCGCTTCCGTCATCCTCAACCACCAGACTCCCTTTCTCTGCCAACACAGGGACGCAACCCCCGGCAAACGGGCTGCCCAATTTGGTCGCCTCTTACAACCAGCAATGGGGTGCTGTGGACCTATTCGACCCCGGGTCCACATGGAGGCGAAGAGCCATTAGCGTTACCCAGCGCCCACCACGAGGAGGTTGCACTTCAAAGGGTGCCGATTTGAAAAAGAAAACAAAGAGTAAAGAATATGAATACTCTTTTTATTAGACATTAACTTGCAATAAAATTGCGTTATAAAATTGCGTCTTTTTAAAATAAATAAACTTACCACACAAGAACAACAATCGTTTGCATTGTTTGTTTACATGGCCGCGATATATGGTTAAGCCCGATCCCGAAAACGTATCATCCAGACCCTCTCTGACAATGGTGTACCAGAACATCAAGTCATGTAAATTTCCGGGCACCAAAATGTTCAATCAATAAACAGTTACTTCTTGTTCAGCTTGACCTGATCAAGTGAATACTAAATGTATTGCGTGACCGTGTCACAACTGGTTGGGTCTGTTATTGTGAAGGGGTGTACCTTTGTCGCCGTTTGACATCTCAGTGTCGAGAAATCGTCAGCAATGTCCTATTAAACTACTGGGACAGAAATATTGCAGTTGAACATGAAATAGAAAACGTGATAATTGAACTGGGTGTAGAGAGTGATAGCGAGAGTGAATCGGATTGTGAAAGTAATTGACGTCTGTACTTCGTATAGTTAGTAAACCAAAATATGACTGCATAAACAATTCAATATTAAAACATGAAATGATTGTTTTTTGAGAAGTGTTGTTTTCCGGGACAAGTTCTCTAACGAATCCATGTATGCATGCTTTGCACGAACGCAACATTAATAACATTCTCTGCTCCCTTATTTAATGAAGTTAAACTCGGCCTGCCGTTTGTGCCATTTGACCTCCCGGGTGATGCATATGTAGAGTAGCTCAGGTCAAGCTAAACAAGCTGTACTCTTCAATTAATGAGAACCACTCCACCACTCTGCCCACTCATCCTCTGCCTCAAACTGCCACCATGACGTCACAGTCTTTGTCGTAAATCTTCATTCTGTACATACACTATTCTCAGGTCCAATTTATGGTGGTGTATTCCCCTTCAACATCTCGAATGACTCCTCTGTCAGCCGACCATCTGCTCCAAGGAGACGTATTCTTCCCATTGACTCGGATTCCGACTAGAGTTATCCTTCTTGGAACTGCCGTACTCTACTGGGACCAATGACGTGACTGTAACACGCCTTCCACAGACGAAAATGTTGTGTAATCTTCAGACTTGTTGAGTTTCTTGACAGAAAAACTTATTCTAGATGTATTCGTGGGATGGTTGTCTTTCACATGTCCCAGCTTTTAACCGTTGACTTTCCCCAAAATTGACAGGTTCTTGCCAATGTGTGTTTCAGCACTACACCGTTACCGTCACAAGACACACGTCAGTCGTGAATGAACGCTGTCACGGCGCACTGACCTGATCAAATAACGTTTTAGCTGTTATTATGTCCAATGATATTGTATTTAAAAGATTATCTTCATCATATTAACAAATGTTAATATATTATTCCATAAAAAATATTTCTGTGGTATTTTAAAGCCATTTTACGAGGTACTTTTTTCCATAGCGTATGTATGTTATTACCGCTGGAGATGTTAGGTTTAATACGCGCATGAATACGAATCAGTTGTTTGAGGTCAGAAGTCCTGTCTCCGGGTGTTTTTTATTTCGTGGTTCTTCTTTTTAAATTACATTATGGGTAATAAATAGAATAACCAAATCGGTACGAGTGATTACGTGAAATATGCCCTCGTTAAAATAATGTTCAGTGCCTCCCCAAGGCCCGGCACTGTGAACATTATTTCAACTCGGGCATATTTCACTAATCAATCGTACCGAGTTGGTTATTCTCTAAATGTCACCCGTCACCTAATGGTTCACTTCTGGTGGAGTGCGCACTGAGACAGCAATCTCTAAATCTCGTGTCTGGCACAACATTTGCCCCTGTAGAGGTTGCTGTGTCCGTGCACATAATTCTAGTCGTGGTATCATGCGAGACGGGGCGTGTTGTCTGTATGTTATGAGTGAAGAGGACATTGCTTCAGAGTTTGAAGATCAGGCTGTCCCAGAGGTGAAACGTTTCACCATAAAGAAGGATTGCATCATAACTAAAACAAACACCTTAGTCGTAACATTTGCAAGATCATCTCTACCACAGTCTATAAAAGCAGGCTATTTGAACATCTGGGTGGATGTGTATGTCCCAAATCCACCCCAGTGCGTGAGTGAGTTGATATTTATCGTCACATCGGCAATATTTCCGCCATATCGGGACGAGAACAATTAATAATTATATTGTAAATCAATAAAATTAGAAATTAAAACCATGTTGACGAAGAACAGTAAAACTACTAGTGTATCACAGATATCCATTTAAAACTAGTAACTAAACTAAAACATTTGAACCAGAAATAGCCAGACACTGTGAAAACAGGCTATAGATTGCCAGCAACTGAAGGTAGATAACCATACTCGGGACCATGGGGACTTACAGTACATTTGCTTCCGGCATGGGCTCTAGCTGGGTTTACACCATCCTTCAGCTGTTAACAATTTAGACCAATCTAGCAAGACAATAAAAAGACACATATACTACGATTAAAAGGTGGAGAGTTTAAATTTACTATGAATGTTTTGGGACTTACGTACCCTCTTAGGAGGACAATAATTTTACAGTACTTTAACCCCCCCTTGAGGATACAGCCACTAACAACCCGAGGCACTAATTCAAACTTCCAATCATAAAATATTTATCTATTTACAAATCAAATTCTTTTAAAAATGCAATAATTAAATGAGAACTGTTATTATTAAAAAGATCCTGCATAGTTTCAATAGATATTCCTGAGTATATCTTGTGTGGCCAATACGACGTCGTCGCATGGTGACCTCTTCAAATCTGGACTGACAACCCAACTATAGTTTGGCATGAAATGCACGTGGACCAATTTTTTGTAAATATCTCTTCATCCAATGATCCAATCGATCTCAAACTGTGCAAGTGGATGTTTTGTCAGACAACCTAATCACATTGTAAATCACCGATTTTATGCATTTGTATTAAAGAATCTGTCTGTGTAACTGTCAACAAAATAAACAGCAGAACGCAGACGGCTGGCAGAGGGAGGGAGCCAATGACCTGTAACAGCGGCAGTGTTGGGTCAGAAAGGTCAACGTTCGTCAATGTAGGTCAGCTATGCACGTGACAGGTATGAAGAGGTGTCACAGGTCGTGAATAGGGTAAGGTGGGTGCCAACTGTTAACCATCATATGGAGTTTGTTTCTCTGAGTTGTTCAACATTAACCACAGTTTACGTCTGGGTCTCAGACAGAAATTATCCCTGACACATCACAACGAACCACTTCACAGCCAGCCAACAATCTATCAGAACAAAAAAAAGGAAGAAAGGAAAATGTTACATAGAAACCTACCATCTACTGACTCTACATCTTCAGAGGTTCCTCTCCAAAAACATATGGAGGTCACTAGGCAGAGGAATAGTTCCTCCTCCCATTTTCAAAAACGATCATCATGACTCAATTTGTCAATATAATTCAGTGGAAATGCAGAGGACTTAAACATGACTTGTCCAATGAGGTCACCCATGATGAGATATATAGCTTTGGAAGCTGATCATACAGATTTTGATGATCCAAATGTCAGGAACAGTCCTTTAGGGTTCAAATGAGAACGACGAATGATTGATTAAATAACTCGAAATAGGTATAAGTGCACAAAACATGAATAAGACACATGGTCCTGAAACCTCTGTACCCAACAGGATCTGAAATCTGACTTTTATGATCGATCAAGTAAGTTGTTTAAGAAACTATCATGCAATATTGTTCTATTTTCACACTTCACACCGAGGGGTGACAGAAGGCACATGGAACAGTGCCGGTTTAATGCAGGCCATCACTTAGTATCTTCGTTCTACCTCGTCCTCCACTTTAGCCATACATCGCTTCCACATATCGACTGTCACTCGACTGAACGATTCATGTACAAGTGTTTCAACGTCTCGTAGTCTGAACGTTGTGTTTTGGCGTGCAACGTCACCTCTGACAATGTCCTAGGTGAAGTCACGGTCGAAGTTGTGTGTTGGACAAAAGAACACTGTCGCAGGTTCATTTGCCCAAACCACAGAATCCCTTCCTCCACCGACACAGGGACGGAACCCACGGCAAACAGGTTGCCCAATTTGGTCGCCTCCTACGACCAGCAATGGGGTGCTGAGGGCCTATTATGTCCCGGGTCCACACAGGGTAATAGCTATTAGCGTTACCCAGCACTCACCCCAAGGGGGCTGCTCTTCACGAGTGGCTGCTATCTTTTGAATACAATTGTTAATCACATCACACAGCTTTGATGTGTTGGTGTCACAATTAGTTCTTTTACAGACAGATTCGCAGTTAACCTTTCTGTTTCAACTTGGGCATCAACTCTTTCGATACTGCCTTTGGATGCGTAATGCCACTCTAGGATGAACACTTAACACATCATAGTACGGTGACTTCAAATCGTCTATTTAATTATCCACGCGTTACGTAAACAATTTTAAAAGCTACAAAGGTAAAGACTGTGAACACTTTCAGAATAAACTGTTTTTGTCTTACGGGTATGATGGCTTTTACATTATGACAGACAGACAATTTTTATATTTAAGTCTCACCTCACAACGGATACATATATAAAACATACTTATAAAATATAACATATTAGTCAGCCATCCTTCAAGGGTAATGGGAGACCATAATGCATTATTAACACTAAAAATAAAAATAAATAACGGTACAGTTATATACAGTATAAAATCTATCCATATAAAATGTTTTCTTTGTTTTTATGCGAAGGTGTTTACAGTGGTGTGACTGTCACCAGCAACCACTTATTGAATTTTTCATTTTTCACAGAACACGTGTCCGTGGTTTTCATTTAGTCTCATTATTTATGGAAGCCCTAACCTTTAAGAGGGATGGCTTTGTCACTGTGTTTGAAGGTTTTTAATGTAGTGTTAATTTATACAGCCAGTTATTGATTTTCTCCATACATCAGGGATTTTCGGACATAAATGTGGTAATTACTAGTTTCAAAAGTGGTATTAACCAGAAAAAAGTGGTAATTACCAGAAAAAAGTGGTTATTACCAATTTTAAAACAGAAAATTAAAAAAACCCATTTTGACCCGTCTTGGCTTTCGCATATATAGTGTTTTCCATTCAGCCTACTTAATTATGGAAGCCCTAACCTTTGACAGGAATGACTTTGTCACTGTGTTTCAAGGTGTCAATGTATTGTTAATGTATACATCCAGTTATTGATTTTCTCAATACATGAGGGATTTTAGCTGTTGTCAGTTTATATTTTCGGTACTCACACCATGCAGATGTCGTCGTTCTTCAGTCTCATCTTCAGGTGTATCTACTTTGTTAGTCTCCCCCTGCTGCGTTACACCGCGACATCCCCATCCTACAAGTCGTTGCATGCGATACGCATTGAGGAGTACAATGACAAGAAGATACTGCAGTCTGAAATACTTGCTTTCACAAATGTGACAAAGATGGACTGTTTTGTTGCATGTAGCAGAGAGAAGTTCTGCCAAAGTTTTCACTTCTATTCAGATGGGCCAGCGTGTATCACTCTGCGGGAACGTTTTGAAGATGTGACTGTTGCCTCAACCATCGTCCCCGGGTATCAGCTTTACCAGACTGATAAACGTAAGTAGGAAGTGTAAGTTTCTCAAGACGATAACACGCTTGTTTTACTGGAATGTTCGTTTATTAAAATGCACAATACTCACACAATGTTATTCGGTTTATCAAACATAGCATCATAATCACATAATTCGTGACAGCTTAATGATGGAGTGAAGCCTAAAGGAGTGCTCGTATTATGAAAGGAACGATGACGGGTTCGGGCTCATACTATAAGTTGTATGCTTCTCTCGAGGGTAATACGGTCTGATGTACGCCTCTTTGTAGCAGTGTCACCCGAGCGGATAGACACTGCTACAAAAAGGCGTACATAAGACCGTATTACCACAAGAAAAAAAATGGTGATTTCCAATTATTTCCAATTTGGAGATATCATATTTCCAAAACTTTCCAAAATTGGAAACATGATATTTCCAAGGCTTGGAATTTTTTTGAAATTTAGGAAGGATTATACCACTACTTCTTTCAGTTTCTCCTTTTCCAAAGGATCCCCATGGGTGTATAGACAGTGTATTCGTCCTCCTAGGAGTGTATTCGTCCTCCTACGCGATCACCTAAGAACCAATTCTATATATTAGTATAACCAGGGAGACTTTACGACGTTGTAGATTATCCCTGGTATTACTTCACTCATTTGCATCCTTGTTGTTCTAAGTGTCAAAAATTGATATTGACTGTTATATTTGCCCTTGGTATGCTAGCATTTTCCAAAATACCGTTTTAAGTGTATGTTTTACTTATTATCCACAGAAGCGCAAATAGTTTTTGACCTGTCACGGTTTGCATAAACACAAATTACATAGACCTACGTTACATCATGGATTAAAAAATAAAAGTTTACCGGACCCACTGACTGACTAGACAGGGTTTATTACATCTCATAAAAGTGATCCCTTGCCAGGGAATAATAGGCTTATTGTAGTAGAATACATTCACTAATTGGTACCCTCTAATTAACACCTGTCACAAGGGATGGACCGTTTGGGTGGTTTAGCATTGCGTAATCAACAGTCAACAGACCATGAAATGTTGCTTTAAGACTGTAGGCGAATTGGGATGTAGGCGAATAGAAAACAACCTGTTTGGGTTTGTGGTCAGAGACGGTGTTATGCTGTTGGTGTATTCACGAAATATCATGAACTTGTTAATAGATAATTGGTTATGTTGTCCACACACGGGCGGACTGAGGCAAAACAACCCATATGAATTCCTTCTTAAAAACTTTAAAGTGTAACTAATTAATTTGGTCATTTACAATAAAAGGTGACTAAATGTTTAATGCATTAATCATTTTAGATCACGTTAAATAATTTCAAGAGGAATCACTACACAAGTTCATATCACAGATGATTCCAGAGACAAATAGTTCATGAGATTCTAGTTTAATTTTGACTGTAGATTAAAGCATTACATTCCAAAATAAGCAAGCCAATCTGTTCTCTAATGCTCAGAAATAATTACCACTTACATGACAATAGTTTGAGAAGGTGTCCACTCAGGAAGCCGACCTTTCGATTTTTATAAGGTTCAGGACGTTGACGAGGGGAACGCTTTGAAGTTTGGGTGTTATTTTAGCACATGGCTAATCTCATGTGACGTGTTATTACAAGCTGGTGGTTGATGGAAGTGAACACATCGCACACGGAAGCAGACCGTGTAAAAACATGATTAAAACAATCATATGATGACCACATTTAAATGGGCACTGATCCAGAGCAATTTTCGCGCACTGGTTGTTGCTTTTGTTATTGTTTTTGTCCCCTGAGTACCCGAATGATATCCCAGTATGTTCGACTGGTTCGTGACCTTTGCTGCGCCACCCGCATGCGCAATGGATAGTATAGGTACAGATTGATCAACAAAAATGAAAATATGAAGCTAACCCAGGTATCGAAATCAATCCAAAAGATTTCAAATCTTTGTATTTACACTACCCTTCACTTCTAATTTCTTAGTGAATTAAAGATAAGTTTAAAATAAGGCTTGGTAACTATGAAGTCAGGCCCAAAGGTTGGGAATGAATTTTTGATGTTTGACGAATCTTTATTTCTGTATGATCTTTCACTTCAATTTTCCTAGTGAATTAGACATCACAAGTTTTGATACCACTATTGAAATCATCATGTTATATCTAGGATGTGAGATGTGACTGTTACATAACATTTGCTACACATATTCATGATAAGTTTGATATGAAGCTAGCTAGTACGTATATTACCCTTCACTTTTAACTCCCTACGTGAAACCGTCATGCCAGACTGAGAGATGACCTGATATAAAATATCTTTTCAGTTAATCGGGACTTTGCAATTATGAAGTCAGGCCTAAAAGTTGAAAATAAATTTCGATGTTCTTGAAACTTTATATTTGCATTACTCTCTACGTTTAACTCTCAGAATTAAATATGGCAAATTTGTGAAATCATCATAATGGATTGAGATGTGGCTAAATATATTACACCTCTTTCATCCACCTATGACTATGCAATTAAGAAGTCGGGCCCAATGGGTTCGAAACTGACTTTGATGTTCACTGAACCTTTTATTTTACATTTTTGTTCATTGCTACTACCTAATCGTGTTACTTTTAGGTTAAGGAGCAAATAGACGGAAGCGTCAAACTTGTCTAAACAACATTATGCGGATGTTGTTTCCTTTTATTTCTCTTTTTTTACAAAGGTTTTTATTTTTATTTTCCAGCAAACTTAAAAAGCATTTCAGTGGGCATATAAGAAGGTATAGTAGACACCTCATGCGACTGCTTATTATAACAATAATAAAAACAGTTTTGCTTTTAAATATCATGTCTCATTTTGACAATGGATAATACAATTAAAATAGATTCCGCTAACTGTAGGGGACTAGCTTACAAGCAAAAGAGAAGAGAGATTATGAACATCTGGAGAAAACGTAAAGCCTCAGTTATATGCTTGCAGGACATCCATATTTCCGAAAAAGACGAGAATACCATGAGGAATAAATGGGGTTTGAAATGTATCATATCACCATTTCGGTCAAACTCTAGAGGTGTTGCAATATTGTTTAACAATGATAGAGAGATTGATATTCATAAATACAAGAAAGATGAGAATGGTAATTTCATCATTGTTGACATAAGTATTGATGGTATAAGACTAGCCTAAGCCACTATTTACGGCCCTAACCAAGATACGCCTGATTTTTATAGAGATCTATTTGACCAAATTGATGCATTCGACAACGGATCTATTGTTCTCTGTGGTGATTGGAATGTGGTACTTGACCCAACTATAGATCTAGAGAACTACAAACATATAAACAACCCTAACGCAAGAAGTGTAATTTTGGTAAAAATAGATCAACTTAATCTGATAGATATCTGGCATGATCTTAATAGCAATACGAGAAAGTATACTTGGTGGAAAAAAAACCCCAGACAGCAAGCCAGGTTAGACTTTTTTCTGGTCTCCCAATATGTTTGTTATATGACAGAAGACACCGAAATTCTCCCTGGTTATAAATCTGACCATTCTACCATAACATTTACTTTTTCAAATAATAATAATACAAGAGGAAAAGGTTACTGGAAATTCAATACCTCTTTATTGCGAGACAAAGAATACATAAAAATAGTAAGACCGAGATAGAATTAGCTAAACAGCAATATGCACTTAACAATCCCACTGAGGATATAAAGAACATTGATGAAAATGACTTGCTCTTAAGTATCGATGATTGTCTCTTTCTGGAAACTTTGTTGATGAACATTAGAGGTAAATCAATATCATACAGCGCCTACATTAAGAAAATAAAAAAATAAAAAACTAAAGATCTGGAAGCTAAAATAACTGATATTGAAGACACAATTCGTAGTAACTTTCAAAATATAGATGAGGCTCTCTTGTCTGATTTATCCACATATAAGTTAGAACTTGAAAAAATTAAAGAGGAAGAGGTCAAAGGTATCCAGATCAGAAACAGAATCTTATGGCAGGAAGAAGGCGAAAAACCTTCAAAATATTTTTGTAACCTTGAAAACAGAAACTTTACTAGTAAATCCATTAATTGTCTTGTATTGGACGATGGCGAGTTAATTACTGATGAAAAGGACATCTTGTGTAGGCAAAAACAATTCTATCAATATTTATATGCTGAAAAAGACAATAAGATAGACCACAATGAAATACTATCCAAACTTGATGTCCCATGTCTTCCAAATACTTTGATAGAAAAACTAGAAGAACCAATAAATATGAATGAAATACTAAATGCCTTGAAGTCTATGAAAAGTCCTGGTATTGACGGATATTCGATAGAATTTTTAAATTCTTTTGGTGCGATCTGGGAAAATGGATATTCCGCTATATAAATAAAACGTTCAAAAATAATTATCTAACTTTAACTATGAACAGGGGAGTAATAACTTGTATACCTAAGCAAGGAAAAGACAGAAAACTGCTAAAAAACTGGCGCCCTATTTCTTTGCTAAATTCCGTGTATAAACTGATTAGCGCTTGCATTACTAATAGATTAAAATGTACTCTCGATTATTTAATACAGGAAAATCAGACTGGTTTTATTCCAGGGAGATGTATTAGTGAAAATATAAGACTCCTTTATGACATCATTGTGGAACTAGAAAAAAAAATATTAAAGGGCTTCTGTTGTTAATTGACTTTGAAAAGGCCTTTGATACCGTTTCAAAACCATTTATTTACTCTGTTATGAAAAAGTTTGGATTTGGCAATTATATGCTCAAATGGATCTCTCTTTTAACAAATAATGCCACTTCATGTGTCATTCAAAACGGCCATTTATCAGATTTTTTCCCTAATTCGAGAGGTTGTCGTCAAGGGGACCCAATTTCACCGTACCTTTTTCTTTTGTCGCCGAAATTTTAGGCATTATGATCCGTGGGAATACTGATATCAAGGGTGTTGTACTAAACCGTAGGGAATATAAATTAGGCCAATATGAAGATGGCACTCAGCTTTTCTTGGATGGCACAGAGGATAGTCTAAAGGCAGCTATGGATACTCTCTCTCTTTTTTATAGAATTTCAGGATTGAAAATTAATGTTGATAAAACCAAAGCAGTATGGTTAGGGGCTATGATTAATAGTAAAGATATTATCTGTAGTGAATATATTTTGGATTGGGTTTCTTGTAACTTTGAGGTCTTGGGTATAGTATTAAACGTTAATTTGAACGACCTCTGGGTTATCAACACTAGAAAAAGAATGACTCTAATGTTGAATATTTTAGGAAACTGGCTAAGAAGAAATTTAACTCTTATTGGAACAAATACAGTTATTAAAACTGTAGCTCTCTCCTCCTTGGTTCATATCTTTACAGCTCTACCTAATCCACCAAAAGCTTTTATTAAAGACTTAGAGCAAATGTTTTTTCTTCTGCGGAATGGGAAACCTGACAAAATAAAAAGATTAATATTGAAAAAGGACCACCGGGAGGGGGGAATTAGGATGACAGATATCCTTTCTTTAATCGACTCACTTAAAATAGCAGCATTGAAAAGATGCCTTTGTAGAGCTCCTTGCAACAATCCCTGCAATGTTCCCATTATACCATTACTCCAATTAGGAGCTAATATTGATCTAGCTAAGGAAGTTGATAACCTTTACTGGACAGATGTTTTTCAGGCATGGAAGAGGTACAGATCTTCCTTTAGAATTGACCAATGCGACTATCAGAAAATACTTCATGAACCGTTGTGGCTAAATCATCATTTTGCAAACCCTTCTCATTTTATTTGTAATTGGTTCAATAAGGGTGTAACTGAGATTAAAGATATATGTAACTTTGATGGGCTATTATCCTTTGATGAGTTTGAAAATAGATTTTTAGTTAAAGGTACCTTTTTAGATTACAACAGAGTTTTGAGTAATATTCCCATTGCTTGGAAAGCCACAATAAATGACCATAAACTGGAAAATCAAAATCTTGGTATTAATGAAGCGATATTAACTCTGCTTACACCTTCTAAAGGCTGTAGAACATTTATATGACAAATTGATCAAATCAGATAGATTGCCTGATGTTTGCAGAAAATGGGAAGTTTTGATAAACATTGCTATACCTTGGGACGCTATTTTCTTAAATTATAGAAAGTGTACAAATGATATTAAACTCTTAGATTTTCAGTACAGATTCATTCACAAAGTTATTTATACAAGAAAAGAATTAGTAAAGATGAAAATAATAGATAATGATCGCTGTACATTCTGTAAAAAGAATCTGAAGACATTGTACATGTGTATGTTTTATGTGATACTGTTCAGACTTTCTGGAATGACTTAAGTATATATATTAAAAATACTGTTAATATTAATATCCTATTTACGAAATTTATAATATCATTGGGGATTAACACTGGCTACCTTTTTCTTGATAACATCATTCTTGCTGGAAAAAGGTTCATATACCTAGCCAGTATAAATGATAGAAAACCGACTTTGGACAAATTTCTAAATTCACTAAAAAATCTTCTATCAATTGAAAGATATATAGCCAGAAAAAATAACAACATGGCACAGTTCCAGAGAAAATGGCCCAAGGAATTGAAACTGTAGTACCAATATATATTTGTAGCCTGACTCTACTTTATTTTGTATGTGTACCAAGTACTATTATCCTTACCTGGCATAACAGACTATACTATTTGCTATGCAAATGCTGTTACTTCATCATACATTAGAAAAATAACAACATGGCGGTAATAGCCCAAGGAATTGAAACAATATCCTTCTCCTCACTGTGTTCTCTCTTATAAATTTACGATGCACTACCTACTATAAAAGTGCACTGTGCTAGTGTACCTATTGTGCTTGGTTATAAGGTTTGCTATGTCAACATTGTAATTTCTTTGTACCATCTTCACCATAGAAGGAACTGAAATAGTATCCTCAAACTATAATTCTTGCTTCCACAAGGAACTGATACAATATCCTTTGCTTTACTGTATTTTTCTCTTATAAATGTACGATGCACTACCTACTATAAAAGTGCTTTACGCTATTATATCTATTACACTTGGCTATAATGTGTGCTATGCCATATTTACCATAGAAGGAACTGAAATAATATCCTCAAACTACAATACTTTTTTCTATAAGTGTATCATGCGCTATTTATTGTATTGTTTTGGTTAGACCAAAATGTTTGCTATGTCAATATGGATATTTCACTATATTACTTTTTGTATGATTACACTTTATGAAAATCAAATGTAACATGTGTCGGGTTCGGGATTACCCCTTCTTAGTACTCGATGCATATGTCATGCTTGTCTACTGTTTCATCAAATTATATTCATATGCCATCTTGTATGCTTCACTGAAATGAATAAAAATATTAAAAAAATAAAAATGAAAAAAAATGAAATCTGTTTTACTCGATAATATTTCCATCTTCATTATTATTATAACAAATGAAAACATTTTGAAGTTTAATCATCTGCCAGAGGTAAAAAACGTCAGGACTGAAAAATAACAAAGTCGATGTATGTCTTTATATTTTGTCTTATAATCCTAATTATTTTATTGTCATATTTGTATGCATTTTGAAACTTAATCAAAAGCATACGATCTGCTTATACTTCTAGATGACATGACTGTAATATCTAGTAATTTTCTAGAATGCCAACATGAATCATATTTCACACACACCCTAGGTATGACCTAGTGTATGTTGTCTGTCTCATTACGTTACACGGCGAAAAAATATTTATTCTGTTGAATGCTACCTCAAATGAATAATAACAAAATACAAATATTAGAAATAAAACAGACTAAAGTCTGCAACAATGTCAGGCTATTACCTTGTTCCAGGAATGTATCCATCAATATCCACATAGGTTTAGTCCCGATTTTGATATTACTGGTAAGGATATAGTAACCAATAGAGCTTTGGTCTGGATGTGTATGCTGTTTGTCCCTTCTTCTGACAACAGTCCCATCTGCTGTTGTTGTGACTGAGGCTGTTTTCAGGCACTGACATCTCCATATAATGGTACCATTCCTGTTGGCAGTTCGTCTCAGATACCTATATCCATCCAGCAACAATTCTCCACCTGGTCTTCTACCATCTAAATTTGTACCTTTCTCAGCCATCTACCATCTAAATTTGTAACCTTTTATAAATATTGCATTTTTCTCAGCCATGATGAAATATTTCGATCGTGACGAGAAAATATTGAAATAAAATATATGTATGTTATAAAACACCTGCCGACGAAGGACAGTAAAAGCAACTGATGTATATGTAGGCATATCCTAGCTGGATTTATCCTTCAAGTGTAGGAAAATTTAATAACAGTAACAAAATACTACGTTTAAAAAGTTTTGGGACTCATGTACCATCTCAGGAGGACAATAATTTTACGCTACGTCAACCCCTTTGAGGGTACAGCCACTAACAATCTCAGTTACCCAATAATAAAATATTTATCTGTTTACAAATCAGCTAACAAATTTAATTATTTTAAAAATTCAACATGATAATTAACATTATAAAAAGATCCTTCAATGTTTTGACATTATGCTTACCTTGTTGGAATATAAATATTGACATTTACCGTACATCTCAACGGAGGATAGTGCTGCGACATCTCGTAGGATGCATCCAAGTAAGTGTAACCAATGTAGGGTTTTATTTCATGTAATTTATTTCTACTTGGGTGTCCCAGCATCAGATCACGGATTGTGGTATTAGTGTTCAAGAATGTTCGTTCTGTACTTCTCTCAGGTGATTGCATTTACATAACTACCCTTAATTGGTGCAGCTAGTTATCCAAGGTTTGACAGCGAAACTTCACACCTTAACAAATCAATGACCAAGACGCTGTCAAAAATGGGACACTACCTCCACATATAGGAACAATATGCCATTCATCGTCAGCTGACAAAGAATCCTGTTCCATGTCAAATGTCTTTTAACAGTCTAATATGCGAAAAAGGGATACATCGCTTCCGTTTTTTTCACATTGGTGTATAATCTCATTGGTCATCCAAGATCGCACACGTGGCAACTAATTGCATGATGTCCGCCATTCTTTAAAAAAGTAATTTAATTAGTCAATAATGAGCAATCAATCCACTTGTATCTTTCTTGGTTTGGTCATCTCGTCCCCCACCCTCCCCACCCACCCCTACCATTGTCTTGCTAAGTAACATGGTCTGGTGATCCTCTTACGCCTTAAATAAACAACTTGCCTGACTGGCACAAGAGGAACACCCCATCAACGTACTGGCGGTTAATCCATTGAAGGAAAGATGTTGTTTTTACCTAGGTACTTTACGACAGGTTGTAATCAGTATAGATTAGTAAATCTAAACATAAACACTACCTTTTGACAAATCCGCTGTGCAAGATAAAAGTAATTAATCAATCAGCGTGTTACCGGTTAATCCTTTGATCAATGTTTGTTTTTGTATCTCAGCTGATAATTCGTCTTGCTGCAAATTCCATGCGCATATTACATAACATGTAATACATTTGTCACATCAGACCTTAATTCATAATGCTGAGTATTTACTCCAGACACACGAAATGCGAAATGGGAACCTTTGTCGGGTATTCTGAGTGGTATTACCATCATACCTGTTATAAATTCATTAACTGACCCTCAAGTGAATGATGACAAATAACATGTGTATGTTTATACCACCAAACACTGGTTACCGCAAAGGGAGTAGTAATCGCTGAATTGCATGCAATGTTAATTACCTGAAAACAATTATGGGCCGACACTGTTTAGAGGATACGAACGGAACTTCATTGTTGCATAAGAAATACATGTACTGTATATACCTAAGTAATTTTCATTTGTCATAAATATAATATGTAATAGACATCATATGTGTACATGGCATGATTAAATATCGAGGTAAAAAAACGCAGAAATAAGATGAAATTGGATCAGTCAATATGCCATCCATGCATAAGAAAATCCGAAAAGCATACACTGCTAGGATACTTTATTGCAATCAGACAGGAACTACCGGGATATTCTCAAATAACAGCATCTGATGAGCATCCACCCTTCCTAATGTCCCGCTGTTTGGGTTGAAGAAATTTCGTCAAGGTGGCCAGAAGTCCAGTTCCTGTGTCCGTCACGATCGAGGGAGCAGATACCGAACAGCTTGCAGTTTGGTTTGGTAATTAGACTGTTGGCGAGAAACATTAATCTCTATCGATCAGTTCCCCTCTAATTACATGGGGATATATAATGAGAAGAAGCATGAAAGTGTACATTCGATTTCGAAATGGTTAATGCTCAATTTGAACATAAATATATCCCTACACCTCGTTGGTACAATATGCCGAAGGCCAAAGAAAACCCACGAAGAAGAAATACCGATACCTGGAACGTCGTCTTCAAGAACTGAGACACCAGTTTCAAAATGGAATGTTAACTGTTAGACAGTTTGCTGATTCAGCGTCTCTTCTTCACATCTTTAATATATTTATAATGTACTTATATTTAAAATTTTGTAATATTTTGTAACATTTCGTAATATGATGTAATATAACTACATGTATTTATAATTTCTGTAAAATGTAGCATGTTGTTACATGATTAAATAAAATCTGTCCATATAGTCTCCCGTTACCACTCGTGTCTTACGCCTTCTATGTATTTTATGTGTTTTATATTTCAATGTATATATGTTAAGTGAACTGAGACTGAAATAAAACACTATCTTTTTACATATATTTGGCTCGTTTTCTCATTAGGTGTGCTCTCATTCGCATAATCCGGAATATCCTCTTCTATTAACACGAAGGCCCATCATTGTCTCTATAATCCAATGTTAATTGCTAACGGGACATCGACCTTTTTTCTAAAAGTTACTACAACTAGGTGAACAGAAGTATATATGCATAGTGACAAGCAGCAAATTAACAACAACAGGTAAATCAGCAAGTAGCACATCGTTGGGGCCAACAGGAGAGTAAGTCAACAATTCGAAATCCACTCCATTGTCCAAGTGATGGAATCAATCAACATTCAATCAGCTTGTTTATCCTGAACAATGTACATCGAAATGCCGCTCTATGCAATAAACAGGGAGTTGTTATCACGTAAGTGGTATGTTTCGTTATGTATCCCCATACTGTTTACTGCAGTATAAGTGAGATCTACTTCAATTTGCGAATGACCAATCTTTTGAAGTTGATTTAAGTTCTACTTTAGTAAACTGCTACCTAACAGATTGATCTCAGATTAATACATCTCATTCCAAATTCTTGTTTTCTATTTCAGGTACTAATAAATACTGAATTTTTACATATTAGATATAAATCTATCGGTACCAGTTTGACGTGTCTGGTCATGAGTTAACTAACATAGTGATTATATATATGTGACCATTACATGTGTTATTAAAACGTCATTTATGCCATTATAATGTTCTCTGATCCATTTCATCATACAGCATTGATTTCGTTCAATGTTTGTGAAGCTCATATGATAACATGAAAAATGTTACTGTTCCAGTTCCTTTTAAAGTGTGAAATTATGTTTGTTCCTCAAGTGTTCCAACCAATGTAGTCATTATGGTTACAGACGGCCTGATTTTAATACCTATCAAGTTAGATGTTATACACGAGTGCATGCACACACACACACACAAAACATCCGTACTTTGTGAATTCTGTTCGAATGATAAAGAAATATCTAATTTGATAAGAATCACTATGTAAATTATCTTCCCTTACTCTGAGAGAAGCATGGCATTATTCGTTCATTTTTTAATAATTTTATCTGCATAAAAGAAGGTATTATCAAAAATGTGAAACAAACTTCCGTATACTACCATTTCACTAACATTGCGATATTGACCATGGAATAATGTTAAGTTTAGTCTGTGTTCAATGTCATAATATGTGAGGTTCCTCATTCACACATACATACAAACTGACAGCATAACACAAAACAATATGCAACCAACCAAATTCAATACAATACAACTATCACCGCCTGTGCATACCACACTGTTGACGAATCTCCCAGGTGTGTTAGAGCGATAATCACATCGCGACATGATTAACAAACCTACAGCTCAGCAGATTTTAATAACTTACCTTTTTGATAAGAAAAGCAAGATTTATGGATGTCAACTTCTTTATTGTGCATAACACGACGTTTCGGAGCATATGCTTGCTCCTTCATCAGGTAAAAATCAGGTCACAGTAAAGAAGTTGACATCAGTAAATCTTGCTTTTTGTATGCATTCCACTTCTAAATGCCCATCGAAGATTTAACTTACTTCCTGAGGCTTCTTTAAGCGGCATAAAAACTTGCAACTTGGTTTTCCTTCCAGAGGCTGTCTAAACTGACATGACTCACTCATTAATTAACAAGGCCTTGTTAATTGGTGACTCTTAACTGCCTTGTCTCACTCATCAATTAAAAAGGGATTAGGTCCTGGGGCGTGCAAAGAACAATCATTTACCATCACCCACCAGTTACCTCCCCTTGTGGACATTTCCAAAATTGTAAATGTTTGGAAATCTCATATTTCCAAAATTGGAAATATCTTGGAAACATCATCTTTCCCAAATTGGAAATGTCTAGGAAACATCATCTTTCCAAGACATTTCCAAGCTTGTAAATGTGGACTTTTTTCAGTGTACCCGAGGGCGAAGCATGCATCGTATTTATCTTACCGCCATGTTAAATGTACAAAATATGGGGGGGTTGGAGGTGGGGTGTGTTTATATTTTGAAGATCGATATAAACTACCGACTATATGACATGTAAACAAAATGGAGTCTGCCTCTCTGGATATTTAAAATCAGGGAATCATATTCTGACAAGCTTAAAACTGCTATAAAAATGGTGAATTGTGTTTAAGTTTAGTGAGTGAGTGAGAGAGTGAGTCTAGTTTTACGCCGCACTCAGCAATATTTCAGCTATATGGTGGCGGTCTGTAAATAATCGAGTCTGGACCAGACAACCCAGTGATCAACAGCATGAGCATCGATCTTCGCATTTGGGAACCGATGACATGTGTTGACCAAGTCAGCGAGCCTGACCACCCGATCCCGTTAGTCGCCTCTTAAGACAAGCATGGGTTACTGAAGATCAATATTCTAACCCGGACCTTCACGGGTCTTTAAGTTTAATGTGCAAACGGTTCAATGTATAAAATAGTTCAGATAAAGCAGTGAAAGTCGGTAAAATAAATGTGTACATAGTGAACTTATCGAACGGTTTTCGATCTCCGTGGACTGCATGCGTCATATGATTGTTAGCGATGCAGCTTCTCGACGGAGAGTTTGGCGGTTACCGTGGCAGCGGGTAATATTTTGTCCAGTTGTCACCCTTTTTAATCGTAGAATATGTGTTTTTTAATGTTTAGCTCGATTTGTCTAAATTGCTAACGGCTGGAGGGATGGATTTACTCCCACTTTGCCAGTTTCTTTGTTAGGGGATTAATTTTAGTTAACGATGCAACAAGAGGGGTAATTAGGATTAATTAAGGATTACCAGAGGATTAAAACAGTTCACCATTTCACATTCACATGATACATTTTGATATAATGTACAAGCACTACCTCTTATTTACTAATCAAATGTATAACATTTTTCATCCATTTACAAGAACTGTTACATGTTAACAGATTTAACATGTATTTCATTTCATCTTTAACTTTATATGTACAAATACACATTCAAGTACAATTTTACAAACCCACTAAGTGGGAGACAGCATCCCCATACTGGATGGCGGTGTAATGTCCATCATGAAGGCGCCGCTTCTCCGGTCTCACAGCATCTCCAATGAATACTGTCTCTTTTCCTCGTCTTGACTCTGAACTTATGACCTCTATATACCAAACTCTGGCCACCCCGACCATTTTGCATGAAGCTAACATCTACCTGCACTTTGCCATCGTGTGATATCTGACAGATGACAGTGGTTCCATATATATAGTGTCCTCTGAAATGACAGATTGTTTATGTATGCATGTGGTGAACACAGTTCACATGTCAGCATGCCATGCATGGTCCGCTTGATTACGCCAATTAGGGACGTTAATTGTAATCCGATATTCGTTAACTGTGAAGGGATTAGAAACTGACAAAGTGGGATGACACCGAGGGATGGCGTAAATCCAGCTAGGGTCCTTACAGGTAGCAAAGTACTGTACGCCTCCATGGTTCCTAGTATGGTGATCTACCGTCGGTTGTTGGCAATCTATAGCATGTTTTCATATTGTATTGTCATGTATAGTGCAAATATCATAAATTTAATTACTAGTTTTAATCTATATCTGTTATACACTAGTAGTTTTACTGTTCTTCGTAAACAGGCTTCATTTTCTTATCTTATTGATTTATAATATAATGCTTAATTGTTCTCGTTACGATTTGGCGGAAATATTGCCGATGTGACGATAAAAACTAACTCACTCACCTCAAATCTTTCGGTCCCTCACAACAAGCAGCTGACACCTTCTGACAGTGATGTCCGACTCATATGAACATATGTTGTATCACCTAAACGTGTCTAAAATCAGTGCCATAGCATTGTGGATCACCAGGAAATACGTTCAATGGTTTAATGTGTCAATGAAGACAGCAGATCTAAGTTTTGGCACAAACACTAAGAAAAATATACAATAAATCAAGTGATTTGAACAAAAGATCTATGGCAATAATAAGGGGCAAACTTGGCAAAGTTGAGGTCCTTCAACCTGCTAACTCGAGACAAGAAGACATTTACAAGGTCAGATGTGTTGTGAATGGCCCAAACCAAATTTTCTAAAATGTTGCTTAAACGTGATATCAGTACTGTATTCTTCAAAAAGGAAAATACTAATTTTCACAAATTACTTGAGAAACTTGAAAAACTTGAAGTGTCTTCATTGGTTCGATGTTTCATTTGTTTCTTGCTTACCCCGCACTCAGCAATGTTTCTCTCCCGTCCTGTCCCGCCCCGTCTCGTGAGGAACAAGTCCAACATAGATGTCCAGCAACAAGATTATCAAGACTTTCCTGAGGCACCAATGTCTTGTTACGTTTTAGAAATTACCATGACAAAAGTTTTGTGAGTGGTTGAAGATTGTTGACCCTTTTAACCAGCAGCAAATAGAACAATGTAGTAGATGTTGTCAATATTCATTTGTCATACTGTCCAATTGAATATATGTGGACATCATCATAACAATATCATTCATTTTACAAAGTGAAACAATAACAGAAAACTTTTGGATGTTTTCACTATGTTGTCAATATTCATTTATCATACTGTCCAATTGAATATATATAAGTGTGTTCAGTCACAACCTGCCTGGCCTGGATACATTACATTTTTCATATCTCGCTTTGACAACAAAACACCCAAATTCAAGTTCAACAGTTCTTTAGGAAAACAAAACAAAACTTGGATATTCCATTCAAGTGATCGCGGAAAAGAATTCACGGAAGGATACAGTTCACCTCAACGAATACGCAAATGAATGGAAACAACCCAACTGACTACCATCATACAATTACATACAACACAGAAACATACAAAGCAGAAACATATGTAATCATTGTTACTGTTATATATGTTACAGGGAATGTGTGAAACCAGGGATTTCACGTAATCCCTGAAAGAGTCAGTGATTTCATGAAATCCCTGTGACCCCGAGGGATTTCATGTATTCCTACAATCTCCAGGCCCCATATGTGATTATCAACAATGAAATCAATTGCTGTTTCGAGTTATGGAGTTGTGTACTATAACTTGATATGTGCTTAATGGCGGGAACAAGTATTGCGCATATTGTTCTGCCTTTGATAGCAGCACGTGCATACCTAAGTTCTACGTATGAGAAAGGGTCTAGATAATCAACATAATTATGATATGAATGTTAACGGCTGTATTGGGATAAATAGTCACAGGTGTTGCGATACATTTTCCCGTGTGTATAATTTTGTTGGATATTAAAATATTTCAGCTCATAGGTTGGTTGTTTTTAAGAGACTGTCAAACTGGGCATTTAAAACCACATATGGGACCTCCTCAAATGAGTGAGCGAGTTCAGTTTTACGCCACACTCAGCAATATTCCAGCTATATGGCGGCGGTCTGTAAATAATCGAGTCTGGACCAGACAATCCAGTGAGCAACAGCATGAGCATCAATCCCCGCAATTGGGAACCGATGATATGTGTCAACCAAGTCAGCGAGCCTGACCACCCGATCCCGCTAGTCACCTCTTACGACAAGCATAGTCGCCTTTTATGGCAAGCATGGGTTGCTGAAGACCTATTCTTCCCCGCATTCTCACTGGTCTCATGGCCATGAGAAATGCAACACATATCGATGGGACGTACAATATTGAACAAACTTTATGGAAACGAAATAAAACAAGTTGTTATCCATAAACTTACAATAATCCGAAGATACCTTTTTGTACTAATCAGTGGTGAAGAAACGGCAATATCTTAATGTATGTTGTTAAACTATGGATGAGTGTATTCATCGTTGACATAAGATGCATGTTCATTAAATTTGGCTTAAGCACTTATCGATTTTATATACCATTCACTGAATTCAGTTCCACCATAGCTTCAGAAGTTGTAGTGGGCTTACCATCAGTACTATAAGCTTTCTGATTATTCACATTTATCTTACTTTCCTGCGAAGATTAAAAGGGATCTCTGGATTCTCAGATTCATCATAAATGGAGTGCTGTCAAGAAAAGAATTATTTCAGTTCTTAAAATCTGGAATATCTCATCAATCTAAAGTTTTTAACCAGGTATTTGAGCAGGAAGTAGGCCTTATATCCTACCGACAAAAATAAGCCACTTCAGTATTGAAATTATTATGTATAATAATATCCACAGCACTGATAAAATCGTAATAAATTCTTACCTGCGTACCTTTATGGCACTCTTGATTTATTAACGAAAGTGCACTAAAGTATTTTTTTACCGTTATTATTGATCATGCTTTAAAGTGAATGTCTAAACGAATTGTGAAAATATTTTCTCGGAAAACGGCAATGTAAACATCGTTTTGGAGCGGCCATTATTATGATTACTGCGCATGTCCAAACTGAATTTTGGGCAATCTCGGAAGCAGACAATATGCGAGCGTGACAGTGACCCGTGTTCGATAAACACGAAAGGAAACTGAGGTTTAATTGTTTCTAATCGTGGAACAGCAGAAGATTTTAAAATTCTTTGGAAACTTCAAGTCTTTAAGATCCCTATTTATAGTTAGATACGCCTCTGAGTTGTGAACAATGATAAAGTGTACAGGTCAGACAGGCAGCTAATCATCAATGTCTTGTCAAAGTTTGAGGTCAGCAAATATACAAAAATACTTATCTAGCATTGTTCTATTACTCATGATTTAGTAGTGAAGGTTATAAGACGATTACAACTTTGACAATCACTTCAAATCCTGCACGTCAAGTCTTGTAATGTTTTCAAGTTCAGTTTAATAAACCATGAATTTATGGCACACCTGAAATGGAAATGGCACACTTAAATTATTATGATGGTGCTCATGAGGCACATTGAAAAAAAGTTCGATCCCTGCACTTCTTATGTGAATATCATTGCAAACGGAAATACTTAGATTTCAGTTGTTAACTTCTCTTTCAGCTTTGGCTACTGTTGGATCTGACTGTGAACTGGATGTGGACTGCATGTCACTGTTCAATGCCCACTGCCACGAGGGTTCTGTAGGTGTAAGGTTGGACATCGCCTTGGTGGCAACATATGTCGCAATTACACAGGTACAGTCGTTAGAAATGAACGTTTTTGAGATTCTTAATCTCATAAAATTTCAAGTCACATTGGTCCCCGTGAATAATGAGTTTAAATATGATCATACCATTTCCATGGGGAGACTGGGCATTTTAGGAAATATTCGGTTAAAATATACTCGGCGGCATCAGTGAAGGGTCAAATGATACATAGCACATGTAACATAAGAGTGCCATCATAATGGTTAATATGTTGACACATCGTGACATACAGACTAAAAGTTCAAACAGCACTAGTTAGCAAAGATCAGTTGTATAGACCAACCCCCCAAAATGAAAACGACAAACATGAAGCACTTGGTCATTCAATATCATGTGTACCGTCCTCGCGCGTCCAAGACACAGATGCACCTTGTTCTCATCCTCCATATCAAGTTCATGAAGAAAGCTCGAGGAATCGCATTCCATTCCTTTACCAGTGCTCTGCAAAGTCCTGGCAGATCCACTGCTGGGTGACTTGTGTACACACGTCGACCAAGTTCATCCCAGGCATGTTCCATTGGGTTGAGGTCTGGTGAGCATGCTGGCCACTCCATCCGCTCTACGCCCTGCTGCCTAAGGAATTCCGTGACAATCCTGTCCCTATGGAAGGACACATTGAATCTGCTTTCATCTGTGTAGAGAACATGAGACTATTGACGTTGATTCCAGCGGTCATGATGTCTACTCCATCTCAAACGCCCCTGCCTGTAAGGTGGTGTAAGTTAGTGTTAGCGGGTCACCAACAGCAGAGTCCGGCTGCCCAGCGACGAACGGTGCTCCTGCATATCCTTAAATGTTAAAATGTAAGTGTTCTGTCAGACGATCTCCTGAGTTAAGCAATATCTTACGTAACGCAGTGTAGTCATGTGCCTATCATCTCAGACTGTTGTGACTCTGGGGCGACCTGGTTGACATGCATATTCCACGGACCCATTGGCTTGAAATCTCTGCCACAGTCTACCAATAGCACTCTGACTCACATTAAAGCAGACATCAACTGACCGCTAAGTTTGACCAGATTCCAAAAGGCCTATTGCCTTACCCCCTTCAGCAAGTGTCAGTAAATGTCTCGTTTTAAGCTTCGATTTCAAAAAGGTACCTGAACAGTGAACGACAGTGAAAAAGCATCAATGCATGTGTATAGTCATCCACTTTCCATGGATAGAACAACATGCACGTGCAAATCAATGACATTAAATGGCAGGTGTATTTCCATATTGACAATTTGAATAAAAAATGTGCCATTTGTAACAGAATGTATGTTTCCAAGGCATCGGTATGAGTGTTTATGGTGCTTTAAAGTCAAACTGGGATATCTGAAATTGTATTTTCGACACCATTAATTAAGAAAGTGTCAACACAAACTTATATGAAATACTGTAAAGACGGATAATAATCTCTGATAGGTTAGCACATGTTTTGTTCTGCTTTTCAGAGCTATGTGTATCTTCACCTGGCTACACATTGGATGTTGACAGTGACATGTGCTACAGGATTGAAACAAGAGCGAAAGTAAACTGGGCTGATGCTGAGAGAAGCTGCACCGCCAACCAGGGGCATCTAATAAAACCAGACACTCAGGCCAAGAATAATAAATTGAGGACGCTCCTTGAACCAACAGGCTTAAGTATGAAACACTCATTGCATTATATCCTTTGGTTTTGTTGTTATTTATCGTGACATAAACTACTGGACAAACAAAAGTAGTAGTATACATAATAGCGCAACGGGTCAAGGTCCTTCCCAAGGCCTTAATTTAGAAAAGGCCTTGGGAAGTCCCTAATCCGTTCCGTTATTGTGTATACTACTGGTGGAGGTACATGCCAAATTTCACGAAAATCGGTCGAATAGTTTCTGAAATATTGATATTTTAGTGAGCATGGGGTCCGTCTGGCAAAAGGTTAAATGTTCAACGTAAATTGCAGTATTTGTTCATAGTGGCTAGGCGATGCCTGTCTGACTGAGAGAATGAAAAATATTTTAGCAAAATGTCCGCTGCGGTCACAACCCCACAAGGGAGAAAGAAATAGAGAGATGCGCAAGCTTCCTCCCTCGTGGAATTGCATCCAGCTGGCTGGCCGGCTGGCCGGCTGGCTACGTTTCCGCGAAAAAATTTATTGTGAATCTCCTATGATCTGTTTGGCTTTCATAATGAAGGCTTGTCGGGCCTGTTCCTTCCCTTGTTCTGTGAATTTTTTTTTTTCTCATATTCGCTGATGACAGCGTTTTTACGAGACTTTGTCCGAATCTCTTGCTTCATTCTGTGATATTTTGCGATTTCTGATAGCACCAAACGAAACTCTTCCTCAGAGATTTTAGAGTCGTTCAGCAGCGCGTTGGAAATATGATGGTCTATCGTGTTTAACTTTGCTTCTGCTAGAATTTTAATTTCGTCGTGTTTCAATGCTTTACGTTGCAGTCTGCGAGATACGAACATAAGGGTCAATCCCGTCAACCCTGCCACTCCGGCTGTTATTTAAATGCCTAGCACCACGGGTGCGATCACGATGGTGGATAACAACCCGACACCTGCTACGCCTAATCCCATGCTGACTGAAATCAGAGCCGTGTCAACACCGTCCACAGAATTGACAGCCCTGTGATATTTTTTCTGTAATGCTGACTGTGTTTCGCGTTCACATTCTAATTGTTGTTTGATCTCACATATCTGTCGCAAAACGAAACCTGTCTACGGTTTCCAATGTTTTTGCTACTTCATCCACGACTGGGTACAGTCCTATCCTGTGTTTGTGTATATATATATATATTTTATAGCATAATATTTAATTGGTTTTCCGTTAATATCCAATCGATGTATTTGAGGCTGATAAGGTTTAGATTATCGTACACGTAAATATTCGAGAGATGAATCAAACAAAAACTCCATCGAGGCTTACTAAGGGTGTCGATTCCGGTGACGATACAACACCGTTGTTGATTGTGTCTGTCGAACCAACGTATTCTTAACCCAGTGAAAAGTGGTTGTTCTGACCCATGAGCGTCTGCGAGTTGGACATCTATTACGAGCGTGGTGTGTGATTTGATAGTCAAATTTGAAAAAATCCCGTTGATAATTGGGTACGTCGAACCATAAATATGAAGCCACGTCGTTTGAAGCTAACATGTTGCCTGTGTGACCTGGTATTTGTATCAACCAGTCGGGATGTTTGGAGTCTGCTAGTGATACCCGCTCGTATACGTTGTCTTTAAAGTATTTTCCTCGCCGGGTAGATCGAAACCCCGCATGTCTCCGAGATTGGCCAGCCTTACGTTGGGACAAGTATCACTACATGTGGATAAAAAGTTTCAGCAGACTGTTATACGATCAATTGTTATACGATCAATACGACGGGAAAAAACACATCTGCGAACAGTGCCTGCACGGCTTAACGCGAGCCAACATGCTGGAAGTGCACCGGGAGGATTGCCGAGGCGTGGGAGAGACGGCCATCCGAATGAACATGCCCGACGAAAACGACAACGTCTTGAAATTCGTCAGCCACATTCATCAAATGCCTGTGCCTTACGTCATCTATGCCGACTTTGCAGCACTCGTCAAAACCGTCGACACCGTCGCTCTGTCCCCAGGAAAAAGTTTCATGCACAAAACGCAAGAACACGATGCCTGCGGGTATGGGTACGTGGTCGTTCGATGTGACGGACAAACGAACGCTCCCGTGGTCTACCGAGGTCCCAATGCGGCCGAAAGATTTCTCAAGTGTTTGCAAAACGAAGAGAAAATCATTAGGGAAAAGTTGTACACCATCGTCCCCATGCACATGACGAAGGATGACCGTCAAATTTATAAGAAGGCTAAGAATTGCCACGTGTGCGACGAACCCCTGAACCGGGTTGTCGTGAGAGATCACTGCCATGTCACCAGTAAGTACAGAGGTGCCGCTCACAACGCGTGCAATTTGAAGCTCCAAATTAATCCCCAAACCATCAAAATCCCCGTCGTGTTTCACAATCTTCACAGTTACGATTCTTCTCACGTGATCATGCAGGTCAACGGGAAAGTCGACGGCAACATAATGTGCATCCCCAATAATAAGGAAAAATACATCTCGCTTTGTTAGACGGTCTGAAATTTATGTCGTCTCTAGATCTTGTGAACGCCAACGACCCGAACGACTTCGACATCACCAATCATTACATCGACGCCGAGACTCGACCTCTGCTGTTGAGGAAGGGCGTCTACCCCTACGAATACATGGACAGATGGTCCAAGTTCGACGAGACGCGATTATCTCCCATCGACCGCTTTCACAGCAACTGGACAGACTCCACCATCACCCCGGACGATTACGCGCACGCCCTCAACGTCGGGGACAAACTGGGCTGCAGGAATTTGGGCGATTACCACGACCTGTACTTGAAAACCGACGTGCTGCTGCTGCTGGCCGACATGTTCGAGATATTCAGAAAAACGTGATCGAAACAGTACGGCCTAGACCCCGCGTGGTATTTCTCTTTCCCGGTCTCTCTTGGGATGCCTTGTTGAAAAAGACTGCCGTGGAACTGAAACTACTGACGGATTACGACATGCACCTGTTCGTGGAGAAAGGTAGGCGAGGCGGGATTTCCATGACATCCAAATTGTACGCCAAAGCCAACATCAAGTACGTTCCAGGTCACGACCCGAGCAAACTGACCAAACACATCATTTATCTCGACGCGAACAACCTGTACGGCTGTGCCATGAGTCAGTATCTCCCCACCGTGGGATTCAAATGGATCTCCCCAACTGATATTGACGTGAGTAGGATCGCACCTGATTCGAAGAAAGGCTACGTACTCGAAGTGGACTTGGACTACCCCCGAGAATTACACGAATGGCACAACAGCTCCCCGCTAGCTCCCGAACGATTGACGGTGAACCCGGACTGGATGTCTGAATATCAACGAAACTTGCTTGGAAACAATAAGTCGGCTAGCGTTGAAAAACTTGTACCGAACTTGACGAACAAGACAAAAAACATCATTCACTATCGCAACCTGCAGCTGTACTTGTCGCTGGGAGTAAAACTCATGAAAATACACAGGGCGCTCCAGTTCAATCAAAGTCCGTGGATGGAGCCCTATATCAGAATGAACACGGAATTATGAAAGCTGGACACCAGCGATTTTGAGAAAAACTTGTACAAACTCAGGAACAACTCGGTGTATGGCAAAACGATGGAAGATTTGAGAAAACACGTGAACGTGAAGGTAGTCAGATCCAGCGGGGAAGAAACCTCAGGAAACTTATAGCCAGCCCGGCGTTCAACCTAAGCAAGCTATTCAATAACGACTTGGCAGCGCTACACATGAACAAAAGTCACATCAAATTCAACCGCCTGTTTACGTGGGGATGAGCATCCTAGACTTATCCAAACACTTGATGTACGATTTCTACTACAACGAGCTGAAGAAACAATACGGCGACAAGTGCGAAGTGCTGTACACAGACACGGATTCCCTGTTCATGGAAATTCACACCGAGGATGTGTACGAGGACATGGCTGATAATAGCCATTTGTATGACACCAGCGACTACCCTGAAGATCACCCTGTGCACGACACCGCCAACAAAAAAGTGCTTGGCAAGATGAAGGACGAATGCGCTGAGTACGTTGGCTTGAGACCAAGGACATATTCCATCAAGAAAGCAGACGACGACGAAATCAGAAAGGTGAAAGGCGCGAAAGAACACGTTGTGAAAAAAACACATCAAGCATGCCAGATTCAAGGAAGCCCTGTTCAAGAATAAAACGCTCAAACATCAGATGAACATGCTGAGAAGCGACGGACACAGGATATACGGACTGAGAATCAAGAAGACGTTGCTGTCTCCCATGGACACGAAACGATTGATCGCCATCGACGGAGTCACCACTTACACGTACTCACACACGCACATATTAAAGAATTAAAACGCACGCAATACATACATAATGGAGAAAATTTATTACAGCCCACGCGGATACTGGAAAGACGTCGCTAAAGCTTGGCTTAGAAAACAAGCCATCTGGCAACTCTACCTGCCTTCGACATTTCAACGACAAATTGCGTTCACCAAGCCGAACTCCTGTTTCTACCTCACAACAAGGTGAGATGCAAAACCTACAAGTACGCCCTGACAGTCGTAGACGTCGCCAGTCGCTACAAGGAAGCCAAACCGTTGATGACCAAAGATTCGAACGAATATACAAACACAGTCGATTGACCTGGCCTGCCGTATTGCAAATTGATCCCGGCCACGAGTTCATGGGAGCCGTGTCACAGGTGTTGGCCAAGCACAAAGTCCAGGTGAGACGAGGCGTGGCAGGAGCCGACCGCATCCAAACCATCGTGGAGAGATGCAATCGCACCTTAGCCGTACGCCTGTTCTCACATCAGTACTCGCAGGATTTAATGGATCCCAAAAACAGAAACAAGGAATGGGTCGTACGCTTGCCACGAGTGGTGGATGCCATGAACAACGAAGTCACCAGACTCGTGGGCAAGAGACCCGTTGAAGCCATCAAAATGAAATCTGTCGAATCGTCGTTGGCAGCGGCATGTCGCGATTAAACAGAGAAGAAATTAGGATTTAGGAATCTAGTCCAAAACTATCATTACATAATGTAACCAATAGCCAGCCAGCTCTACAGCGAGCTGCACATGGTGAATAATAGCTGCGCCGAGACACACACACACACTGCGATTCGCCCACAGTGCTCGCTCAACTCCAGACTAGAAAAAACAATTGTGAACTTTGACCTGTGAACTGTGAACTGTCAACTCTGACACACTGCTCGCTCGCTCAACATAGACTAGGAAAATCGAATACTGAGACCAACGGGAGCCGTGGTGGCTCAGTCCGCTAAGCTGCTGGGGTCAGCTTGCTTTCGTGCAGACGCACAAGTGTGTGATTGTGAGTTCGTATCCCATCTAGCCTCTATGATTTCCTTGCAACTTTCGAGACTTTCGGTAAGGTTTTCTAGAACGGGGCGCTCTCGTCGAGAGTAGGCGGTTGGATGCAATTCCACGAGGGAGGAAGCTTGCGCATCTCTCTATTTCTTTCTCCCTTGTGGGGTTGTGACCGCAGCGGACATTTTGCTAAAATATTTTTCATTCTCTCAGTCAGACAGACATCGCCTAGCCACTATGAACAAATACTGCAATTAACGTTGAACATTTAACCTTTTGCCAGACGGACCCCATGCTCACTAAAAAGTCAATATTTCAGAAACTATTCGACCGATTTTCGTGAAATTTGGCATGTACCTCCACCAGTAGTATACCCAATAACGGAACGGAATTAGCGATTGTTGCATACATCCCGATGTTGAACGGACAAAGCCTGCAGGAAGAAAAACCCGCCACGACTATGCCAAGACTTACACAAGCGCAACGAGACGGTGCGATCGGTATGGCCAATATGGGGGCTTTGCTACGTCAGCTGGCAAGAACCTTCAACTGCAACCAGGCCACCATCAGCAAATTGATACACTGAAAACTCTATCGTGACAAGTTATAAGAAACGTTGTTGTAACGTTGTGAGGAGCCCAAAGCATAACTTTTCCTCAACGGAAATTTGCAACGTTGTTATTACGTTTTGACATCACGTTATAAAGTGACGAAATACTAACGTTGTGTCATGACGTTACCAATCTACAACCTTCCCACAATGTTTCGGAAACGTTTTGTGTCAGCTGCGATCACACCTGCCGAAGACCGCTACTTCCGGCAGATCCACATGCATAACAGATTCGTGACGGCAACGTAAAGGGCGGCGACAGCACAAGGACACGCCAGCAGCAGAGGAAAACTCCTTCAACAACTTGGTATGGCTGGTGTGCGAGCCAGCCGCCCCTTGCATGGAATGGCCTTGACCTGTCAACGCAGACTGCAATAGCCATGAACTCACATCGGTGGCAGCGATAGAGAGTGCTCTTTACAGATGAAAATCTCTGGGATCATCTTTTTTGTCACCTGAGACAGCGTTTACCAGCTCCAGGAAACCGAGCTCCAGGAACTTGAACAGACCCTTTTGGACTTATGGAACAGGATTCCTGCTGACGTCGTCCGCTGACTGACCACGTCAATGTGGAGACGTGTGTTGGAGTGTATGAGTGCTCAGGGTGATCCACTCGCTGTTGTTAACATGTGCCCTGACTCCTGCCTCATTATGTGTCTATTTATGGAGTTTTTGAATGAACTTTACATGTCAAATTATCAGAAAATGATTTCTGTTTGTAATATGGTTATCACAAATCTCACATCCGTCCTTGTTTCTCTTGTTTTGGTCCAGCAAAGGCGGTGATAACTTTCTTTTGCCTAGTATGGTACACAAGAGCGTAGTCTTTGATCAAACTATCGACGCTGCTGTCAAGGGTTGATCTAAGATAAATATACACGGCAGAACCCTGTACACATCAGTGTGAAGTCAGAAAGCAGTATATCACAAACATGTGTTCATAAATCAAGGAATGATGATGCCAGATGTTCTCTAGTAGGTGAGCACATCCTGCCCAATCGGTGTCACCAGTCATAAGCACATGCACATACTAGTCAATTGTAGCCACGGAAGCCTACTTGTTGTTGACAGAGGCCTTACAGGCGAGAAAGTGGAAACATTATTAATGCAGACCAACTGTATTAAGGTGTGAATACTCAATGCCTTTTGGAGAGAGGTCGTCAAGGTACATAAGCAAAGACGGCAAACAGACATTTCTGAATGTATTAACAATGAATTATGATCACCAATTCAGAAAGTTGTAGTTTCGGATGAGCAAGAACAAATAAAAGTACACATCATGAGATTCGAGAAACACGCGAATATACTCCCTTAGAAAATATTCCAGCTGTATTATGGCTGTCTTCAAGTCTGTACCAGTAATCGAGTCTGTAAGTCTGGTCGAGTTTTAATTCCTATTCAGCCTTATCCCAATAATGATAGAGGAGTAACTCTGCTTAGTGTATTATGTAAGATTTGTACACAAGTATTACATTATTGATAAGTATTTTGATCAGACGCTTATGAACAACTGGCTGGCTGGCTTTAGGAACGGCTACAATACTTTGGATAAGTAACTATCCTGGCGTCCTCAAACTAGACTTTTTCAAGTTTATCGGTTAAATCTACCGAACAACCATCCCACAATTCACAAGCATATTCAAGATGTGGTCTTATGAATACAATATAAATCTTATTAAGAGTGTCTCTGTTTAACATAAACTTTAATTTTTTCATTGATGAAACCATCAAGGACGTTGTATTTACAATGTTATCAATATGTGTGTTCCATTTACAATCAGAAGAAAATGTTACTCCAAGATGTTTATGAGATTTTTCCAAACGTACACACTGAGTTTCAAATTCTAAATTTGGAATTGTATTATTATTCTTAAGACTGAAAAGTATAGCTTCTGTTTTGTTGGGATTGTATGTCACAAGCCAACGTTTTGCCCAGCACGATAAATATTGTAGCTTCTTATTGAGTGTCTCTTGCATAAGCCTGTGATTGATAGATGAAAATCCCATTGATGTATCATCTGCGAACAAGCGTGCAGCACAATCTAGTTCATCGGCAATATCATTAACATATACTATAAACAGAAAGGGGCCCAGGACTGATCCCTGGGGTACCCCGGCTGCAAGAGATTTGGGATTTGATAATGAACCATTTAAAAACACCTTTTGAGTCCTGCCACTGATGTAACAGTGTATCCATTTAAGTAATTCTTCACCTATACCGTAGCTTATTAATTTATGCCATAATCCTCGGTGCCACACTCTGTCAAAGGCCTTTGAAACATCACAAAACACCATGCAATAGTCTTCACGTCTATCTAGAGCTGAGCAAATATTGTTATGAAGTTCTATTAACTGATGAGTCGTAGAATGGCCTACTTGAAATCCGGACTGATATTTGTATAACAATCTATTGTCCAAAAAATATTTAGACATATGCTTCATGACAACTCTTTCAAAGATTTTTCCTAAACAACTGATTAAAGAAATGGGTCGGTAGTTACTACAACTAGATTTATCTCCTTTTTATAAAGCGGCATGACATGAGCTTCTTTACATATATTAGGATAGGTACCTGAAGATAACGATTTATTGAATAAAAAACACAATGGTTTATTGACAGATTCTGCAATACATTTCAATAGTTTATGACTTATACGGTCAGGTCCACTCGCTTTGTTAACATGTAAGCATTTAATGATATCAGCAATTTCACATTCTTTACTACAATGTGATTGAGCCTACTAGATGTACGCATTTCAAATAAGGGTAGAGGTTTGTCTTTATCATCTAATTTACAAATATACGCAAAGTATGAGTTTAATGCTTCCGCTTTATCAAAGTCTGAAAATATATTTGGACTCAGGTCAGATTCATTAGATCGTAATGGCGGAATAGGGTTCATAGCTCCTGATTCTTTGATTAGCCTTCGGAGTACTTTCCAAAATGAGGTTTTGTTATCTCTGCTCATTTCAGATATAAATTCATCAAGGTTCGAAAAATACTGTTCCTTTGCATAACACTTCATGTTATTAACTTTATTTCGTTGTTTACGATATGCCACGATATCATTTTTTTATTAGTGTGTGATTATTATTATGACTTAAGGATTGGATATATTGCAGAAAGGTTTTACAAGTATCCATCTTTACATAAATTTAATATGCTAATGTCATCATCAAATATTGAAGTTTTTAGAAATACTGCTATGAATATTTACTATGCAAATGTAAAACGCTCTGCACCCTCCTGATTGTTCATCCGTTAGTATCTGTTATACATGTGTACATCCCTCAAGGGAAAACTAGTAAGCTTGTAACCATTGACGTAATTATCTGTTATACATCCCTCAAGGGAAAGGTAAAAACATTGAAAGCTGTTATACATCCCATTGTAGTAAGCTTTGTAAATTGTCGTAGGTATCTGTTATACATCCCTCAAGGGAAAACTAGTAAGCTTGTAACAATTGTCGTAATTATCTGTTATACATCCCTCAAGGGAAAACTAGTAAGCTTGTAACCATTGTCGTAATTATGGATGTAACCATTGTCGTAATTATGGATCTATGGCCTACATTACAGTACAGAAAATAAAGATATCGAAGTAATCGAGTTTGTAAGTAATCGAGTCTGTTGCAGTAATCGAGTCTGTACCAGAAATCGAATCTGTAAGTAATCGCGTCTGTAAATAATAGAGTTTGTACCAGTAATCGAGTCTGTAAGTAATCGAGTCTTTAAGTAATCGGGTCTGTAGCAGTAATCGAGTCTGTAAGTAGTCGAGTCTGTAGTGATTGACATAGTAATATAATCTATATCTCTAGTATGCGACGTCATTTATCAAGCTGGTCAGCAAGCCTGACCATTCGATCCAGTTAGTCGCCTCTCATACCAAGTATAAGTTGTTGAATGCCAATTTTAACAGGATCACCGTTGTGTTTTGCTTATGGTACGACACGGTTACAAACACACATTGCCTTGATATGCGTAATGCGGTGGTGGAAGACAACAAGGGAACTGTGATACTGTATTGATGACTTTCGATTTTGATTGCAGCTGCATTTTGGATTGGAGTCCGAAATAATTCAGAGTGGCAATGGCTTGACAACTCTCCCGTCACATCGCAAGCTTGGGGATCTGGAGAACCCAGCGGGGATGGCAGTTGCGTCGTTCTTTACATAAATCTGCAGTACAAGTGGAATGATGCACCGTGTTCAAGTCTTGAATATTACGTGTGTGAAATTCCACTGAACTGAATTTCATGACTTTCACGACTTTTTAATTTAAGGCTCTTACACACTGTCTCGAACTCCACACAATTCAGGAAACATTCGGCTTTCCATAATGACTGATGATTCATAAGATAAAAAAAAATAATTTTACATTCCTCAAGAAGGGCAAAAGAATTGATCATGAATCTTCAAGAGTGGGATACTGTCCATCGACAACAGGTTGTAATCTTTAAACAGTATTCACTTTTAATATACTACCCATCAAAAGTTTAGACTCACTAGTGTAAATGTAGCCGCTTACTTGAGCCAACTTTTCTAAACTAGTTGTTGCAAAATATTCCTTTCTGTTTAAAAGTACAGTTTACACGTGAACTGATGTGTTCGTAACGCTGAAAGGATTATTGTCATGAGTTCAGTAAATGATGAAAATCAGTGAAAATTGGCAAATTCTTAACAAAACTTTACACCAAAACGCAGCTGTTCACATGCACGGTATTTGCACATGCTTTTAGCAGTTTGATGCATGATCCTTGTGCAATTCATCTCCATAAAGTTTGCAGTTGGTTCCCCAAAGTTAGTGGAGAAAGTCATCTTCGATGTAACCATAGATATATACATAACATATAGTGAGTGCTATAAGTGAGGCTAAACTTTTGATTGGTAGTAAAACCGTCACGATATATCTGATAGCCGATGTGACTCATATATTAACTCACTCACTCAGGGTCGTAAAATTACTTCATCACGTCTTGACTGACAACCCAAGTAGGTATAACGTTGGCTTCAGTTCATGAAGTTCACTCACTCAGGAGTGAGGTATTGGCGTCCTAAGAAATATTCGTTATTCGTTACATATAGTGAGTTCCCTTCACAAGGCTTACAACTGAGGTGATTTAAGGATGTGCATGTGTTTGTTGTTTCACGCCGCACTCAGCAATATTCCAGCTATATCACGGTGGTCTGTATATATTCGAGTCTAAACAAGACAATCCAGTGATCAAAAGCATTAGCATCGATTGATGATTGATTATTGAAATTTTAATATGTGTTCGCCCATTTACACCTTGCCCATCATAAAGGTTTGCTAAGTTTCTAAACTTATATAAAGTAGAGACCGACCAGTAGTGAGTGAGTGAGTTTAGTTTTACGCCGCACTCAGCAATGTTCCCGCTATATGGTGGCGGTCTGTAAATAATCGAGTCTGGACCAGACAATTCAGTGATCAACAGCATGAACATCGATCTGCACAATTGGGAACCAATGACATGTGTCAACCAAGCCAGCGAGCCTGACCACCCGATCCCGTTAGTCGCCTCTTACGACAAGCATGGGTTACTGAAGGCTCATTCTAACCTTCACGGGTATTATAAAGTAGTAAAGCTGCCAAACGCTTTAATATATTAAAAAATGACATTCTGAACTTGATGGCTCGAACGAAATTCCTTGAGAACAATAGTCAAGCTAATGAGATGTCAGTATTGAAAACTGTAAGAGAGTCCAACATTGCCTTACGTTCATTTACATATTTTTGGCAATGCAGTGAATAATGCGCCACATTATCAAGCTGATTAAACACTGTACAATATGCAGAACTATCTCCATAAATAATATTGAGACACCAAGACCACAATTCCCAAGGCGAAGTCTGGTTAAAAGAACCTCTTCTCTACGATTGTTTCGAAATAATTTTGATTTAGTCACAAAAGGCTTGACGCCATATTTGGCGTCCTTTTAATTATGAGGCAAATCTTTGTTGTCATTTTGAGCATGGATCTTACTGACGGTGCATAATTCTGCAGGAGAGTGCAATATTGTCTCATCCTGTTCTGATCCATCAAAGTCTAATGCAGCTTTTGCCGGTTTCCCATGTCCACATGGTCCAGCATGAGGCGATATCCTTGAAAATTAAACATCTAAAAGATATGTACTTAGTCAGACTAGCTGACTTGGTTGACACATGTCATCGTATCCCAATTGCGTAGATCGATGTTCATACTGTTGCTGGAATAGTGCTGAGTGCGGCGTAAAACTAAATTTAATCACTCACTAACTCACTCATTGAAAATGTCGAGAAATACGTCGATCAAGTCCTGCCTCGCTGTCCGACTTGCTTGTTAAGCAAATATGCGCGACAAAGAAGGAACTATTCAACTACAGACCGCATCTTTACTTTATATGTATTCGAACGGTTATCATTTTAAAACATCATCAATTTCATGTAGCATTTGTAGATAGTAAGAGAGCATTTGACTCTGCTGATCATTCTTGAATTGTGGTAATGTATCACAAACCCTGGGATAAGGTTTGTGATGTTTTGAAGGCTAACTTCACAAATGTTACACCATGTGTTCATTGTTGTTATGATGTCGCAGAATATTTTGATTGCTGAATGGATTGCGTCAGGGATGCATACTTAGTCTTTTACTGTTTTCCTTTTTAAACAATGAATTGTACTTTGAAATTTTTAATTGTGGTCGTAATCTACTGATGTTCCCTAACTTAGCAGTACTTCTTATAGCCCTCTTTGCTGGCGATACTCTGTTCTTGGACTACAAACTCAACTGAACATTTTTGGAAAATATATACTGAGTAAAAAAAGAAACTTCACCAAATGTCATTTGAAAAATAATGAATAATTTTTCCCTGATGACTCAATATAGCAATGATTGGAAACAGTCGCCAAATTTTGAAGAAAAAGATTGTAATGTTCGGAAGGGGTGGAACGACATATGCGCTTGACTTTTTTTCAAGGAATGCCTATAAATGGTATTAATTCAAGCACATATCTTCGTTTGGTATTTTCTCACACAGTGAACTTCAAGACATTAACACTAGTCCTGTCGATTTGAAGTTAAATTGTTTTTAATCCAGTATTTGCAGTTTGTTCTGTTATGTCACTGATTGATTTGGTTGTGAAAGTGTTATGACGTGGGCGGAAATAATGAACACCAAGTGTGAGAAGTGTTATTCGTGCACGTGGTGGGCACAACAGATATTGACAGTTCTTTGAAGATTGACGAAACTTGTGAATGGTTTATCTAGAATTATTCACTTAGTTGTATTGACATTTCCTTCTATTAAATTGATGTAAAAAATCATGTACTAAAGTCTGGGTTATTCGTTTCGTTTTAGTAAGGTATACAATAAACTGCTCATTCTACGTCTAATCAAGTAAATAAGACACGAAAAATTGTATTTGTCTTCCAATTGAATGTCAGATTTGTATGGCCCATGACAAGAAATTGGAGACATACATTATTCGGAAGTTAAATCGCCAGATTGGCCCACGAGCCATCGCCTTCTGGCATACGACTCTATCATATATCAATCATTGGCCAGAGGTTTGGCCATGTTTCAACCCGATGTAAAAGTCAAAAGCCTGTATGTCCCAGGTGCAGTGGTGAGCACAAAGTAGAAAATTGTTCTGAAAAAGTATCTAAGTGTTGCAATTGTGGTGGTAACCACAGTGCTGCCTACAAGGGATGTGAGGAATACAAGGAGGCAGTATCTGTGCAAAGGGTACGAGTAGAGAGTAAACTATCTTATGCTGAAGCAATTCGTCTTGTCAAGTCCATTCCAACTGCATCTTATGCAGCTACTGTAATCGCGCTCAGAAATCACGATCTGTGTCGGTACATGTACACGCCTTGAAATCAACAGTTGAAACGCGCCCTGTTCCTCTTGCAGCTAGATCTGGGTCTATCCCTACATGTGTTTGTAAATGTCAGTCATGAGAGTCAGATTGAAACCAGAGTGTATCAGATGCACCTGTTACAGCTCAAGTCAGCTCACGACGACCAGTTATAGTCGTTAGAGTTACCTCCCTTGGCATGGTGAACTGTTTACATCGTCTTTCAGCATAGGAAGAGATTGACTCTCCAAGCATTGTTATTGACTGGATCCGTGATGAAATTAGGATACCTTTTGTGAACATCCCATCTAAATTTGACTTTAATAATCCTTCCTTGTCAGTAAAAGAGTGTTCATTTATTGATTGAGAGGTAAAAGACTTGGAGCTATTTAGCCATGTACTAACACTGACTTTGTGTCAGTGCTATTGGTTGTGTGCCAAAGAAAAACGGTAAACTTAGACTTATTCATAATCTGAGGTGTCTTAATTATTTTTGTAGTGTTTCAACTTTTAGAAATGAAGAGATCAGATACGATGCTGATGTTATTAAACCAAAAGATTACATGGTTACTCTTGACGTTAAAAATGGTTTTCATCATGTCCCTGTTCACCCTGATGACCCTGACTATTTAGCTTTTAGATGGGATGGAAGAGTTTTAGATGGTGTGTTTTACCGTTTGGGTTTAGTTGTAGTCCATATTATTTCTCCAAATTCCTCAGACTTGTAATTAAGTATCTTCGGTCTGTTATGCCTAAGGGTTGTTGTTTATATAGATGATTTTATACTTATGTCAGATAGTACGCAAATTTCAGATCATAAAGACTTATTGTCGCATACTCTTGAAGATTTGGGTATAAGGGTCAACTATGACAAAAGTGTTTTACATCCTTCTCAATGTGTGGAGTATTTAGGGTTTACAATATTTACACATACTGACAGTGGTTTGGTGGAGATTAAGGCTACACCGAAGCGGATTCAGCGTAAGAGCGACATACCTAGATCTTTACACAAACTGTTACAGCTCAATGTTTAGCCCGTGTCTGTGGGCAGTGTGTGTCTGTCTCATGGGCAGTTGGTCCTGGTAAATTGTTTCTTAGAGCTAGTTATAGGCTACGTAGTACCAATTGCTTTGGCTCGGGATATTCCTGAAAAATTTGGCGATGTGGAGCATATGACAAAAAATGGAAAAGGGAGATGTAGTGATTCACTGCTGGACTGCTGAGCAACTTAACCTTGCACTGAATTTAGCGTGTGTCTGTGACGTTTGTGTCGAGAGTTCTGTCCCAAAGAGTCTTTGTGAATCTAAGAGAGTTATTTACAATGTTCACTCCCTCCTATCTCCTTCAAGTGACCTTGTAGATGAACTGCAATGGTGGTTAGATTCTGAGGACAATTTCAATTGCAGAAAGTCTAGAAAAAGACTTATGATGCTCCGATAATCACTGATGCTTCTAAGATAGGATGGGGTGGTACTCTTCACATGTCCGAGACCCTGCTAGCCTCCGGCAACTGGAGTTCAGAAATTTCAACACATCATCCAACGTCAGGGAGCTGTTTGCTACATTGATGGTGGTAATGGCTTTTATGCTCTTATTCACGGATTGTATATACAGATTCTCACAGACAACAGTACAGCTCTTGCTTACGTCAACACCAAGCGGGCTCTCTCTCGCCCATTAACAGTGTTAGCCAAAAGTGTTTGGTCAGTCGCAACAGACATAGCAGCCTCTCTGCATTGCAGTCACATTGCCGGCAGCAGCAATGGACAGGCGGACATGTTGTCTCGCAGGAAAGACAACCACAACTGGATGTTAAACCCAAGACCGGTTCGCATGTGTGAGAAACTCTCAGTAAACCAGATTCAACAGTCGGTTTTGGGAACCGCTAGCAGAGGGAGTGGACGCACTAGCACAGAGAGACTGGACTGTAGAACACAATTTTGTGAATGCTCCTTTTTGCATTGTACACAAGGTACTGAATGACATTGTCGAACAAAAAGCGTTTGCAACAGTTATCGCCCCTTTCTGGCCAAGTCAACAGTGGTTTGGTCAACTAAGACAGATAGTGATCGAGAATCCTCTGCAAATACCCAACAACCCAAGGACATTCCAATCCATGGGTCTGAACCCAGAACCTCTCACGAATAGGAGTTGGAAGAATTTTGCGTGGAGGGTGTATGGAGGTCTTGCCCCTTAGATCTAAAGTGGTCAGGACCCGTAAAGGCCCGGGTTAGAATATTGATCTTCAGTAACTCATGCTTGTCGTAAGAGGTGACTAACGGGATCTGGTGGTCAGACTCGCTAACTTGCTTGGCATATGTCATCGGTTCCCAATTGCGCAGATCGATGCTCATTCTGTTGATCACAGACCGACACCATATAGCTGGAATATTGCTGAGTGTGGCGTAAAACTAAACTCACTCACTCACTTAAGTGGTCAGAGAGATCAGTTAAGTACACTGAAGTCCTATAATGGTGTTCTTCAAAAAGTGAAAGGTTATTTTCAATTGAGAATTCTTTTATTACAGAAGTGTAGGCCATCGGCCCATAACTACATAGGTTGCATTGTGCATGGCAAAACATGGTGTGTACAGTAAAAATTGATAATTTTAACATCTTAGATACACTGCATGATAGTTGAGTTGAGTTGGGCTTTACGTCACATCGGCATTATTCCAGCCATATAGTGACGAGAACAAGTCCGCATTAATAAACAGAGTCAAAATGAGTTTTATTTCAAAAACATATATTCATTACAGAAAAAGGCATAGCATTAAATTAAAAGCAGGCCATTGGTTAGTCACATTACACAGTTACAATTACCTCACCACGTCTTGACTGACAACCCAAGTAGGTATAACGAATTGTTGGGTTCAGTTCATACAGTTTATTTCTTCCTACTTGAGTGTCCCACCTCTTTTGCATGAGGTCCAGAGTATAGCTTTTGATAGTGAGTTTGAAATCACTGTACGGTATCAACAATGGAGATACGGGCTTGTCAAGGGCTGCGTGAGCTGCAGCCTCGGCTTTTGTGTTACTTGCTATGCCGACGTGACCCGGCAACCAGCAGAAGACGATGCCACATTGGCCAGTAGAAAGGTCGTTGTAAAGTTCTAACATGTCCAGAATGATTGGGTGACTTGAAGTAACATTTTGAAGTGCTTGAAGGCAAGATAATGAATCTGTAAAAACGATGAAGTTTTTGGAATGATTCTGCTGTTTATTGTAGGTCAAAGCTGAGAAGATAGCTTTGGCCTCGGCAGTGAAAATGGAACTGTTGTCGGGAATGCTAGAGGAGACAGTCTTGGATCCAATGACTGTAGCACTGGCAACTTGGCCCCCATCCTTGGACCCGTCTGTGAAAATGGATCCATGGGTGTGATACAACGTAACTGGGTGTATTCCTGCTGGAACACCAAAGGATTAGTTTCGGACTTTTTTAGTTTAGTGAGGGTACGGTCGACCTGTGGTTTCACCATCTGCCAAGGTGGCGAAGACAGGAGTCTGAATTCTGATTCCAAGTGGTGGAACCAGGCTTGGCAGTTTGGGAAACAGGTTTTCATATAGAGGTTTGAAAACACAATTGTATGCTGGATTGGACTGATTTCGAACGTAATTTAGTGAAAATCTGCAGTGAAAGTTTAATGCGGCGTTGTTCTAGGGAAGGTTCGTTAGCCTCTGCATATAGACTGCCTACCGGAGAGGTCCTAAAGGCTCCCAGGCAGAGCCTTAGGCCTTGGTGGTGGATAGAATCTATTTTTTCTAAATTGCTTTTGCAGGCTCCACCATAAACCATGGAGCCGTAGTCTAGTTTAGTGCGAACCAAAGATCTGTACAAGTGAAGGAGGGTAGTCTGACCCCCTCCCCACTCTGTATTTGAAACGACTTTTAGTAAGTCCAGAGCCAGTGGCATGTTAGGAGTAAACATAACATATTCTTATATATTTAAATCGCCCTTCAGAACAACAATTTGTTCGCCTCATGGAAACCACAAACTATCAAGATTTAAAATCTAATATTCTGCTACATAAGTTGCATTGTGCATGGCAAAACATGGTGTGTACAGTTTAGATTGATAATTTTAACATCTTAGATGCATTGCATGATAGATAAAGCTAGCTAAATTATTTATAAGTTTACAATCTCATGATGATATGAGGAGTTTAAATTTGGCTTTACTTGGATTGATACAATATGTTTTAGGTAAATGGTTCAAATTTTGAAGTAAGAATAAAACATAGATTTGCTGCCATTTGGAAGTGAACTAAACCAATTCTGTTCATGTATACATTTAAGTCGACTCACAAATTCAGATAAAAACGAGGTAGGAGAATTAACAAATTGCTGTTCCCAAACAAAACCAAAACCCAAACTGTACAGCAGATCCCGACACTTTGACGCCCAATTAACTTTACTATACTAAAGGCATTAACATCATATGATAACATTTTTTGGGATAACGAGAATCAGACATACTCAATAATTTTAGCCAATACTTCATTACCCATTTACATGCTAGGATATATAGGGGACAGCGCCCACATTCACCACGAGCTATATTATTAGTTGTAGAGATCTTAACGCCTCAAAACCGTTTGCAAGCCAATGTGTGCACTGATTCAATATAATCATTCTGACAGAATCCCCAGACCTCGGCACCATACAGCAGAATAGGAGATATTTTCATATCAAATATCTTAAAGTATAATTCATGAGATATATTACCAAGCTTACTTATATGTTTAAGAACACCAAATAAAGCCTTTTTACCTTGCAAAGCTGCATTAGAACAATGACTAGACCAAGACAAGCCCCTTGTGAATGTTATACCAAGATACTTATATGAAGTTACCGCTTCCAACTTCCTAACATTATAAAACTCTCTCTTTTTGATAAAATACCACCTTTCTGAAAAACGACAACTATTGTCTTATCCAAATTGACCTCAAGACCATATTCTATACAAAACCATTCTAAAACATCGATGCGCTTCTGTAGCCCTCCAATAGTATCAGATATAAGTGCGATGTCATCCGCAAAAAGAAGAATAAATATATGAATAACATCAGGATGTAATTGAATACCTTGATCTGAACTTCGTTCTATCTCAACAGCCAACTCGTTGATAAAAATCGAAAACAACAGAGGGCTTAGGACACAGCCCTGATGAACACCACGTGAACAAAGGAAAAATCCTGACAACACATTATTAAATTTTACGCCAGCCTTAACGGATGAATAGATGGACTGTATAGAGTTAACCATTTGGGGGGAAACACCTCTAGATTTCAAAACTGACCAAAATTTCAAGCGACTTACACTGTCGAATGCCTTAGCAAGATCAACGAACACACAATAAAGTTCAACCTTTTCCTTACTAAGGTACCTATGGATAATAGACTGGAGGATAAATATATTTTCAATGGTGGAGTAATCATGACGGAAACCAGCCTGTGACTCTGCAATTTTATCATATGCTTCACACCAATAAGTTAACCTCCTGTTTAGTATAGACACATAAAGAGAAGAAGAGAAATACCTCTATAGTTAGATGGAGAATGTATATCACCTTTCTTATATAAAGGAACAATGATAGCCTCCGACCATGATTCTGGAAAGTAAGCATGTTCAAACATGACATTCAGAAGCATTGTAAGATATGGTACCATAATGTATGTTGTATTGAAAGCTTATTGTGAACTTAATGATCATGATTTCCCTCCCACCTCCACCTTCTGTTCAGCAGAATTTCTGTGTTCCATTGCAGCTACTTCGAATAGGCTAAGATCTATGCTTAATACAATTTTAGCTGCTTTAGGTCATGTGTATGCAGCTTGTCAGATGGACAACTTGGTGTATGATCCTCATATTAGATTACTAATATCTGCACTTGTGAAATCTGGCACTACAAGATGTATGAAAAATTCATGACCTGAGAATGACAATCAGTCAGTGAAACAGTTGAGGTTAAAGTGTGTTTGTTTATTGCGTCTTTCCCTCATGTTGAGGCCCACTGACATAGCCGCTAAGAGTGTCTTCTACAATCCTGATAGCACTTCTGTTGATAGACAGTTTTTCACATTTGACAATGTTCAGATGCAAGACAATGGGGGGTGCAAGACTCACTCTATTTGGTATAAAGAATGATCTCGAGAGAACAGGTTTCCCTGTCACCTTACTCCCCTTCTGAGAATAGTAAGCTGTGTCCTGTTAACACCTTAGTTAGCTACGTGGAGAGAACTTCTTGGTTGTGCCCTTCACATAATGCATTTTTCTTGACTCTTCGTTAACCTATTAATGCACTTGATTCCAGTGGTACTTCTCGCACTATGGAGGATGGTATAAGGGAGGCAGTAAATGTGGTTTTACTTCCCAGCCATGTCGCCCTACTGGGGCTACAGTTGCAGTTGATAAGCGTATTTACCCTCATGTTGTTCAGAAGATTGGTCGATGGGAGTCGACTGATGTCTTCTATAGACATTATGTTCACTCCAGAACTCCAGCTTAATATGTAGATTCACCGTTTGAGGGTTAAAGTGAAGTTACCCTCGCAGAAATATTGGGCATTCGGGTTATTAGGTTGTATTTCACAAAGCCAGTGTTGTAGGCTTATGTTCACTTATATATTTACTGAGGCATCTTATTTTACTGTTGTTTGGAGTTGAAGATTTTATGCATTTTCTTTTTGGTATGTTAATCACCATTATATGATATTGTTCTTCCATATCCATTTCAAATTATAACTATGAAATAACATTTGAAAAGAAAGTAAGGATTTCTTTTCTTAACTGGCACCCGTGAAGAGCCACCTCTTCGTGGTGGGTGCTGGGTAACGCTAAGCGCTCTTCGACCCCCGGTTGTGGACCCGGGGGGATATTTGGTCCACCAACCCGTTTGCCGTGGGTTGCGCCCCTGTGTCGGTGGAGGACGGGAGTCTGGTTGTTGAGGGCACTGGGGGCCTGGAACCGTGTTTCTTTTGCCCAACACACCACTTCGCCCCTTACTTCATCTAGACGGGTGGTAGAACTGGCCCGGTTCTATCAATCGGCTGGTCACGCCGTGCCCTGTGCATGGAAACATTCATATTGAAATTACTGTGTATATTCGGGAATGCTAATAATGAATGTTATAATTTGAAATTATCTGATACATATATTGCCTAGAGTCCTATGCCAGAAGGCGGTGGCTCATGGGCCAATCTGGTGATGTTGACCGCAGATTACTATATGTTTCTAAATTGTTGTTTTGGGCAGGACCAGCCTGACAATGAATTTAGTAAACAAATATAGCTATTCAAGTCATATTTGCTGGAGTATAACATCCCTGTATCCCTGGTCTTTGCAATTTGGAGACCTAATGCAGTTAGACATTGTCCTTGTTGACACTCCGTGGTGGGTAGGGAGCAGGGATGCTGAACCATTTTTTCTTACATTATGAATCCCCAATCATCTGGTTCATTTAGAAATTAAAAGAAGAGACGCATAGAAACTGTTGATGACTCTTCTAGAACTGTTCCTTCTAATGCTGATTCTTGGCCTCGTTTCCTGGTAGTTGAAGCTGTTGATTTTCTTCCCATCAAATTAAACCCTTTTGCTCTTTCCAAGGCAGTATCTGGGATTTGTCACCCGTCTCCGTAATGGTTCCCTTCTGGTGGAATGTGCACGGAGACAGCAATCTCTCAATCTGTTATCAATCAAAACATTTGCCAATATCGAGGTTGCTGTGTCCGTGCACAGAACTCTCAATTCCTGTCGTGGCATTATTCGAGATCGAGCCGCTGTCTGTCTGATATGTCGGAAGACGATATTGCAAAGGAACTACAAGATCAGGGTGTAACACCTGTGAAACGTTTCACCGTTACAAAAGAGGGTACTGTTGTAAAACAAATACCTATCTCATAACGTTTGACCGTACATCCTTACCGCCATCAATCAAGGCAGGGTATTTTAACATCGGGGTAGACGTGTATGTCCCTAGTCCCTTGCGATGTTATCAATGTCAAAAGTTCGCACGTGGGTCAAATTCCTGTCGTGGCTCTGCGGTATGCCCTCGTTGTGGTGAAAGTCACGAGAACACAGACTGCAACAAAGATTTTAAATGTGCAAATTGTCTCGGTCCTCATGGTGCGTCGTCTATATCCTGCCCTGTGTGGCAGAAGGAATCAAACATAATGAAACTAAAGTGTGAACAGAATATATCTTACTTTGAAGCCCCAAAATTACTTGGTAATGAAACCTCAACTCCACTAAATATTACCTACTCAGCTGCAGTCACCCGCACTGTGACAACATCCTCTGTTACATGCCAGACTGACTTGACATGGGTCAAGTCAGACAAGCCCATTACTTCAACTTCAGTCGCACCACAGAAATCACGTATCACACAGTCTACATCTGGATCACAGACTAAATATCAGCCTGAAACATCATCACGGACTTCTAACCAACAGCCTGACACTGTTCATTCTTCAAAACAGAAAGGAAAAAAATCAGTAGGAAACAGACAGCTAGCGTTCCTTCAGCTTCATAGGTTCCACTAGAGAACCCTTTTGGACCTCTAGATATGGAGGTCACTCTGTCCTCACAGGACAAGCGGAAGAATAGTTCCGCCTCACATACTCGAGGGAGATCACCAATTGAGCCACCATGACTCAGTTGTCTCCTTTAATGCAATGGAATTGCAGAGGACTGAAACATAACCTCAATGAAATCCACTTACTAATACAAGATCCTCAACCGTCAGCACTATGTCTTCAAGAGACTTATCTAAATAATACTGACAACTTTAATCTGAGACAGTACAATGATTATCACTCTTTTTCTCCGCCTGGAGATGAAGCGACAGGTGGTGCTTCCATTTTGGTACGACAGGGTGTTATACATAGCCCTGTCCATCTTAATATAAATCTTCAAACTGTAGCTGTTCGTATCACCCTGCACATTGCATTGGCGCTGTGCAGCTTCTATATCCCTCCATCATCTGATATTCGGCAATCCGATCTCAACAATTTATATGATCAGCTTCCGAAGCCATGCCTCATTATGGGCGATCTTAACGGACACAACCCGCTTTGAGGAAGTGACCATACTAATACTAAAGGTAAAGTCCTTGAGGAATTCATTTCCGATAATAAGTTATGTATTTTTAATGATGATTCAGCCACTTATATACATCCAGCTACGGGAACATATTCTTCCCTGGATTTGTCACTTGCCGGCTCCATTTTGTGTAATGAATTTGAATGGAAGGTCCACGATGACCTCTGTGGAAGTGATCACTTCCCCACACTTCTCAAAACAGTCACCCCTGGTGATGATCCACCATTGTCAAGAAGGAACTTCGCCAGGGCTGATTGGTCATTTACAAGACTATATGTACTGATCAATTAAATCATGATGTTTTTGCGAACAGCAAAGATCCTATACAGTTATTCTCAGATATACTCAATGACATTGCTGACCAAACTATACCCAAGTCCTCTGCAGTTCCACATATTCGTAAACCATGGTTTACTAATGACTGTAAACAGGCCAGAAAGAGTAGGAAGAAGGCAGAAAAATATTTTCGCCGACATCCTAAAGTCCATAATTTGGATAAAGTTAAAATTTTAAATGCCAAGGTTCGACGCACATTTAAACAGAATAAGCGTCAGTCTTGGAGGAACTTTGTTTCTAAAATTAATTCACGTACCCCTATTTCAAAGGTGTGGAACATGATTCAACGAATAAAGGGCAAAGGTTCCAAATCTACTGTCCCCATCTGAAGGATGGTGACAGTTTATTAACTGATAAGGCTGACATTGCCAATAAGCTTGGTGAAATTCTTGCCAAACATTCTTCTTCGTCAAACTATGTACCAGAATTTCAAAAATATCAGAAACAACAGGAGAAGAAGAGAATAAATTTTAACTCAGACAATGGCGAAGACTATAATGAACTATTTTCATTACATGAGCTCCACACTGCCCTTGAGCAAGCTCATGATACAGCAACGGGAGCTGATAATATTCACTATCAGCTCTTGAAGCATTTACCTGAATCATGTTTGGAAACACTTCTAAATATTTTTGATTCAATATGGACTTCAGGGAATTTCCCAACATCACGGCGTAATGCCATTGTTGTCCCCATTCCAAAACCTGGTCGGGATCATACTGATCCGTCTAATTACAGACCAATCTCCTTAACGAGTTGTGTCTGTAAAACAATGGAACGAATGGTAAACAATAGATTAACTTGGCATCTTGAAACCAATAACCTTAGTACAAATATTCAATGTGGTTTCAGGAAAAATCGTAGTACCATTGATCATTTGGTACGTTTAGAATCCTTTGTTAAAAATGCTTTAGTCAATAAACAACATGCAGTATCGATATTCTTTGATCTCGAGAAAGCGTACGATACCACCTGGAAGCATGGCATTTTAAAGGATTTACATGACTTATGTTTGAGGGGTCGTTTGCCTCTTTTTATCTCGCAGGTTTTAACCGACAGGCAATTTCAAGTCCGAGTGGGTTCAAACCTGTCCGACCATTATAATCAGGATCAGGGTGTCCCACAAGGCAGTATTTTGTCTGTAACATTGTTTTGTATTAAGATCAACAGTTTATCCAAGGTTTTAAATGATTCAATAGATGGATCACTTTTTGTGGATGATTTTAACATTTCTAAACTCAAGTACAAAAGAAACGCTACCAACTTTTCAAAATTACCCTGTGAAGAAACCACAAACACTAAAAAACATGCAATAAAGTTTATTGAGACGACTGACATAAAAAGTGTTTTGATGATTGTCAACAATTATAAATAACGATATGGTACCAATGTTACAGAGGATTCTTTTAACGACACTTCAGCAATTTCATTTTCATTTTTTTACACATAAACTTCTGCTAAAGAAAAGTCTATAGCAATGACTATGGTGAACTCTAGTAGCGAGTATGGCCTCCTCGCGCCTCAAGACATGCATAGACCCTTCTACGCATTGATGACGTCAGTCGTCTGACGTCAGCAGGTGGAATGTTCCGCCATTCTTCTTGGAGGGTGTCAGCGAGTTCTTGACGGTTTGTTGGGGGGATGTTGACGGCGCCGAACACGACGATCAAGAGCGTCCCACAAGTGCTCGATTGGTGACATGTCAGGGGAGCATGCTGGCCACGGAAGAACATTAACGTTGTTTGCTTGAAGGAAGTTCTGTGTAATTCTTGCCACATGGGGTCTTGCATTGTCATGCTGAAGCAGGATGCCCTGTTGGCGATTGCGCATAAATGGCAGTACTGTGGGGCGAAGAATGTCATCGATATACCGTATGGCCGTCAGGTTGCCATTGACGATGACCAGTGGCGTCTTTTGTTCTCCACAAATGCCTCCCCACACCATCACACTTCCCATTCCATAGGGAACGACCTCCTGAACGCAACAGGCGGCCTGTCGTTCTCCAGTACGACGATAAACCCGTGCCCTGCCATCGTTTCGGTACAAGAGAAATCTGCTCTCGTCGCTAAAGAGCACTGGGTACGGCTGCCATCGTCGTACTCGCCGTACCCACTCCAGTCGTCTCTGTCGATGTGCCTGGGTCAGCCGCTGTCCCCGGAACGGTCTGTAAGCCCTGATGCCAAAAGCTCTAAGCCGCCTGGTCACTGTGTGTCGACTGACACGACGACCTAACGCCAACGCCGCCGATGACGTCACCGTCAGGAAACGGTTGCGCAAGTGTAATGTGCGCAGGTACCGGTCCTCGCGTGGTGTTGTAACCCTGGGTCGGCCAGTTCTGGGTCTATCAGTAGTCTGGCCAGTCTGTCGATATCGTTGGACGAGTCTGGACACTGTTACGCGGTGACATCCGAAGGTTTGAGCGACGTGGTCGTGAGTGGCGCCCATCTCCAACATTCCCAATGCTCTTTCTCGCTGCTGCGCTGTCAATCTCGGCATTCTTCTGGTGTCGTTTTGAGACAATGATGCTGTGCTTGCCTTCTGCATCGAATTTATACCCCAGTCGAACGAAAATTGTATTTTAATGACTAAAAACGTGCATTTCATGTTTTTGTTTGGAAGTGTACAAAGCAAGGATTCTGTTCCAATTTTTGTTTGTAAACACCTAAGATGTGTTCGGGTGATATAGTTCCTGTACCTGGAAACTAAAATTTTTTTTTTAGTAATTCATATTTTATAATTTTTTTGTTTGTAGCGTTTCTTTTGTACTTAAAGGTCACATGCAACCAAAAAATCAAACATAATTAAAACACAATTATCACCTCTTCATGACATATAATATGCATTGCTGATTATGAAAAAACAAATAAACAAAATTATAAGCGTATAATCGCAAATCAAAAGTGCAATATTTTGTACTTCGGTTTACCTCCCTCGAAACGAAGCAGCCGGGATACCGAACCCAGTCAGAGCGGGTGGGTGTGCACTCAAGTGTAACGGTTGGTTCATTAGCAGATGCCGCCTTCACGGCTGATTGTGTGTGTATATATAGAAAGTTGGGTTTTGTAAATACATGCTCATTTTTTTGTGTATAACATTTTGCAATCAACAGACATCATAACATGTCATGTGTTCAAGTATCACACCTGCCTGTCTGTGTAATTACATAATGTGACAGAGACCGAACTCGGGCCATAAATCAATGCATTTTGTTTATGGTGTATAGCCTGATTGGTGTTAAGTTCAAATTGCATGTGGTCAGTGATCGCAGTTGTGTATTGAATATTGTCATTAGCAGACAGGCAGGCAGACACACAGGTGTCAATAAAACAAGACATTGAGTTTTGTCTGTGACAGCGACATATCTATATCACAGTTAGAAATCGTGTCAACTCTAAATAATGACATTGCTTTTAAGTATGGAACTGAGAAAGTGACTCGGTGAGAAGAACGTGTGGTGAAATAGACAAATGAAATTATATAAACAGTTTATTTACTGTCATAACATACACAAAGCTCGCGCCTGTGAGATATCAACAAAACATTATGAAAATAGCTCACACCAAAGCCTTCACCGAGTATTCACCAGACAGCCCGCTTCCAAGTTGCGCGAACCTATTTCACTGCGCACGTGCTATGAGCGCAGCCCAGCTGTTGAAACCCGTATTCCCCAGAAAAGTCTGGGGAAATTTAGTGAAACGTTTGAACTCCGATTTCGCGCGTTTTTTTTCATCGCGTTATTTTTCAACTTTATAACTTGAATTTGCATTTTTGACGCTTTGTTTCGGTAAGTCCATACCGAAAGGTATCAGAATCTGCAAAGTTGTGTTTTACGTTGCATGTGACCTTTAAGTTTAGTATATGCATACTATCGAACGGCAACTACAGTTGTGTTTAAACAAAATAAATAAACGGTGTCTTGAAAACGGCTTTAAATTTTCTAAATAAAAAACTAATTGCATACATTTCTGCCGTAAATATAAACCACATACAGACCCAGAACTGTTTTTAAATAGCAATCCCATTAAGGTTGTAAAAGAGGTCAAGTTCCATTTAACCTTTCTTCCGCATATTAAATCCCTAAAAACTAAATGCCTGAAGGCACTCGATTTATTGAAAGTCGTTTCTAATTCAAAGTGGGGAGGGGACCAAACTACCCTCCTACACCTATATAGATCACTGGTCCACTCGAAGCTTGATTATGGCTCCATCGTATATGGTGGAGCCTGCAAAAGCAATCTAAAACTACTTGATTCTGTCCACCACCAAGGTCTAAGACTTTGTCTTGGATCTTTTAGAACTTCTCCTGTTGACAGTCTTTACGCCGAAATAGACGAGCCTTCTCTTGCCCAACGACGTATAAAATTATCTTTACAATATCTTACCAAACTATATTCTAACGAATCGAATCCTGCATTTCACTGTATCTTTAATCCTCTTTATGAGGATTTGTACAACCATAAATCTTCTCTTGTTCCGCCACTGGGGCTCAGAATGAAGCCATTCATTACTGCTGCCCACATTGAGCTGGAGAATATAGCTCCTTCTCGTCTTCTTTCTTCTCCTCCTTGGCAATTGGTTAGGCCACAAGTTGACCTAACCCTGACAAAGTTTAAAAAATCAGAAACTAATGAATTACAATATAAACAAGAGTATAATCAATTAAAAAGTAAATATAATACATATAAATCCTTATTTACAGATGGATCCAAGGATGGTGGCGCAGTGGTTTGTGCCACTGTCATTGGATCCAGAACAATCTCTTCTCGATAACCAAATATATATTGCTGATGTGACGTTAAATATTAACTCACTAACTCACTCTTTTCTTAACTCTTTATCATTGCATTTGTTTCAAATATATTATGCAATTGTTTTTAAATTCAAATAAACGTTTGTCACATTTATTTTTGTTGTGTCATGACTGGTCACAAATGATGTAAGTTTAAATAAAAGCTTGATGTTAGTTGGTAAATGAAACACCTGTGCCAGAACGATGCCCAGAATCGGGCATTAACACGGCCATGGTACACATCCCAAGTGAGTTTTCATACGGGTTTTATTGACGTTATTGAAACTTGGTGCAAAACGTTCATCGCACTTTAAATACGTAACCATTTTGCATTTTCAATGTCTCATGATGAAAACTATAAACATGTATCAAATTGATAAAAATAAATTATATATGAAAGATGTTGTTTCACATCTAGTTCATGATCTTTTCATTTCTCCATTTAATACTAGACATCATAGAACATTCCATAGTCTTCTCTTTAATTTTCGTTACTTGACCATCAAGATGGAAGATGTGGGCATCCTTCGGTTCCGAAGCAATTTCCCGAAAAGCGGAATTAACCTCCTTGCTTGCAACAACAAATACTTCTGCTTTTGCGGAAAGCTCACGAATAACATCAGACACATCTTTCTTCTCTGACTTGTAAATCAAGCCATCAGTGAACACGATCACTATGTTGTCAGTATCTGCCCGGTCGCCCTTCTGTGCAGAGAAAACATCAGTTACTGCCACATCAAGGGCGTCTGCAAGTTCGGTAGAAGGTCCGTTTTCATATTGTTGCTGGTTTATCATTGACAAGACATCTGCTTTCCTTACTGAAGAAGGCGAGTCGAAAGTAAGAAGTACTCTGGGGGTTTCGGAAAACTCCATCAAAGCAACAGCATTACTGTCCCGGCTTATGTTTATGGATGTCAGCAATAATTGTTGGAATTGTTTCATTTTCTCAGGTGCATTTGAGCGTGAAACTTCGGAGATGATAATGATGTCCAACAGCTTACGCCCGGTGCACTCTGAAACACAAAGTTTCATGTAGTTTTATCCTGTACTTCATCTCAGTCACCTGGCCAGTGGTCGTTTACTCCACACACATAAGTCTATGTGTTCACATACGTATGTGTGTGTGTACGTATTCATGTGTGGTACTACGTGTGCACCTATATGGATGGATACATAGATGGTCTAATGGCACGTTCATATGTATCATTTCAATAATTTATTACATTCACAATTTTTAAATCAGTTCAATCCATTTTAAACGTCTATTTAACAACTTTATAACACTTTGGATGCAGACACATTAAACTCAATGTGGGTAAATAAAGAAACAGTGAGTTGTAACGCGTGTGTGTCATACAAGGGTAAATATAAATTAATAAAGGAATTTACTTACGAAAGCAAAATGCTGACATAAACACATTTGTTTTAAGCTCGTATATCTCTCGGTTTCCACACATCCGTGTTTGGATTTTTGTCCCCACTGCACAAGGATCTCTTATCCACCTCATGCACATGCCAGAGATCGTAGCGTGTGTATCTAAGCAAAATATAAACAAGATAACGTCTTGGTCACCTTACACAGACTAGACATAAGACTCTAGCTTGTTATCGAAAACTACACTTCCATATCATTTAAACCTGTGATAATTTCAAATGTTGATCATTATCCTGAAGAGTAAAGTAGTTCGTAAGCGTCAGATCGTCACGCCGAAGGTATACTGATTGAAAGCCATTTATAATGTCTAGCACCATGATTATTCTGAAATTATGCTCCCACATGACTTAACAATAAACTCACTTGCCGATAATCATATCATCTGTAGTAATGAGGTTCTTGAGAGGCATGTGGAAGTTGGTATTCAAGTATAAGACAAGATGTTATGGATGTCAACTTCTTCTTTTTGTATACACAACGTTTCTGGGCTATTCCTTGCCCCTTCGTCAGGTGGATACTAACTAACAGTTATACAGGATATACATATATATATATATATATATATATATATATATATATATATACAAGTGATTTCTGCAGGTGTATAAGCAATAAATATATAAAATATGAGTCCAGATGTTTCTTCGTGTCAAATCTCCTTTATATCTGCACAAGATCTTTCAAGAAGTGCAAGATTAGAAGAATTGAAGACGTATCTTCAGCTACAAGGATATCCACGTAGGGTACATGAAAATGCCGTTCATAAAGCAGTAAAAGTTTCAAGAGAGACACTTATGAAGACAAAAGAAACAAATACAGAGGTGGACATTCTTCCATTTGTTTGTACCTACAATCCTAATAACTGTACAATTATGCCCATTATAAAAGCAAATGTTCCAATTTTGCATAAAAGTGAAACTATGAAAAAAGGTTTATCCAAGACTAAATTTATACGAAGCACTAGGCAGCCTAAAAATCTAAAACATATCCTTTGTCAATCTAAAAATTCACCAGATACAAAAACATGATGACGTCACAAACGTAACCTTATGTCACCCATGACTACGTTTTACGTATCCCGCTATTGTCACTAACTGCTTAACGTCATACGCATGATGACAACATAGCTATTACCGTTATGTGTCGCCTATTACGACACTCTGCTTTCAATGTACACCTGTGGCCGTACGCACATATTGGGCGTAAATTCTAGTCCGGGCGTAAGTAAAATGTGCGCCCGGGCCTAACGTTAAAACGGTATGCATATCTTAGACGTAGCTAAAGTAATGCCAGGCGTTGCGCTCTATATTTATGCCACCTACCCAGCAGGCGTAAGCCAGGCGTAGCCCTGTAATGGCGGCAGTCGTACACCGATATCGCAGACCACAGTTCTAAAGAAACCGTATATTGAGAGATAGGTCAAACCCTTTAGAAATATACGACGACCTTGATCTGTACAGAAGATTTAGATTCAGGAGAATTGACATTTTCAAGATAGTGGATACAATCAGAGGTGATATTGACTATGGCTCGTACCGCAATTCTACCCTTACTCCGGAAATACAGGTACTCGTAGCCTTACGGTTTTATGCTACGGGATCATTTCAAAATGTAGTTGGGGATACTGTCAATGTTCATCAATCTACGGTTAGTCGAAAAATTCCCAGAGTTTCATTGCTTCTTCAGCGGCGAATGAATCAGTGGATCTACTTTCCCGATCAAAACGAACTCGTATCACTGAATATGGCAAGGTTTCCCGGTGTAGTAGGATGTGTGGACGGAACACATGTTAGGATCCAGGCTCCAAAAGAACAAAAATATAATTATGTCAACAGAAAAGGGTACCATTCTATAAATGTTCAAGGTGTATGTGATGCAAGTCTGAGAGTGTTAAACTGTGTTGTAAAGTGGCCCGGCTCTGTTCATGACTCGCAGATGCCAAGGGAGAGTCATATGTTTGTTGATTTTGAAAACAGACAAATAGACGGCATCATTCTCGGGGACAGTGCCTACCCTCTTCGCACCTGGCTGATGACACCAGTCAGGAATCCCAGATCAAGACAGGAGGAACGTTATAACTATGCACATGCATCAACAAGAAACTGTATTGAGAGATGCATCGGCGTGATAAAGCGTCGGTTCCATTGCGTTCACTCGGAGTTAAGATACCCGCCAAAACGATGTTGCGCTATTATAAGTGCAGTGTTTGTGCTACACAACATGGCTATTGAGTTCGGAACGCCACTCGAAGACGACTATGAGGGCGATGACAATGGTGACAATGACATTCACAACGTAGCCGAACCCCACAATGCCACGTTAAAGAGAAACAGGAAAATTCAGAGATTCTTTGGACAGTAACTCAGTGTACATTCCATCAAAGTTTTCAAATAACAACAGAGATATACATTCTGAAAGCTCAATGTTATAATTTCAATACAGTTCCTGTACACTGCAATAATACTGTTGAATATTACATTAAAGATATTTTACTGTAATTAACTTGAATAAACATACCCATTTCATACATAACGTGACTGTAAAGTAAAGTTTAAATGTAGTTGAAACATATCACTTTAAAGTTCATTACAGTTGAGAATGCGCATATTACTTAGTCTGCATATCTCAGTTCAAGAAGAATAGGAAGAGTGTAAATGTCGGGCTGTTCAAGTCTTCTTTCCAGCAGCTTGATCTCCAGTTGAATCTTAATGGTCTCCGCTCTTCCTCTCTCAGTTTCAACGTGTGCTCTCTCGGTCTGTGCTTTGGCCCTCTCGATCTCCTGAGCTAGCAGCTGCTGGTAGAGGTCATCATCAGTGGCTTTTCGTTTCTAAAAGGAGGGTGGTGTAAAATTATTTGCAAATGTTAAACCAATAATTCATTAAAACATTCATGTCCTTAACATTTATAGATCGACAAAATTGTAAAAGTGTAAATCAATGTAAAATCAACATCCAAAGAAGAAAATAAAATAGAAATGTTTGTTCTTCTGTGGGGATTTCGAACCAGGGTAGCCAGGACAAAAGGCGACGTAACTAACCACTAGACCAATTATCTCCCGTGAATCGAGTAGACAAAATTTATCTACAGTAGTGTTTTTGATATGGTGTCGAGTTGTGATAATCTATATATTTGTGACAACCAAGAATATACTTTATGGTGTAAAAACAAACATTCAACTAGACCCGTAGCCTTGAAAAACATTAATAGATCTACTAAATTCTACCATTTGAAGATATGATAGATATAAATTTGCACTACTATGAACAAACTGGATTGATCAATGTTCGTAAATTTATATGCTTAAATAGATTGCTAAATGTTCGTAAACTGAACTAATCTACATTGGTAGATGTAGATCTGCTAGTAAGAAAACAATTACAAACATGGCCAGGACCTAGCCTACATACCATATTCAGAAGACTGAGGGGTAGTGTCAGGACATTGGGGAGCAGTCACTGTCGTTGTTGATGTCCCAACTGTCCTTGCTGATGTTGCGACGGTCGTTGCTGATGACTGTAGTACAGACGAAGTTCATGGTTCAGGGTAATCTGATGATGCCCGTGAAGTCTGGGAAAACGGTGCCGAAACAGTATGGCCAGATTCTACACCTTCCTCTACACCGACAAGAGACGATGACTCTGTACCGATAATGTCTAAAACCCAGGACGTGTAAGCCGAGTCTTTGTGTTGAGAACCGCCTCCAGTTGATGGGTTTTTATGCGCAGCAATGTCTTTCTCAGCTTTTCTCAAAAGATCCTTCCACTTTTTCTTTACTTCATCCAAATCCCGGGTTATGCCAGAAGATCTCGACTTGATCAGATTTGTAATTTTCTTCCAAACGTCTTGTTTACGCCGATTAGTTATGTTGTTTGAAAGTCTGGAGCTGAGAAGATCCTTATTGTCTTCGTACATCTCCAAAAGACATATTATTTCACCATCTGTAAAGTTGGGTTTTCTCGATTTCCTTTGACCTTCCATGATTACGGCTACAACGAATGTGCCGCGAAGTTGTTTCGCGCCTTTTCCCGGTGGTATAAAAACGTTCTGAAATCTAAGAATAGCACACTGCACCTCGACATAAATCCGTTAAGCCGGGCGTAGTAACGCCTGGGCTTAGACGACGTTGTGCATGACGTGTAAGAGCAGGGTGCTGCTAAGCCCTAAGATCTCTTGCAGATATAAAGGAGATTTGACAAGAAGAAATATCTGGACTCATATTTATATACTTGTAATCTACATGGAGCCATACTTGTAGTGAGTGAGTGAGTTATTTGTTAACGTCACATCGGCAATATTTGAGCCATATCGTGACGAGAACATTTGACATTGAAATATGATATATATATAGATATTATAAAAACCTGCCGACGAAGGACAGTAAAAATACTAGATAATCACAGATATCAATATAAAACTAGCGAACAAAGCTAAATTATTCCAATTAAAGAAGACAATACAATGTAAAAATGGGCTATAGATCGCCAACAACTGAAGGTATATCACCATACTAAGGCCCATGGGGACTTACATTACTTTTGCTACCTGCATGGACCCTAGCTGGATTTACACCATCCCTTCAGCCATTGGCGTATATACTGAGATTTAGCCAGACATTAAAATGACAAAAATACTACGATTAAAAACCTGGTAGACTGAAATTTACTTGAAATGTTTTGGGACTTACGTACCCTCTCAGGAGGACAATAATTTTACGATACTTTAACCCCCTTTGAGGGCACAGCCACTAACAATCTAAGTTAACAATCTAAACTACCAATCATTAAAATACATCTACTTACAGAGCATATTAATAAAAAATCAGTAATCAAATCAATTTCTTTTAAAAAACCAAGAATTAAATGAACATGAACAGTGTTAAAAAGATCCTTAACAGTTTTAACATTAAAATATTTATCCCTTATGATGGAGAATTCGACACAGTCAAGCAGGAGATGCTTGACTGTGACTCTCTCATCACAAGGGATACAAAACGGAGGATCTTCACTTTTCAACAAGTAGTTGTGAGTATACCTTGTATGGCCAATGCGACATCGTCGCATAATGACCTCTTCAAATCTGGACTGACAACCCAAGTGAGTGTAACCAATATAAGGTTTTATTTCATGGAGTTTATTAATACCTACTTGGGTGTCCCACTTCTTCTGCATCAGATCACGGATGTAAGTTCCAATGCAAGCTTTGTAATCAAAGTAAGGAATAAGAAGTGGTGTCACAGATGTGTTGAGTGCTGCCTTAGCAGCAATATCAGCCATTGTGTTCCCAGAAATGCCAACGTGGCTGGGTAACCAACAAAAGACGATGTCGCATTGGCCAGTTGCAAGCTCATTATACAATTCAATAATTTCTAATAAAAGTGGATGTTTACAAGAGAGATTTTTAATAGCCTGAAGACAAGAAAGAGAGTGAGAAAATATTATATATTGTTGATGTTTGGGATGTCGTTGAATATATTTAAGAGCCGTTAATATGGCGTTTGCTTCTGCTGTAAAAATGGAGCTGTTATCTGGTATTCTAGAAGATATTGTTCTGGATCCAATGACCGTGGCACATGACACCGCGCCACCGTCCTTGGACCCATCTGTAAATAAGGATTTGTGTGTATTATATTTAGTTTTTAGTTGATTATATTCTTGTTTATATTGTAATTCATTAGTTTCCGATTTCTTAAACCTTGTCAAAGTTAGGTCAACTTCAGGCCTAACCAGTTGCCAAGGAGGAGAAGAAAGAAGACGGGAAGGAGCTATATTTCCCAGCTCAATGCCGGCAGCGGACAGGAATGGCTTAATTCTGTGCCCAAGAGGCGGAACGAGAAGGTTTTTTGTTGTATAAATCCTCACAGAGGGGATGAAAGACACAGTTATATGCAGGGTTAGACTCATTAGAATATAGTTTAGTAATATATTGTAAAGATAATTTTATACGGCGTTGTGCAAGAGATGGCTCATCTGCCTCAACGTAGAGACTGTCAACAGGAGAAGTTCGAAAGGACCCAAGACGAAGTCTCAGGCCTTGGTGGTGGACAGAATCTAAAAGTTGTAGGTTGCTTTTGCAGGCTCCACCATATACGATGGAGCCATAATCAAGTTTGGAACGGACCAATGATCGATACAGATGTAAGAGGGTAGCTTGATCCCCTCCCCACTTAGAATTTGAAACGACTTTCATCAAGTCAAGTCCCTTTAGGCATTTATTTTTAAGGGTTTTAATATGTGGTAGAAACGTTAAGTGTGAGTCAAAAATAATACCCAAGAACGTGGCCTCCTTCACAACTTTGATGGGAGTGCCATTTAGAGATAGTTCCGGGTCTTTATGCGGTTTGTATTTACGGCAGAAATGTATACAATTAGTTTTGGATTTAGAAAATTTAAAGCCATTTTCGAGACACCATTTATCTATCTTGTTTAAGCACAACTGCAGTTGTCGTTCAATAGTATGCATATTCTTACCGTGACAAGAAATATTAAAATCATCCACAAAAAGTGATCCATCTATTGAATCATTTTAAATCTTGGATAAACTGTTTATCTTAATGCTAAACAGTGTGACAGACAAAATACTGCCTTGAGGGACACCCCGATCCTGATTATAATGGTCAGACAGGGTAGAACCCACTCGGACTTGAAATTGTCTATCATGTAAAAAGTTGGATATAAATTGAGGCAAACGGCCTCGTAATCCAAAATCATGTAAATCTCTTAAGATACCATGTTTCCACGTAGTATCGTATGCTTTTTCTAGATCGAAAAAGATCGACACTGCATGTTGTTTATTAATTATGGCATTTTTCACAAAAGATTCCAAACGCACTAAATGATCAATTGTACTTCTGTTTTTTACGGAAACCACACTGTATATCAGTTATTAAGTTGTTGGTTTCCAAGTACCAAACTAATCGATTATTGATCATGCGTTCCATGGTTTTGCAAACGCAGCTAGTCAGTGAAATTGGTCGATAATTAGAAGGATCTGTATGATCACGTCCAGGTTTTGGAATTGGAACAATTATTGCATCACGTCATGAAGAAGGAAATCCACCAGACGTCCAAATACTATCAAAGATATGTAAAAGTGCCATACTTGTAATGTACATGAATCCATTCTTGTAATGTACATGAAAAAATGTATATGGAATAATCAGCAGATTATAAGATAAAAGAGAATGAACTATACAAAAGCAGATATGGTGTTGTTACAGTGGATTAAGTGGGTAAGCGATAGAAGCCAATGAGTCTTATTGGTGTACAATAGGGTGGCTGATAGTCTAATCAGTTTAATTCACAATAAAACGAGCCAAAAAATTTTTACATTTAGATACTTATCCCTTGTGACGAAAATTCAACACAGTCAAGCAGAACATGCTTTATCATGAATCTTTCATCACAAGATGATACAAAACGGAGGATCCTCAGCTTTCAATAGATATTCATGTGTACATCTACAATGGCCCCTCAAATCTGTACTGACAATTGTAGGTGTAACCAATATAGGGTTTTATTCCATGTAAGTTATCAATACCTACTTCAGTGTCCTACTTCTTCTTCATTAGATCACGAATATAAGTTCTAATTACAGCTAATCTGAGTATGGGATAAGAAGTGGTGTCACAGATTTGTTGAGTGCTGCCTTAGTTGCAGCATCAGCCATCGTGTTACCATTGAATCCAACATGGCTGGGTAACAAACAAAAGACAATGTCTTATTGAGCAATTGCATGGTCATTATATAATTGAATACTTTCTTTTAAAAGGGAGATGTTTACAAGATAGATGTTTGAAGTCGGGAAAAAATATATAGTATGACCAGAAATTATTCAGAATTTAGGAATATGTTTAATTGGATTTCTAGTATAAACAACCTTGACCAGCTATCAAGTGCTTGGTTTCATTCAAGAGAGACAACTCCGTTAATCCTTTTTCATTAGTTTGTGAAGAGTTATCCCCCTGTGTTTACTTGCTAGCAGACGACATTTTCAGTGATCCTCAGTATGGATGATTTAGAGAAGAGGAAGTTGATTTTATAGTATTATAACAAGGCTATTAGATCAGCTAAAGTGATTTCAAGTAGAACAGGTATCCCTTTGTCCACTGTTTATCGTGTTTTGAAAAATATTGCAAATGGATATGGCATTGCCATTGAGCACCAGGGAGGAGCAGGTAGGCCCAGAAAATTGACTGTCGGTGACAGGAGGCCTTGGTATTCTTGTTTCTAAAAACAAACGGAGTTTAGAAAACTTAAGGCAGGATATGATTGATAGAGGAACTGTGGCTGTCTGTAAGGAGACAATTAGAACTGAGCTGCATGCAATGGGTTGGCAGAAAAGTCGAGGAATTCCATCACCGATCATGAAACCTGAACAAAGGAGCAAAGGTTGAACTGGTGCTTACGACATAGATATTTTAACTGGGACAATGTGATCTTCTCAGATGAAAGTTCTGTGTGGCGCTTTCCTAATACACTGAAATTCTGGACCAAACAAACTGAAAAACCTTTGTATCAGCGCCCAAAGTACAGTCCGAAATTAAACGTGTGGGGTGGCATATCTGTGTTATGGGGCAACGCCCCTCTGCGTATTTGAAGGGAATATGAACACTGAGGGGTACACAGATATTCTCGAGAGAATACTTCCATCTGCTCACGTGTTCTATGGAAATTTTTGCATTTTCCAGCAGGACAACGACCCAAAACATCGTTCAAAGCATTCACAGGCCTGGTTTCGGACCCAAACTAGAACATTATTAGATTGGCCAAGCTATAGCCCTGACCTAAATCCAATAGAAAATGTTTGGGGACAAATGTATTCCTTAAGCTTCTACAACTATCAAAATCTATACAGGACTGCAGGCATTTATGCAGTGTCAAGTAGTTTATATGGTCACAGTAGTCTACTTCCTCATCCACCATGGTGGCTGTTGTGCTCCAGATATACACTTCGGTGGCAAGGATAACTTGTCCTCATACAGAGTGCTGCTTGTAATTTCAAGAACACACTATTTTACATCATCTTTACAGATCAACATAGGAGTCACGAAGTGGCAAATACAGTACTTGAAAGTTGATCAAAAAGGATGGCGCATCTTCCTTATTCCACACGTACTTAACCCACGGCTCAACATTACAGTTCTCTGAATATACAACAACAGTTTCTGTAATAACAACTTCATCATGTTAAACATGATTTTCCATGACAGGGTACAAGAAAGTGGAAATGCGATGAATCGTGCCGTGATAAAATCCTAAAATCACTGAAATACTGGAATAGATCACTAGAAACTTGAACATAGTTTACTAATCTTGAACCATAGTGTGTCACACATGTCATATTATCTTGTAGATCACCAAATAGACTTCCATTTAAGGTGTGCACACCAAACATAAACCCAGGTTTGCCAATTTGACAGCAAGGTTATTATAGTGCTTATTGTCTCTTGCTTTTCTCGGAGTGTCAAAATGACCATATGGGTAGTCATCACAGTCTTGTTGTAATATATGTGTCAAATTATCACTTGGTATATAGTCCAGAAAGCCCCTCATTCTGGCATTAAAGTCCCCTGCTAACAAAACATGGTGATTATCATAAGTTTGCACATTCAGCTCAAGGTAGATGGAGAGTCGAGTGATTCCATCCATGCCCATGTTATCAAACACTGGGGAGGACTCTGAAGGAACGTTCACAAACATCAGTATCATGTCACTATCAAGTGCCAGCTGGGACGTTTTTATCAACAAAACAACTACATCTGCGGCATTATTAAACACATGACTAACGTACCAATCATTTATACGATATATCTTTATAACAGCGGACACACTCCACTCTGTCTACCCATCTGTATACCAAAGTTTTCTAATGTTCTAAATGTCTTAAGTTTTTCGTTTTCATATCTGACCTTTTACATAAATGTAATTTTGAAAAAAGACCCTAAATTTCATATAACTTCATAATTACAAGCTGTTTTACATTTACGTACATTTAAGTACGTACTTACACTTATGACTTATACAGATGTCCAAAAGCTGACGATTAGATTCCACAGCGATTTCAGGTATGTAACAGGAACCAGTTCACTGAATTTTGCATTATCATCATATATAAGGTCAAGCTATCTTCTCGATTACACGTCGGATTTATTCTCAAGAAGGCTGCATACCTAACGCGGTATTTTTGCAATATTGATTTTAGTCAAGCGCTCAGACATACCGACAAAAGATGCCATTGTAATACAGAGGAATGTTTTTTAGTTGAAACATGTGCCTCTTGTTGGTTAATCTGACTCATACAGACAGGCTCATATACACGTTACTACTGATTACGAACTACAGTGTACCTGAAAATTACCTAAGTCAATAATTGAGTTTCGCAGTACATCAGCAGTATTTCAGTCATATCGTGCCTAAGAAAATTGTACATTTATAAATAAATAAAAACAAATTTACATAATATACTTACCTGTATGCAAAGGACAGTAAAATAACTAGAATATCACAGTTATAAATATATAGCTAGTATGAAAATCTAAAACATCTTAAATATTAAAGACAATACAATATAAACACAAACACAGGCTATAGATTGCCAACAACTGAAGTGAGATCACCATACTAGGTACCATACTAGGTACCATTTGCTTCCTTCTTGGACCCCAGCTGGATTTACTCCATCCCTTCAGGTTCAACAAATCTAGCCATACATTAAAATAACACATATCCTGCTATGAAATTGTGGTAAGTTTATGTTTACTTCAAATGTTTTGGGACTTACGTACCCTCACAAGAGGACACATAATCCAGTGACAGATCGATATCATAAGATTAGATGATATATGCATGCGATCTTAAACAATAAACAAACAAACAACTTGCTTCGTTTGTTCGTTTGTTTGAATACCACCACACTTAGGTATATAACAGTTATAAAATTATGAATTGTCGTGGTATGTTAACGAATGTACTGCCTTCTGTTTAGGTTTGGTTTGGTTTTGCTTAACGCCGCACTCAGCAACATTCCATCTTTATGAAAATAATCGAGTCTGAACCAGACAATCCAGTGATCAACATCATGAGCATCGTTTTACGCAATTGGGATACGATGACATATGTCAACCAAGTCAGTGAGCCTGACCTCCCGATGCAGTAAGTCGCCTCTTACGACAAGCATGGGTTACTGACAAGTCACGGGTCCCTTTTTACGGGGTTACAGTGGCACATTTTCGGAAACAGTTCTGTGCGCCTGCAGAATTGTCGCTTGAGGAAAGCTGTAATACATAAACAGAAATACCTTCACGTCTACTGAATTACACTGTTGCACCGCTGTCAAAATAGCAAAAAACTGATGTGCATGACACTGCATTCCTCCAGGTATCAATATAAACCATCACAAATGAATTGCGGTATTATTCTATTGGAAAAAACAATGCATGGCGCTTCATCACCACCGAAAGCTTCCATCACACTGATACAAATGATAAAACAGAAGAGGTCAGTAACTAGTGTGACCTTCTAGGGCGGATGTAAAAGGCAACTCAACGTCCCCATGTGGACAGGAGAGCCTGTTGAACCACTCAAACAGGATGGTCTAACCACTTGCCAACGAGTTCTTGTAAGATATCCGGGTCTGTTCAGTTGCTGCCGTCACAATCGTCTTCACAACTCAACACAAGAAAACGCGATTTAAAAAATATATTTTAGTAACGTTTCTACCTACAAAGCTGTTTAAAATTAGAAGGATGATTTTACCTACTTAAATTGTGACGTGTTTAGTCTACTTTTTTTAGTTTTTTGTTTACTTTCCCATGGATTCCCTGTTTTAATATCTCTCCGATGTCAATTTCAGGCGCAGTGTTAAGACAAGCATGTCTTGTTCTATTTTAATCGAGATCACATCATGTTGTAAAAATGCAGCTTGTTTCTTCTGAATATTAGGATCAAGCCTTATTTTAATATATTCCATTTATGTAATGTATTAATGTAACTGACTTTATGACTGGACAAATACATAAATATCGTCCTCCAATAATGTTTTTGGTTGAGAGTATTTGTAATGCAAGTGTTGTTCTCTTCGCAGTCCTCAGTGGATTCAGGGGTTCACTTAATAAATGCAGGGGCACACACCTCAGGACACAGATATGTGTCGTTGTCGCACAAATCTCGCAACCAAATCCAGACCTCAGCTGAAGCAAGACAACATTACTCCAGGACTAAGGAATAAATAATTCGTATGCTGGTAATCAGTAGTAACGTGTATATCAGCTTGTTTTTACATTATGAGACATATGCTGCTAATCAGTAGTAACGTGTTATCAGCTTGTTTTTACATTATGCGTCATATGCTGCTAATCAGTAGTAACGTGTTTATCAGCTTGTTTTTACATTATGAGTCATATGCTGCTAATCAGTAGTAACGTGTATATCAGCTTGTTCTTACATTATGAGACATATGCTGCTAATCAGTAGTAACGTGTTATCAGCTTGTTTTTACATTATGCGTCATATGCTTCTAATCAGTAGTAACGTGTTTATCAGCTTGTTTTTACATTATGAGTCATATGCTGCTAATCAGTAGTAACGTGTATATCAGCTTGTTCTTACATTATGAGTCATATGCTGCTAACCAGTAGTAACGTGTATATCAACTTGTTTTTACATTATACATCATATGCTGCTAATCAGTAATAACGTTTATATCAGCTTGGTTTTGCATTATGAGTCATATGCTGCTAGCCAGTAGTAACGTGTATATCAGCTTGGTTTTACATTATGAATCATATGCTGCTAGCCAGTAGTAACGTGCATATCAACTTGTTTTTACATTATGAGTCATATGCTGCTAATCAGTAGTAACGTGTATATCAACTTGTTTTTACATTATGAGGCATATGCTGCTAATCAGTAGTAACGTATATATCAACTTGTTCTTACATCATGAGTCATATGCTGCTAGCCAGTAGTAACGTGTATATCAGCTTGGTTTTACATTATGAGTCATATGCTGCTAGCCAGTAATAACGTTTATATCAACTTGTTTCTACATTATGAGTCATATGCTCCTAGCCAGTAATAACGTTTATATCAACTTGTTTCTACATTATGAGTCATATGCTGCTAGCCAGTAATAACGTTTATATCAACTTGTTTCTACATTATGAGTCATATGCTGCTAGCCAGTAATAACGTTTATATCAACTTGTTTCTACATTATGAGTCATGTGCTGCTAGCCACTAGTAACGTGTATATCAGCATGTTTTTACATTATGAGTCATATGCTGCTAGCCAGTAGTAACGTGTATATCAGCTTGGTTTTGCGTTATGAGTCATATGCTGCTAGCCAGTAGTAACGTATATATCAGCTTGTATTTACATCATGAGTCATATGCTGCTAGCCAGTAGTAACGTGTATATCAATTTGTTTTTACATCATGAGTCATATGCTGCTAATCAGTAGTAAGGGATATATCAGCTTGTTCTTACATCATGAGTCATATGCTGCTAGTCAGTAGTAACGTGTATATCAGCTTGGTTTTGCGTTATGAGTCATATGCTGCTAGCCAGTAGTAACGTATATATCAGCTTGTTCTTACATTATGAGTCATATGCTGCTAGCCAGTAGTAACGTATATATCAGCTTGTTCTTACATCATGAGTCATATGCTGCTAGTCAGTAGTAACGTATATATCAACTTGTTCTTACATTATGAGTCATATGCTGCTAGTCAGTAGTAACGTATATATCAACTTGTTCTTACATTATGAGTCATATGCTGCTAGCCAGTAGTAAGGGATATATCAACTTGTTCTTACATTATGAGTCATATGCTGCTAGTCAGTAGTAACGTATATATCAACTTGTTCTTACATCATGAGTCATATGCTGCTAGCCAGTAGTAAGGGATATATCAACTTGTTCTAACATTATGAGTCATATGCTGCTAGCCAGTAGTAACGTTTATATCAACTTGTTCTTACATCATGAGTCATATGCTGCTAGCCAGTAATAACGTTTATATCAACTTGTTTCTACATTATGAGTCATGTGCTGCTAGCCACTAGTAACGTGTATATCAGCATGTTTTTACATTATGAGTCATATGCTGCTAGCCAGTAATAACGTTTATATCAACTTGTTTCTACATTATGCGTCATATGCTGCTAGCCAGTAATAACGTTTATATCAACTTGTTTCTACATTATGAGTCATGTGCTGCTAGCCACTAGTAACGTGTATATCAGCATGTTTTACATTATGAGTCATATGCTGCCAGCCAGTAGTAACGTGTATATCAGCTTGGTTTTGCGTTATGAGTCATATGCTGCTAGCCAGTAGTAACGTATATATCAGCTTGTATTTACATCATGAGTCATATGCTGCTAGCCAGTAGTAACGTGTATATCAATTTGTTTTTACATTATGAGTCATATGCTGCTAATCAGTAGTAAGGGATATATCAGCTTGTTCTTACATCATGAGTCATATGCTGCTAGCCAGTAGTAACGTGTATATCAGCTTGGTTTTGCGTTATGAGTCATATGCTGCTAGCCAGTAGTAACGTATATATCAGCTTGTTCTTACATCATGAGTCATATGCTGCTAGCCAGTAGTAACGTATATATCAACTTGTTCTTACATCATGAGTCATATGCTGCTAGTCAGTAGTAACGTATATATCAACTTGTTCTTACATCATGAGTCATATTCTGGTAGCCAGTAGTAACGTGTATATCAACTTGTTCTTACATCATGAGTCATATGCTGCTAGCCAGTAGTAACGGATATATCAACTTGTTCTTACATCATGAGTCATATGCTGCTAGCCAGTAGTAAGGGATATATCAACTTGTTCTTACATTATGAGTCATATGCTGCTAGTCAGTAGTAACGTATATATCAACTTGTTCTTACATCATGAGTCATATGCTGCTAGTCAGTAGTAAGGGATATATCAACTTGTTCTTACATTATGAGTCATATGCTGCTAGCCAGTAGTAAGGGATATATCAACTTGTTCTTACATTATGAGTCATATGCTGCTAGTCAGTAGTAAGGGATATATCAGCTTGTTCTTACATCATGAGTCATATGCTGCTAGCCAGTAGTAAGGGATATATCAGCTTGTTCTTACATCATGAGTCATATGCTGCTAGTCATTAGTAACGTATATATCAACTTGTTCTTACATCATGAGTCATATGCTGCTAGTCAGTAGTAAGGGATATATCAACTTGTTCTTACATCATGAGTCATATGCTGCTAGCCAGTAGTAAGGGATATATCAACTTGTTCTTACATTATGAGTCATATGCTGCTAGCCAGTAGTAAGGGATATATCAGCTTGTTCTTACATCATGAGTCATATGCTGCTAGCCAGTAGTAAGGGATATATCAACTTGTTCTTACATCATGAGTCATATGCTGCTAGTCATTAGTAACGTATATATCAACTTGTTCTTACATCATGAGTCATATGCTGCTAGTCAGTAGTAAGGGATATATCAACTTGTTCTTACATCATGAGTCATATGCTGCTAGTCAGTAGTAACGTATATATCAACTTGTTCTTACATTATGAGTCATATGCTGCTAGCCAGTAGTAAGGGATATATCAACTTGTTCTTACATTATGAGTCATATGCTGCTAGTCAGTAGTAACGTATATATCAACTTGTTCTTACATCATGAGTCATATGCTGCTAGCCAGTAGTAAGGGATATATCAACTTGTTCTTACATCATGAGTCATATGCTGCTAGCCAGTAGTAAGGGATATATCAACTTGTTCTTACATTATGAGTCATATGCTGCTAGCCAGTAGTAAGGGATATATCAACTTGTTCTAACATTATGAGTCATATGCTGCTAGCCAGTAGTAACGTTTATATCAACTTGTTCTTACATCATGAGTCATATGCTGCTAGCCAGTAATAACGTTTATATCAACTTGTTTCTACATTATGAGTCATGTGCTGCTAGCCACTAGTAACGTGTATATCAGCATGTTTTTACATTATGAGTCATATGCTGCTAGCCAGTAATAACGTTTATATCAACTTGTTTCTACATTATGCGTCATATGCTGCTAGCCAGTAATAACGTTTATATCAACTTGTTTCTACATTATGAGTCATGTGCTGCTAGCCACTAGTAACGTGTATATCAGCATGTTTTTACATTATGAGTCATATGCTGCTAGCCAGTAGTAACGTGTATATCAGCTTGGTTTTGCGTTATGAGTCATATGCTGCTAGCCAGTAGTAACGTATATATCAGCTTGTATTTACATCATGAGTCATATGCTGCTAGCCAGTAGTAACGTGTATATCAATTTGTTTTTACATTATGAGTCATATGCTGCTAATCAGTAGTAAGGGATATATCAGCTTGTTCTTACATCATGAGTCATATGCTGCTAGCCAGTAGTAACGTGTATATCAGCTTGGTTTTGCGTTATGAGTCATATGCTGCTAGCCAGTAGTAACGTATATATCAGCTTGTTCTTACATCATGAGTCATATGCTGCTAGCCAGTAGTAACGTATATATCAGCTTGTTCTTACATCATGAGTCATATGCTGCTAGTCAGTAGTAACGTATATATCAACTTGTTCTTACATCATGAGTCATATGCTGGTAGCCAGTAGTAACGTGTATATCAACTTGTTCTTACATCATGAGTCATATGCTGCTAGCCAGTAGTAAGGGATATATCAACTTGTTCTTACATCATGAGTCATATGCTGCTAGCCAGTAGTAAGGGATATATCAACTTGTTCTTACATTATGAGTCATATGCTGCTAGTCAGTAGTAACGTATATATCAACTTGTTCTTACATCATGAGTCATATGCTGCTAGTCAGTAGTAAGGGATATATCAACTTGTTCTTACATCATGAGTCATATGCTGCTAGTCAGTAGTAAGGGATATATCAACTTGTTCTTACATCATGAGTCATATGCTGCTAGCAAGTAGTAAGGGATATATCAACTTGTTCTTACATCATGAGTCAAATGCTGCTAGTCATTAGTAACGTATATATCAACTTGTTCTTACATCATGAGTCATATGCTGCTAGTCAGTAGTAAGGGATATATCAACTTGTTCTTACATCATGAGTCATATGCTGCTAGTCAGTAGTAACGTATATATCAACTTGTTCTTACATTATGAGTCATATGCTGCTAGCCAGTAGTAAGGGATATATCAACTTGTTCTTACATTATGAGTCATATGCTGCTAGTCAGTAGTAACGTATATATCAACTTGTTCTTACATCATGAGTCATATGCTGCTAGTCAGTAGTAAGGGATATATCAACTTGTTCTTACATCATGAGTCATATGCTGCTAGTCAGTAGTAAGGGATATATCAACTTGTTCTTACATCATGAGTCATATGCTGCTAGCCAGTAGTAAGGGATATATCAACTTGTTCTTACATTATGAGTCATATGCTGCTAGTCAGTAGTAACGTATATATCAACTTGTTCTTACATCATGAGTCATATGCTGCTAGCCAGTAGTAAGGGATATATCAACTTGTTCTTACATTATGAGTCATATGCTGCTAGTCAGTAGTAAGGGATATATCAGCTTGTTCTTACATCATGAGTCATATGCTGCTAGCCAGTAGTAAGGGATATATCAGCTTGTTCTTACATCATGAGTCATATGCTGCTAGTCATTAGTAACGTATATATCAACTTGTTCTTACATCATGAGTCATATGCTGCTAGCCAGTAGTAAGGGATATATCAGCTTGTTCCTCCATCATGAGTCATATGCTGCTAGCCAGTAGTAAGGGATATATCAACTTGTTCTTACATCATGAGTCAAATGCTGCTAGTCATTAGTAACGTACATATCAACTTGTTCTTACATCATGAGTCATGTGCTGCTAGTCAGTAGTAAGGGATATATCAACTTGTTCTTACATCATGAGTCATATGCTGCTAGTCAGTAGTAACGTATATATCAACTTGTTCTTACATTATGAGTCATATGCTGCTAGCCAGTAGTAAGGGATATATCAACTTGTTCTTACATTATGAGTCATATGCTGCTAGTCAGTAGTAACGTATATATCAACTTGTTCTTACATCATGAGTCATATGCTGCTAGCCAGTAGTAAGAGATATATCAACTTGTTCTTACATCATGAGTCATATGCTGCTAGCCAGTAGTAAGGGATATATCAACTTGTTCTTACATTATGAGTCATATGCTGCTAGCCAGTAGTAAGGGATATATCAACTTGTTCTAATATTATGAGTCATATGCTGCTAGCCAGTAGTAACGTTTATATCAACTTGTTCTTACATCATGAGTCATATGCTGCTAGCCAGTAATAACGTTTATATCAACTTGTTTCTACATTATGAGTCATGTGCTGCTAGCCAGTAGTAACGTATATATCAACTTGTTCTTACATCATGAGTCATATGCTGCTAGCCAGTAGTAAGGGATATATCAGCTTGTTCCTCCATCATGAGTCATATGCTGCTAGCCAGTAGTAAGGGATATATCAACTTGTTCTTACATCATGAGTCAAATGCTGCTAGTCATTAGTAACGTATATATCAACTTGTTCTTACATCATGAGTCATATGCTGCTAGTCAGTAGTAAGGGATATATCAACTTGTTCCTCCATCATGAGTCATATGCTGCTAGCCAGTAGTAAGGGATATATCAACTTGTTCTTACATCATGAGTCAAATGCTGCTAGTCATTAGTAACGTATATATCAACTTGTTCTTACATCATGAGTCATATGCTGCTAGTCAGTAGTAAGGGATATATCAACTTGTTCTTACATCATGAGTCATATGCTGCTAGTCAGTAGTAACGTATATATCAACTTGTTCTTACATTATGAGTCATATGCTGCTAGCCAGTAGTAAGGGATATATCAACTTGTTCTTACATTATGAGTCATATGCTGCTAGTCAGTAGTAACGTATATATCAACTTGTTCTTACATCATGAGTCATATGCTGCTAGCCAGTAGTAAGAGATATATCAACTTGTTCTTACATCATGAGTCATATGCTGCTAGCCAGTAGTAAGGGATATATCAACTTGTTCTTACATTATGAGTCATATGCTGCTAGCCAGTAGTAAGGGATATATCAACTTGTTCTAATATTATGAGTCATATGCTGCTAGCCAGTAGTAACGTTTATATCAACTTGTTCTTACATCATGAGTCATATGCTGCTAGCCAGTAATAACGTTTATATCAACTTGTTTCTACATTATGAGTCATGTGCTGCTAGCCAGTAGTAACGTGTATATCAGCATGTTTTTACATTATGAGTCATATGCTGCTAGCCAGTAATAACGTTTATATCAACTTGTTTCTACATTATGCGTCATATGCTGCTAGCCAGTAATAACGTTTATATCAACTTGTTTCTACATTATGAGTCATGTGCTGCTAGCCACTAGTAACGTGTATATCAATTTGTTTTTACATTATGAGTCATATGCTGCTAATCAGTAGTAAGGGATATATCAGCTTGTTCTTACATCATGAGTCATATGCTGCTAGCCAGTAGTAACGTGTATATCAGCTTGTTTTTGCGTTATGAGTCATATGCTGCTAGCCAGTAGTAACGTATATATCAGCTTGTTCTTACATCATGAGTCATATGCTGCTAGCCAGTAGTAACGTATATATCAGCTTGTTCTTACATCATGAGTCATATGCTGCTAGTCAGTAGTAACGTATATATCAACTTGTTCTTACATCATGAGTCATATGCTGGTAGCCAGTAGTAAAGTGTATATCAACTTGTTCTTACATCATGAGTCATATGCTGCTAGCCAGTAGTAAGGGATATATCAACTTGTTCTTACATCATGAGTCATATGCTGCTAGCCAGTAGTAAGGGATATATCAACTTGTTCTTACATTATGAGTCATATGCTGCTAGTCAGTAGTAACGTATATATCAACTTGTTCTTACATCATGAGTCATATGCTGCTAGTCAGTAGTAAGGGATATATCAACTTGTTCTTACATCATGAGTCATATGCTGCTAGCCAGTAGTAAGGGATATATCAACTTGTTCTTACATTATGAGTCATATGCTGCTAGTCAGTAGTAACGTATATATCAACTTGTTCTTACATCATGAGTCATATGCTGCTAGCCAGTAGTAAGGGATATATCAACTTGTTCTTACATCATGAGTCATATGCTGCTAGCCAGTAGTAAGGGATATATCAACTTGTTCTTACATTATGAGTCATATGCTGCTAGCCAGTAGTAAGGGATATATCAACTTGTTCTAACATTATGAGTCATATGCTGCTAGCCAGTAGTAACGTTTATATCAACTTGTTCTTACATCATGAGTCATATGCTGCTAGTCAGTAATAACGTTTATATCAACTTGTTTCTACATTATGAGTCATGTGCTGCTAGCCACTAGTAACGTGTATATCAGCATGTTTTTACATTATGAGTCATATGCTGCTAGCCAGTAGTAACGTGTATATCAGCTTGGTTTTGTGTTATGAGTCATATGCTGCTAGCCAGTAGTAACGTATATATCAGCTTGTATTTACATCATGAGTCATATTCTGCTAGCCAGTAGTAACGTGTATATCAGCTTGGTTTTGTGTTATGAGTCATATGCTGCTAATCAGTAGTAAGGGATATATCAGCTTGTTCTTACATCATGAGTCATATGCTGCTAGCCAGTAGTAAGGGATATATCAGCTTGTTCTTACATCATGAGTCGTGCTGCTAGCCAGTAGTAACGTTTATATCAACTTGTTTCTACGTTATGAGTCATATGCTGCTGATCAATAGTAACGAGTGTATCGGTTTGTTTTTTTACATTTTCAACTGACAACCACTCACTTGTATATTTCATTGATATCTTGTGTCAGTATCTCTCAGCGCTTGACTTAAATCATTTTTTCAAAAATACCTCGACCGTATCTAGTGTTCCCAAGAAAAATTCCAACGTGTAATCAAGAAGACCTTATACATGAGGAGACTTTGATGCAAAATACAGGTAATCGTTTCATGTCGCACACCTGACATCGCTGAGGAATTACATTGTCAAAATGGGACTGTTTCTTTTGGTCTTCAGTGTATTTACTTTTTTTAAAAATTGCTTGTAATTTTGAATTTTCATATATTTAGTTAATTTTTAGTTTAGTATTTATTTATGTAAATACTTTAATATGAAAAACTTTAGAACATTTAAAAAAAATGGTAAATATGATAAATATATTGATCAGTGTGAAACGAAATGAAGTCTAAAGCTCGTTGACAAAATCCATATTGTCACAATGTTATGAAATAGCGTCCAGTAAATAACGTTTATAACGAACTCGCCCACAACAAACTGATGGATATAACGAATAAACCTTTGGTCTAGGTCACTTGGTGTACATTTTATTTATAACGAGCTAAACTTGATGCTGCCTTTGAATTCGCTTTAAACACAGTTTAATGCATTTCCTGTATTTCCAATGTTGAGGTACCAAGTGTTTGTTTCAATGACCCGCAGCAGATTTCTCCCTTTGGTAAGGTCGTTGTTTTGTCTGGCAATAGAAGTTGACAGATGTATCCATGTTTGCTATTACAAGATGCCGACAGCCAGTTCATGCCCGTAAAGGATAACCGCATTTTGACACATTTTCCCTGATGTCCCCTTCGTTATAACGCGTTGCTTCTTCCGGGGCCCACTTGGTGAAGGTAGGGGCTTGCCCGTCAAGCCACAGAAATGTGCTGTTGTCGCACAGATCTCGCAACCCAATCCAAACCTCAACTGAAACAGGACAGCCAACATTACTACATCCATTAATCCACATATCGTTTAACAACTTTGATAATCATTTGGACTCTTTTAATTACTGACCGACAAGACGGAAAAGGGTTTAAGCCACTCCTGCTGCTTCGATTTGGTACAATTCTTATGAAAAATATATTACTACTTTATATCTAGTTTTTCTTATATCGTCCTTCAATTCTTCTTACAATTCCTCATTTTGGAGTATGGATTCAAGAGCCGAAACATACGAAACAGAATTATATATAGGAGGTCACCTTATCGTTCCCCGAAATACGAAAATCTAGTTTTTAAAATATACATCGATTGCTCTGCAAATACAAATGGCTTTATATACTTTGCAGCATAAATGGGATCACGTGGTCAAGCATTTCATAGTATCCCAGTTGAGTAGTTCGATGCTCTTGATGTCACTGGATTGTCTGGTCCAGACTCGATAATTTTACAGACTGCCACTACATAGCTGAACAATATCTGATACCTAACCTAATACCATGGGTCATAGTTCGACTACTCTATGCCCAGCCGGACATGTACTTCCTGGTTGTGATGAACATTACAATACTTCATGTAGGAGAGGCAATTAGGTGAGGTGGTGTACAAACCTCTCTTAAACGAATCAAAAGGGTTGAATAGTTTCGTTACTTCTTCCAGTGTTTCTTTATTGTCGACTTTGACCAGTTGACCTCCGTCACCTTCACAAATTGCATTCGCAGTATCCCACCTCATTGCAAAATATATCCTTTTGATATAGATCGTCTCACGTCCAACCGTACCTCTACGGTAATCTTTTGTAAAGTCTACAACAAGAGATATTTGTACGGATAAAACAGATGTAACGGGTCATCGTATAAATGACACAACATGCACACAATATATTGCTAAACAAATATATTCTACCTACATCTATCGTAGGGCCATCGAGCTAAACCGACTGTTGTGTGTAAAACCTATACATATATTTATTAACATACAAACACATAGATGCTGTCCTCAGCTTATCAATGCTATCACCATTCTGCTCCTGCCTATCTGTTAGAAGTCACAAAACACTATGAGCGACAACTTCGATCTGGAGACCTGTGTCTCCTCTGTGTACCAAAGCCAAAGCGTAGATGGTTGGGGAAAACAACATTGTGGAATGAACTGTCTGGTGACTTGAAGATATTGGCAAATATCAATAGCCACCTATGGCTGAAATAGAATACAAGATTAAAACAACAACTAGTCTTCAAACAACATACTCACTCGCACTGTCCCTAAGAAATTGTGGCTGGGCAACGCCGTGCACCCTTAGCCAAGCTCACCCTTAGTCAAGCTCACCCTTAGTCCAGCTATTGCTCTTCCTCTCGACCGGTGAATGTTTCCCTGTCTTTTCCTCTTGGAATGGTTCCTTAGGGTTGGCCTCGACACAGTCAGAACCAAGGGGGCGTTTGGGCTTTGAAGAAACTTTGAAATAATGAAACGTCAATGAAAGTTACATATGCTGCCTATTTTTAACGCCTCACTGTGAATGTGCATATAGGTATAAGTGGAATATGTAATAAATACATGCAGCGACACCCTGACCAATGATAATTTATACTAGGCGTCATTAATAAAGGGTCAAATTAGTGATGTTCCGATGATAGAAAATCGACCGAAAGAAGGATAAAAATTAATCATCAATTGTAAAAAAACATATACTATCTCAAAAAAGAAACGCATAGGCGTTTTGTATTTTTTAAAACCTATTAATTACCTTTTGTTTTCAAACAATCGTCAAAAATATGTAACCAAAGTGTTGATAACATGATTTTACACAATTACACAAGTTCAAAACTGACTTTACCTAAAAATGTTGATTTTGATGAGATTTCTTACAAGTATTAAAAAGGCATCGCCACAAGGCAACCGAAATCACCTTCCAGTTGAAATTATGCAGTAAAGAGCATGCCCTGTCCGGCTATAAAATCCAGATTACTTTCGGAAATTGGCATTCGTTTTGAAGGAGTTTCAAGGTCAAATCACTACGCTACGTCTTGATACGTACCCTCTCAGGGGGACAATAATTTTACAGTACTTTAACCCCCTTTGAGGGTACAACCACTAACACTATTAGATCAATTTCATTTAAAAAGCCAATAATTAAATGAAAATTAACTGTGTTAAAAAGATCCTTCACTGTTTTCACATTGAAATACTTATCCCTTATGATGGAGAATTCAACACAGTCAATTACATCTATTGTGAACCTAATGAAATATACTGATGTATAAATACACAGAATAATTTGTATGTAGAAAGTAAAATGACTGCACTTTAAAGTTTAGATATGGACATATATTGCTAATTGGCAAAACCCTTAACTGTATGTATTTCGATAATAATCGATAATCCTTGTCCACAAGTCCTCCGATAACCGATGGTGGATTTGGTGTCTGATTCCCAACACGAGACCATTGACGTTCATTCCACTGGCCAAGATGTCTACTCCATCTCAAACGCGCCTGCCTGTGACGTGGTGTTTAGTGGTGCACGATCCGCAGGTCGCCTACAGTGGAATCCGTCTGCCCTTAAACGTTGACGAACGGTGTTCATGATAATTCTTACATTGTTAACATTGACATTGTAGTGTTCTGTCTGAAGGAATCTGTTAGGGAACGCAACAATGTGCCTATCACCTCGGACTGTTGTGATTCTGGGGTGACCTGGCCGACGTGCATATTCCACGGATCCATTGGCTTGAAATCTCTGCCACAGTCTACCAATAGCACTCTGACTCACAGTAAAGCGCGAGTTTGACCAGATTCCAAAAAGGCCTAGAGCCTGACCCCTTTCAGCAAGGTTAAAAAAAACGTCACATTTTAAGCTGCGATTTCAAACAGGTAACTGAACAATGAACGACAGTGAAAAAGCATGAGTGCGTGTGTATTGTCCATTGACATTATGTGGCTGGTAGATATCTATATTGACAATTTGAATTAAAAAAGTGTTATTTGTAACAGAATGTATCGGACGTTAAATAACGTAAAAATGACATTGTGTTTTTCCATACTCTTAAGAAAGTTTGTAAGACATTCGGTTATATATATTTCAAACAAAAACGAAGATTTGATAACTTGTAAGAAGTGTTACCAATAGCTTGACACTTGATTAATGACGCCGAGTATATATATGAAATATTCGTTTTAAATAAGGCAGTCCATTGTCCGGTTTCGCCGTTATCATATGCAGTTGCTTAAGAATTGCTGAAATGGAGAATGTCGAATGAACCAGGCGTCCAAAAACGGTTTGTGAATTCGTGCTACATCGGATGCACCATCACAAACACATGGAAAGGTAAATCAATAGTGCACCTGTGAAAATCACTCAAAGAATTGAATATTGTATCCCTGATCAAACAGCCCTTTGAAATATCCGTTCTGCGTACTCGATTGTATCTCAAAAGTTGTGAATGTCTAGACACAAAAGGCTGGATCTGCTTGAATATTGCTCCACAAAAAAGCTCAATTTGAAATCATACAGTTCAGTTTATTTAGTTAGGTCCTATGACAACAACATGAAACAACGTACCCGCTACACATTTAACTCCCTTCGTTCTGCTCCGATGAAGTCGAGAATGCACTGCGCATGTTGTCGTCTTGGCTTCGTTTATAGCCCAATGCTTGGAATAGAATATAAGAATGTTATGAGATATGAGATATGAGACCACCCAACACTCGACAGTCAACCCATCCATGCACCAATAATCTTCTTTCAGACCCTACTCCTTTTCAAATTTCATCCCACCAAAAACAGTATTGGGCTTATAGGTTAGCGGGACTTTTAAAAGGAAATATAAAGCAACTATTCTATTCGTGCATATTCAATAAGTACTTGATACGGTCTGGTGTTCAGGACTTTGGCAGACGCTATTAGAATGTTCGCTGCGAACAGCTGCAACATTGCTGATGCGGCGTTAAGCAAAATTCACTCACTCACGCTATTACAATGTAATGCAATGTGTTTATAGTTATTTATAACTAGTTCAAAAACATAAAACCCCGTTAAACTGGTTTTAGACAAAGAGGCAACAGTTCACCACTAGGCGCATCTATGTACCATATTTGGTAAAGAAATATTGTACGGTTTTCAAGTTCTATTCCGGAAAAGAACACTACAACCAAATTCAGTCAAAGTCAAACTTGTTGCCATGGAAACGCCAAAATATATATTCCGAATTCCAAAACTACCAAAAGGCACCAGTACACCACCAGACCTATCTATGTGTCAAGCGTGATGAAAATAGTGAATGGTTTTAGGTTCTGCTCCGGAAAAGAGCACTATCACCAATTTCAGTGAAGTCAAATTTGTTGCCATGGAACGCCAAGAACATATTATTCAGAATTCCAAAACTACCAAAAGGCACCAGTACACTATCAGATCTATATGTGTGCCTAGTGTGGTGAAGAACTATTTAACGGTTTTAAAGATCTGCTCCGGAAAAGAACAATATGCACGGACGGTGTCCATTTTAATACCCTCCGCAAAACGCCTTGCGGGGGATAAAAAGACATGTCGACAAAGGACATTAAAATGCCTAGACTATCACAGTTAGAGAAGTAAAACTTGCATGTAAAATTTAACATCATACAATTAGTACAGACGATACAATATAAAAAAACGGTTGGAGATCACCAGCAACTGAAGGTAGATCAGCACGCAAGGGACCATGGGGACTTACAGTTCCTTTGCTACCTGCATGGACCTAAGGCGGATTTATATCATCCCATCAGCCGTCGGTGATTGTAGGAACAGTTAGCCAAAACTTATAATCACAAAAATGCTACGTTATAAAATATTCGGTAAGCTTTATTTACCTTGAATTTTTGGGACTTACACTATCCCACAGTAGGACAATAGTTTTACAATATTTCAACCCCCTGTGAGGATACACCCACTCACAATTTCAGCTGCTAAATTAAACTACCAATAATAATACACTTATCTATTAACAAACCATTTATCCAAATTTATCTAATAATTCTATTTCTTTTAAAAATAAATATCTTATAATTTAACATTAAAAAGAGCCTTCACTGTTTTGACATTGAAATATTAATCCCTTGTGATGGAAAAATCAATACAGTCAAGCAGGACATGCTTGACCGTGATTATTTCATGACAAGAGATATAAAATGGAGGATCCTCACCCTTTCATGAGTATATCTATAGTATGGCAAATACGACATCGTCGCGTGATTACCTCTTTAAATCTGGACTGACAACATAAGTAGGTGTAATCAACATAGGGTTTCATTTTATGTAATTTATTTATACCTGCTTGGGTGTCCCACTTCGTCTGCATGAGATCACGGATATAAGATCTGATAGCTTGTGATAGCTTTATAATCAGAGTATGTAATAAGAAGTGGTGTCACAGATTTGTTGAGTGCTGCTGTGAAAATAGAGCTTTGAGCTGGTAAGCGATGAGATATTGTTCTGGGTCCAATGACAGTGGCTCAAGCCACTGCGCCACCATCCTTGAACCCATCTGTAAATAAGGGTTTGCATGGTTTATATTTACTGTTTAAATATTATTTTACATTCTAACACGAACACTTTGTTTCACATATTGAAGCTGTTGATCCTTTTTGTATACATGTATATTAAGATGTATATTATGGAAATCTTGTACCTCTAATGTCGCCAGAGTGTAAATATAGTTCAGTTCAGGTAGACAGTTCCGAGCAATTCCTGCAGAATAGAGCAGTTCTGACCAGCAACTCCATACAATAAATAACAATTCCTAGTAACACTCTTACCCTTGTTGATGTTTCCAGAACTGTCCATTGGTCATCAGCCTGAAGTCGATTTCTGTGAGTCGCCTGACACAACAACGCTGTCGGTGAATAGACACAAAACGGCTTTCCTGTAACTTGGCAACAAAACTGCCGACACATCTCAACACCAACAGGATGAAGGACATATCCCAGCAGCTGCTTCATGGCGATCATAATGATCAGACTCGACCTAGACCACATGCTTTCACCAGATGAAACTAGAAAGATTTAATAATTGCATTTATAGCACCAAATTCCTTTCACCACGTGATTTCTCAAAGTGCTATATAAATATTACTCAGGAGACTAGAATTTAATCTCCCTGGTGATATAGAGTCAAAGCGAGAAGCTACACCTTTAACAGTCACCTTGTACACCTACCGGGTACCCTTTCACTGCTGGCGAGAGTTATGAACAAAGTCACTTGCCATGTGTTTCAGTTTAGAGCAGGACCGAAGACCAAGAAGCTATGAGAGTTAATCTGTTCCAACCCAGGATTTCAATGACCAGTGTATCTTGGCATTGTTCAAATTGCTGCCAATACACATGACCACGTGTCACTGTGTTTAGATTACCTGTAAATGGAATTCGTAGCCACCTAACCATATCTTTCCTTTCATTGAGGTTCATGCAGGCCAACAAAACTGCATTCTTTAACTTATCATCCTTTCTTCATATTACCGGTTCTCAGTAATGTACATCCATGCTGATTATTTATTAAAATGTTAACCAAGGATTCAAGATCCATCTGATCCACCAAAGACGCTGGCAGATAATCAAGGAAAGTAATAAAATCCATTATTTGCCTACACAAAAAGGTTTAACCTTTACTACCAAACATTTGAAAAACTGTATATATATATAATATATATATATATATATATATATATATATATATATATATATATACATATATACATATATATATACACACACACACACACACACACATAATAATAATAATGTTTGTGCTAACTACTAGTTTACCCAAAGTCTGTACAAACTATGTCAAAATAGGATCGCTACCTCACAAGAAAAATCTCGGTAACGATAGGCACGATAACAATATTGTTTGTTTGTTGTTTAAGGCCGCACTCAGCAATATCCCAGCTACATGGCGGCTCTTATGTTAGGTTTATAATCAGTAGTAACGTGGACTTTACCTTGTTCTTAACTTTATGAGTCAGATTAGTCAACAAGAAAAACATTTTTCAACTGACAACCACTCCTTTATATTTCAATGACATCTTGTGTCGGTATCTCCGAGCGTTTGACTCAAATCTATTTTGACTGTGATGAGTCTTCTCAGCAAAATTCATTGAACTTGTACTTGTCGCATACCTGTATCCGTTGAGGAATCACGTTGTCAAACTCGTTTGGACATCAGTATATGTACTCCAATAAAATAACTTGTGATTGTGAAATTGTATGAAAATATGTTTGCATAAAATCTTGGTAAATATGATGAATACCGTCTTTTCGTTCAGAGTAAAACGATAGGAAGCCTAAAGTCACCTCACCAAGACTGCTTTCATCTCTCTGACAAAGCCAATGTGTCAGGCAGACCAAGTGTCTTAATCGGAACGAATCAGTAATAATGGGGTTGGAGTCAGTAGCTGGTTTCAGTTAATACAAACAACGTAACTTTTTCTGAATGAGGAGCCACGCAATGAATTTTCCGAACATCTAGTCACGTAAACTGCCGAGCATAAGAAAGTAAACACCAAGGCTTGATGGTGACTGGAAATGGAATATATAAAATGGTTATTCTAAGGTGATATATTTGATACGGGTATTATCGTTGTCGTTTGGACCTGTGGTTGTCGGTGTTTTGACGACTGTTTTCAGCAGGCTCGTTGACTTGGTTGAAACATGTCATCGTATCCCATTTGCGTAGATCGACATTAATGCTGTTGATCACCTGATTGAATGCTCCAGACTATTATTTACACACCGCCGCCAGATAGCTGGGGAACTGCTGCGTTGGACGTTAAAAATGACAAACAATGTTATCAATAAATAAACAATCCTTTCTCTGAATAACGAGCCAGGGACTTTATTTACACATTATCTAGCGAAAATAGTTTGCTGAGACAGCGAAAATATACACAGGTGTCTTGAAAAGGAACATATAAGAAATGGTTGTTGCATGGTGATGAATCTGATGCTGGTATCAGAGCTGTGGTTTGGACCTTGGTTTTACTTTACACTGTTTTGGCTACTGTTTATCCTCGTAACGTTTTGGTATTTCTCTTTAACATTTTGCTCAACTCCAGTTTGATAATGTATACATGTAGAGTTTCAGCACAGTGGTATGTAGTATAGAAGCTCACACGTGATACTCATATTTTCCGTTCGCCGGAGTTTATTCAGTGGGTTATAAATCAGCGTACAAAACACAACGTACACAAGTTGTAAGTCACAATCAAAACACTGTATATTTAAAAAGTTCCGTTGTTTTCTGAAAATTATTCCAAAGCACCAAGCTTCAATATTCAATCCTTATTCACTTTTTCACCTAACAGAACATTTTGTTGTCACAACCCAAGGATAAATAGTGAGTGTTTTAGTGTTTGTTTGTATGTCTCCGGGCTGATCTAGTTTAAAAAAACTTCCTCAATAGAACACCTTACTTCAATAAATGAGACGTTGTAAACTAAATTCGGGGCAAGAAGTCCTTGTTTTATTCCCTAAATGCCCAGAGCAGAGCAAGACAGGGTAACAACAAACACCATACATATTTGTGCATGACACAGCTGGATTGATCCACCATCATCCCCCATCTCTGGGGAGACGTTCTGTCCATTCCCGCAACGGTGGTGTCCATTCAAACAGTACACACTGAAAAATTATTTCACGATAAATACATTTTGGGTCACAAAATTGCTCATGCTTCGCTATATCCCACATTCGTTTAATCTTTTACCCACGTAGTAAAAAACGTTGTGTCGAAAATAAGGGAACCTACGTGGTCACTTATCCGAGGTTTGACACAAACACAAAATGATGACTGAAGAAAAACAAAAACGGGTGTTATTGAGCATTTGAAGCACGGGAATTAATTTGGAACCGGAGATGAAATATTCCCGTGCTTCAAATACTCAATAACACCCGGAAATTGGCCAACACATGATGTTTATCGACATTGTAAACACAGATGTAAACCAAAATGTCCACACACGTTTTTGTGTCTGCACTCATTGACATCGAGTACGGGTACATCAGTAAAATGTCGTCAGCCGGCCGTTTCGGCTGTTTCCCATGATAGCATCTAGAACTGCTCATTTGTGACATCATTCAGACTTTACGTCACAATATGATTAGAATGACGTCATCACAGCTGACGACGTGACAATCCAATAGTGTGAGCGATGTTTGTACACATTAATACGCCGCAAATTCCGGGAATCGAATACCATTCGATCATGTTTTTAAACCAATCGGATTAAAGAACACAGTGACCTTTGGTTTACAATGTACAAATGACAGCAAGAAATAAAATAGCCGGTTTTGTCTACATATCATAATTATAGTAAACTACGATTTTAACGAACTGACGAATAAAACAAAATTCTGATTCAGATCATTTGCTCTAGATTTTAGTCGAAACACGTTAAACGAACTTTGGTTATAACGAACTAAAATAAATGAAGTATTCATAGATTAATAGAGTTCCTTTATTTAAAAATTGAGTTGCCAAGGATTTTTATTTCAATGACCCGTATCAGATCTCTCAATTCGGTAATGTTGTTTTGTCTGGTGAAAGCAGTTGACAGATGTATCGATAACTGCTATTACAAGATGCCGACAACCAGTTCCCGCCCGGAAATGTGAACTGCATTTTGACACACCTTTCATGATGTCCTCCCTCCTTGTAACGCATTGCTTCTTCCGGGGCCCAGTTGCTGAAGGTAGGGGTCTGCCCGTCAAGCCACAGAAACTTGTCGCACAGTTCTCTCATCCCAATCCAGATGTCACCTGAAACAGAATAGCCACCATTACCTCCTCACCCAATTCACTCTCTGTTTCATGCGGAGAGCGGAAGGTCGCGGGTTCGATCCCCGACCGCGTCATACGAAAAGACGTTAAAATATGGTACTTGTTGGCCCCTGCCTGGCGCTCGGCATTAATTGGTACAACAAGGACTGGTCGACTCGGAGTCAGTATAACGTGTGTGAGTGTGGTATTCATGCTTTATTGCGGCATGGTGTCTCAGTGGGCTAGCACTATAAAACCAGCTTGTGTCTGGGCTAGTACAAGCAGCCGCACATACACACACACGCATGCACGTCGTCAAATCAGCGAAATATTCTCAAGCATGACGTTAAACCATATTCCACCCACCTAACACCTCGGTTTCATGCGTTAAAAACTTATTGTTCTTGTCACCCTTTTTACTAAGGGATCGACAAGTTGAAGAATACTAAGGGATCGACAAGTTGAAGAAAGATTTCCATCCACTCTTGCTGCTTCGCGTCGGTCTCATCATGGGAATTTAAGTAAGTATTCTAGAGCCAAAACAAAAGACGGAGTAGGATTCTAGGGGTCACATTATTGTCTTCTGAAATTTGTTCTTGTTTGTTTGTCCAGTGATCAACATCATGAGCATTGATCTATGCATTTGGGACATAATGACTAAGTCAGCGAACTGGCCACCAGGGGCTCCTTTCACAAAGCACTAAGGTGATCGTAAGTCACTATGGTAACTTTAGTGCAATGTTAAAGAGTGGGGGTTAAGGTTAACCTTAGTAAGGATTGCTTCGTGGAGCTCCAGATAGACTGCGTTTAGACTTCAGCAATAAATACTTGTCGTAAGAGGCGTTTAACTGGATCATGTGAATAGATTCACTGACGTGGTCGACAATAGCGTACTTCGAGGCGTATCATGTCAATCGCTGAATTGTCTGCTCAGACTCGTTTATACACAGAGCAAGTCATATAGCGGGAAGATATCACAGTGCCATGACGTACCATGATAAACGAAAGATTTACGCCTCAATAAGCAATGTAACAGCGTTCTGAGGAAATCGAGTTTCGACCACACAATCCGGTGATTATTTCAGACTGATCATACAATCATGGGTTGCCGAAGGCTAATAACCACGTGGATGGCGTAACGTTAAGTCCGGCATGACCTTACGTACTAGCTCATAGATGGTTCATGGTTATAATAAACATTATAATACTTCATGAGGAAAAGGCAACGAGATGATGTGGTGTACAAACCCTTAAAGGGAAACGGATCCAAAGGGCCGCGCATTTTTGTTACTTCATCCAGTGTTTCTTTATTGTCCAATTTGATCAGCTTAGCTCCGTCACGCTCACAAATTTTATTCGCGTTATCCCAACTTGTTGCCTTATTCATCCTTTTGATGTAGTAGTCTATAGATCTTCCCATGCCCAGCCGTAAGTCTCACGTAGTCGTTTCTATGCTCTACAACAATAAATATTTGTACTTATAAAAACAGGTGTAAGAGGCCAAACGCCATTCTGTAAGGGACTATGGGATTGTTTAAATAAGACAAGACAGACAAATGTAATTTATCAACATCTTTTGTTTGGGACACCCAGCTTCCCCAGCATTTGTGTTTAAAACCTATGAATACACTTAATAACATACACACGCAAACCCCCAGATACACGCGCACCCACGAGCACAAACACGCACGCGTGTGTGTGTGTGCGGGCGGGCGTGCGTGCGTGTGTGTGTGTGTGTGTGTGTGAAGCACTCCTAGAACTACGTTCAACTTAATAATTTTTCTGTATTGTGGTAATGATGTTCATTTAAGAATTATTACAAGTGTACTTGGTGGAGAACGGTCTTGGTTCGCCTAAGGAGAGCTAGGCACATCTCAAGAAGGATCATCAAAAGTCCTTTACTGAGCTATCATCACCAACATGCACGTTGGAAACGCTGGGATCTGATGACTCTGGTCTCATGAGGCCGATACCTTCTTCAGGTAACTTACGGGCTGCTGCGAGTTCTGAGTCCGTGAGATACATCGTCTTCAGCAAATTACAATTGACAATACGTTGGAATGTGACGGGTGATGGGTATAACCAGGAAGTACTGCTCCAGTCGTTGTCCTCTAAGTTGTTAATCCTCCTCTTGCTACAAATATGGATGGCAACATTTCGATTTACACTAAATATTGATTGATTCCCAGGCTACGTTCGTGTGTGCGTGCGTGCGTTATGAAGATGAACTATACAATACCTAGTCTTTATTACGAAAACTCCCCCACCTCTACCCTTCCAATGCCGCCTTCCCAGAGCGGTCTGTCCCTAAGCTATTGTGACTGGATAACCTTGTGGCCCCGAAAGCTCACCCTGTGGCTCACCTTGAGTCCAGCCACTACTCGTCCGCTTGACTGGTGGATGTTTCTCGGTGTTTTCCTCTTGGAATGTTCCAGCAGGGTTACTGTCGACACACATACACCTCCCAAACTGGTAACCGATGATGCATGTGGGCTTCGAAGAAACTTTGAAAGAAGGAAAACGTCAATGAAAGTAAGCTAGTCACTGTAGTGTTTGTTGTTTAACACTCAGAAATAGTCCACTTACATGACGGCGGTCTGTTAACGATCCAGTTTGAACCAGACAATTCAGTGACTGATATCATGGGCATCGATCTAAGCAATTGGGATACGATGACACGTGTCCACCATGTCAGCAAGCCTGGCCACCCTGTCCCGTTAGTCGCCTACCACGACAAACATGGGTTGCTAAGACCAGTTCTGATCTTCAATGGTTAGAAGGTCTTTAACATACGCATGACATACGATCTATGCATGTAGGCATGTGTGTGTATGAAGATGTCCTCGAAAACAGCACAAAACTCCTGACCCATGACAATATGGAGTATTTGTTTCTTTTTTTTGAAAAGGCAGTTCATTGTCTGATTATAGCTTTACCTTAAGAATCGCTGTCAAATAGCAAATGTCGAATTTACCAGGGGTCCGCAAACGGTTTGGGCAATCGTGCAGCATGGGTTGCTCCATTACTAACACAAGGATATGAAAATCAATGGTGCATCGCTGAAACAATTTTGTTCAAATCAAAATAGGGAATTGCAGGGAGAAGAGAATTTTTAATATCACATTAACATCGCATTTGAAAGCATGAAAGCATGAACGCGTTGAATATCGAATACCTTAATACTTCATCAAGCTACCAGCTTTGTTTCGAAATGTTAGTTTATAACTTATTTGGTATGTGCGATGTGGTGGCCTTGTGGTTAAGGCGTTCAACCAGGGTTTGAATCCCTACATGGATACATATGTGAAGCCCATTTCTGGTTTCCCGTGTCATGATATTGCAGGAATAGTGCTAAAAGTGGCGTTACTCACTGTAGTTGGTAAGTCTGTTTTAGTTAGTTAGACAACAATTATTATCAGCTTTCTTTCAAACTGTTTCTTTTCAGTTTGATCATTTTCACTCAAATAATTAGGTACATAGGTGTTTGTTAGTTAGGTAGTTTATTAGTTTATTAGGTGTTTAGTTCGTTAGTGAGACAACAATTATTATCCACTATTATTATAGTCAGGCTGGTAAGGCTCATCATCAGCTCAGGGCCCTCGCACCATCTACACGCAGCCAAGACAGCGAATGGAACTTCTCCCAGGAAACGCTACCTAGTCGAATCCACCAAAAACTTTCCGGAGAATACGAAGGCTCCCCAACACTGCAGCCTTCTGCATTACCCAGAGTGTCAGAAGGGCTGTTCCCCCGATGGAGAACCCGGGCACTCTCCTGATCTGCGCCAAGAGATCATGAGGTACCAAACCAAAGGTACCGAGAACATTATTATTATGTTTTACAGATTAAAGATGAAAATGCAGCAGAGAGGGTTCGGGTGATCCGCCAGTCAGGATGGTAAGGAGCTCAGGGTACACGCAGCCCAGACAGCGAAGGGAACACTGCCTAGTCGAATGCAGAACCCAGAGTGTGGGGGCTATGCTCGGTGGAAAACCGGACACTCTCCTGATCTGCGCCAAGAGATCAGGAGGCACCAAACAGTGGCACCGAGAACAATGGGGAGCCTGTACTTGGGATGCAAGCGAGACATTTCAAAGGCGAGGTCCGCATATTTATCATGTTTTTCCTGAATCTTGCCAATCACATTAGTGTCAAAAGGGACAGAAAATTAAATGATATAAATAAATTCATTGCCTTTTGATTAAAAAGGACAAGATCAGGTTTGTTGGCTGGAATTCTTCTGAGGCTGTATGTGGGCCTATTCCAGAGAGGTTTGAAAGCATCATTTTCCATGACGTCCTGGACATGTTCAGGGTCATACCATGGACGGAGCTTTGTGTCAAAACCACAGGCATGACGAAGACGGTAGTTAAAGCAACGAGCCATGCCATCATGTCTTTTAAGATATGCTGTTTGTGCCAAGAAGAGCTTTAACTGACAAGGTGTTGGACAGTCTCTGTAAATTCATTGCATAATCGACATTTCATGGAAATATTTTCTTTTAGAATCACATTTAGGCGATTGCGAGTGGGAAGTGACTGGTCCTGAGCAGCAAAAAGGAAGCTCTCAGTTTCACATTTGAGACCAGCCGACTTCATCCAGGCGAAGGAGTTGGTTGGATTGCTATTCTGTGTTCCACACACTGCATGTACACACGATGCAATGGCTTCTCAGAAAGCTTCTCCACAAAAGACCAACTCTGGGCAGACTTGGTGAATAACTTCACATGGTGTACTCCCATCGCTGTACCGTCCAGCAGTACATTGCCATCAACAAAATCAACCTCAGATTTCAGATTGTGTCCAACAACCTCGGCACGCTTAAAATAGCTGTGGAATTCCTTGCTTTCATCATGGGTCTTCACATGAATCACCAGAGGACCATCCGATAAATAGATATGTGCAAAAGTACACAATAAAATTATGTCATGAAGAGCCTCCACATTAATCAAACCCCGACACTGGCATATATAAACGATTAAGAGCGGAACGAGTGTGGTGTGCTCTGTTATCGAACATGATCTTTCTGGTCAGGCGGCCAAGACTCTGGATATCTTGTTTTGTCCAATCTACGACTCCAAAGGAATAGGAGAGGACTGACACAGCAAAAGTATCGGGGGCTTTGACTTTGTTTCGGGCATTTAGCTCTGAGCTCCATATTTTCTTTAAGCGATATATTTTTTTATATTATTATTATTATTATTGTTGTTGTTGTTGTTGTTGTTGTTTCAAACAACAGAGGTTTCAAATGCTTACTACAGCGACTGTCTACAGTCTGTTTAGTCAGAAACGGTCCGATGAATTTGATTATATTATTATTATTATTATTATTATTATTGAGAAAATTATTTATCAAGCGAACGATTGTCACAGAGTACTTATTCTCCGTGCACGACGAGATAGTGGCTGTTCCGTTTGCACGACGAGATAGTGGCTGTTCCGTTTCTGCGGTTTCACCCCGCCGCGACAGATCACAACTTTTGCGTTTTCAATGATGACCAACTTTTTGGGTGGAGTCCGGAAAATTTTCAAATATAAGAAAGCTGTTGGGTATTAGTAAATGATAAACATGTGTACTATTTATATTTATGTGTCAATTTTGTACAATGATAACATTTGCAATTCATCTGTCCGTTTCTGACTCAAACGGACTGTAAGTAATTATACAGAAAACCAAAACTCTGGTACAGGTTAGAACCCAAGCAGAAAATATTCGCAGAAACGCAACATGATCCTGTTAGCAACGCAGCTATCCGAAAACTTCGTACGAATCCAAATGTCCCCGCATGATTGAAGCATAAATACCCTTGCTGGACAAAGCTAGCATGTGGTAACCAAAAAATAACCAGTACGTACATGCCAAGAATTAGGCAAGCGTGCTGAGGCAGGGCGATCACTATTGACAATATTCAACTGCAGCCAGGGCTCCATCAGTAAATTGACACAAGGCTACCAGCTACCAGCCTCTCGCCTAGACCCAAGAGCGGAAAGACACCGTCCGAAGACCGGAACAGATTCGTGAGGTCGACGTCAGCGGCGGCAACAGCTCTAGGATACACCATCAGCACAGGAACGGTCCTTCGACGACCTGGTTTGGCTGGTATACGAGCCTACCGCCCCTAACGCGGAATGTCCTTGACCCGTCCACACCGTCAACTGAACTGGGCACGAATGAAAGAGAGTGCGCCTTGCAATTGAAATTCGGTTCAATCAGCTCAGAAACGATGGCAGAGTTCGAGTTTTCCCACGCAGAGGAGAGCGGCTGTCGGCAAACAGCATTCAAGCAAGTCATCCTTTCGATGGAAGGGGCTTTATGGCATGGAGCGGCATTTGTTGCCAGAGGACAATACTGGTTATCATCCGAGGAAATCTGAATGACCAGCGATACATGGATGAAGTGGTGTGACCTTTTGTGGTGAATTTATTCGATAACAGCCAAAAGGAGTCGTTTTGAAGCACAACATCGCAAGGCCTCACACAACCAGAATTGTTCGAGAAACCCTACACACCCCTAATTTAACTCATTGCCTTGGCTAATGCGTTCTCCAGACATGAACCCCATTGAACAACTCTAGGATCTGGGATCATCTTGATCGTCAGCTGAGACAGCGTGTGCTACCTCCAGCGGACCGACATGAACGTAAACAGACTCTCTTGGACCTATCAAGTAGGATTCTTGCTAATGCTATCTGATAACCGATAACTTCAATAATGAGATGTGTGTTGGCGTGTCTGGATCTCCATGGTGGTTGCACTCGATACTGATAACGTTTCCCCTGAGGCCTGTCTCATTTTTTTACTGTTTATGCACTTTTTGAATGAACTCTGATTAGTGTAATTTGTAATTCTGACAGCTTGACGCTTTCTTAATGAATTGAGGGAAATGCAAGACCACCATGACAATAAATGTTCAGTCAAATTATTGGAAAATCGTTCATACGTCTTTGCTTTTATTCTTTGGTCAAGTGCAGTTTGTGATAACTTTCTTTAGTTTATGACAACAACACGAAACAACGTACCCGCTACACATTTAACGCCCTTCGTTCTGCTCCGATGAAGTCGAGAATGCGCCACGCATGTTGTCGTCTTGGATTCATATAAAACTCCATGCTTGGAGTAAAACAATATGAACAAATTAACATTATTAAACATGACGGATTTGCTCATCCAACAAGTTCTGTCCTTTTCCCCAAGCACCCAGCATATCACAGATCACATCTGTTAGACCAGCCAACACTCAGCAATTGATCCATCCATGTACTCTTATTAATCTATCGGTCCCTACTCCTACTCACATTCCCCCCTCCTTATATAATAATCTTTATTTGCACTGAGAAGGCCACAGGCCTATAGTACATAAAGTTATGTTACATTTGAGAGGAATTTAGATCGGGTAATCATAGCATAGTAAATGAACATTGAAATATTTTGTAGAAGAACTTGATTTTTACTACTTAACAATGAGGAGAATTTTATCACATTTGGATGGACATAGTAATATCTTTTAATATATTTTGTTCGCAACCGGTCATAAAATGGACATATTAGGAGAAAATGTAATTCATCTTCTATTTCGTTTAAATTACAAAGTGTACATATTCTATTTTCTCTTTTTACATTCATATATCTGCCTCTTTCAATCAACAAATCATGAGAAGAGCATCTGAATCGTGCCAGTGCTATTCTAAACTTTTTAACATTAACACAGGATAGATATGACTCAAGAACTATGGCATTTTTAAACAATGGATAATACATGCATTTATTTGATAAGGATATACTTTCACTCCATGTTTGAATATACATATCTTTTAATCTTGTCGTTAAGGATTGTATGAATAACGTAGGTGATTCGACATATATTCCATGTAATTCCAAAACCAATAGAATATAAAAAGTTTTTTACATTAGTTGCCCAGTTTTTTTGTCCACCTTTATCATATAACAACATCATATTATAACACTTCTTGGGTAAGCGATTTGAAGGCATAATCAGCAGTTTTAGCCAGTACTTAATAACTTTAATGCTTGTAAGAATGTGCATTGGGTACCTACCGCATTCACCATAAATAACTGCGTTAATAGTGTTAATTTTAACTCCGAGGAACTTTTTGCATGCGTATAAATGGATTTTTTCAATTTCGTCAAATTTTGTTATTCCCCAAATTTCGGCCCCATATGATAAAATTGGACTGACTTTGACATCAAATATTTTAAAGAATGAAGAGTAGTTAATATTACCAAGTAAACTCAACTGTTTCATAATTCCAATTAATGCTTTTGTCCCTGTAACGCTGCATATTTTACATGCCTCGTCCATGACAGGCCACTGGTGAAGTATAGTCCCAAATATTTATAAAAGCCAATACACTCCAGCTGCATACCTTTATATAACCAGTTTTCCTTATTTGACAATTTGCCTCCATTTTGAATACAACAATTTTCGTTTTTTTCTATTTACAGTTAATTTCAATTTATCGCAGTAATTTTCAAGTTCATTAATTTGATTCTGTAAGCCATTAATCGTGCTTGAGAACAAAACAATGTCATCTGCAAATAGCAATAGGAAAATATGAACTATGTCAGGTGGAGTTGAATCCGTGTACACAATTAGTTTCAATTTGTCGTGCTAACTCATTTATAAAAAGGAAAATAGAAATGGGCTTAGTATACAGCCTTGTCTCACACCAAGTTGCAAGTCGAATGTTTCTGAATAATTATGATTACTTTTAATGCAAGACTTGACATTTTCATATATATTGCATAAACGTTTACTCATTTTACCACTGAGACCGTGGGTATTAAATAGAAGCCAAAGTTTTTTTCGTTGTATTGAATCGAAAGCTTTTGAAAAATCTACAAATAATGCGTAGAATTGCCCCCCTTTAGAGTTTAAGTACCTTTGAATAATACTTTGCAGTATAAACATATTATCTACTGTCGTATATCCCTGTCTGAAGCCAGCTTGCGCTTCGCTGATCTTATCCATTGAGTCTCCCCAGTTTACAAGTCTTTTATTTATTATGGAAGTGAAAGTTTTACTAAATATGCTCAGTAGTGTTATGCCTCTGTAATTATTTGGATTATTTATATTACCTTGTTTATGAATAGGAACTATTATGCCAATTGCCCAACATCTGGGGAACGTGCCAGTTTCTAATATCAAATTAAAAAGCAATTCTAAGTACGGGACGATAAGATCTGCTGAGTATTTAAAAAATTCAGATATCGTTTTATCAATTCCTGGTGATTTATTACATTTCAATTGGTTAATGCTAGCTAATTCATCTCTAGTAATTGGGGAATCAAGTATTACCGTGGTAAGCTCAGAATTCGGATCTGATGGGTTTTCATTCTCGAAATTATCACATGTTACATCGTCATTTTCATTATGTAAAGAGTTAAACAGTGTCCGAAAGTGTTCTAGCCAGTCGTTCATTTCGATGTTGTTTTGAGCTTCATGTCTAGTATTCAGGTGTTTGAGTTCATACCAAAATTGTTTTGAATCAGATATACTGTTTTCTATAACTCTCTGCTTCTCTTTAAAATAATTAAGGCGTTTTTCCTTACAAATTGAGTTATATTTATTTCTTTTAGCGCAATATTGATCGTATGATTCTTTATCTTTCGATTTCCTAAACTTATTCAGAGCTCTACATCGGTCTGATTTTAATCTTTCACATTCAGAGTCGAACCATTTATTAGTAGTTGTTGTGGGAGGGCTAACTGTTTTCTTCATGCAAGAGGCGGCCAGACAGAGTGCCTCGGTCATATAGCTTATACTATCATCAATATTAACGAAAGCACAGTCAATCGATTTATCTAGTAATTTTGTACGTTATCTGACAAAATATTTTCTAAACTGTTCTAATTTATCGTTATCCCAAATGAACTTAAACGACTTATTCCTACATTTGGTAGAAGTGTTGGATTGCTCAAGTTGTACTGTTTTTAGTTTTAATGTAGTGGGAAGATGATCAGATTCAGTTCTCGTTTGTATGCTAAAATCTAGAATATAGTCAAATATTGTTGATGAAGAAATGATATAGTCAATAACACTGGTGCCAGTTGGACCAAGAAAAGTAAAGTCTCCAACTTCTGTGTCACTTCCACATCGGCCATTTAGTATATGAATGTTAAAAACAGAGCACATGTCAAGAAATGTTTTACCAAAGTTGTTAACGACCTTGTCGGCGGAGAAACGCTTCAAGTTAAAATAATCTATAAGAAAATCCGAGTAGGAATGATTTCTATTTTCTGTATATTCAAATAAGTCATCTTCAACAAAATCTGCTTTCGTTCCGGTTCGAGCATTAAAATCTCCGCCACACAAGATATAACAATCTGGTAAAGATGAGATAATTTCTAATATAGAGTCCTGGAATATACTAATACCATTTTTACAGTTAGGGGAAAATTTATCATACCATGACGATGACTCCGGTTGTACATAGACACAGGAATATAGAATATCTTTATCAAAACCAAACAGCGAACGGTCGAAAAGAACGAAAACAGCATTTTCTGTTACTTTAAACCACTTCAAGTATTTAAGTAAATGATTCTTTATTAAAACCACAATACCACCGGAAGATCGACCACCGCTTGATATATTTTGTGCATGTTTCATAACATTCTTATAATCAGAAAAAATATCATTTAAATCTAGATTCTTTGACCATGTCTCAGTTAATCCAATTATGTCAAATGACTTAATATATTCAATAAAATCAGAGTCTGTTATAAATACAAAATTATAGTCCACATGCGTTCATAATAAATGTTAATTGTCCTTTTGTTATACATCCAAGTTTAGTGCTCAATGTGTACAACAATACGAAATCATTAGAAGAAAGCAAGTCATAAGAGAAAGGTTTTGTATTTTGAACGGAAAGTAAACAGTTCACTGAAGTTACAGATCACATGCTGTGACTTATTTGGCTCAGCAGGACTTCCAAAACAAGGAAAAAGAAACTATTCTGTGCATTCGTTGATGTTCAAAAGTAATTGCTACTGTCTGGCATAGAGAACGTTGACTGATTCAATACAATCTAATCTGTTTTATGATAATTGATGTCTCCTCTTCTGTTTGACTTATTCTTAAATAATTGTGATGATAATATTTTCTTTTTGTGAGCGGAAAGTAGACAGTTCTTTTCAATAACGGAGATGGGCAGTTCCAGGCAATTCCAACAGAGTATCTTACAAACTAACTCTCGGCCATCTCGTCTTCTAATAAGTGACAACCCATAGTTACATTCTTACCCTTTTTGATATTTCCAAAAGTATCCACTCGTCAGCAGCCTGGAGTCGATTTCTGCGAGTCACCTGACACAAAAGTGCTTTAGGTGAATAGACACAAAAAGGCTTTCCTGTAACCTGACGACAAAACTCCCGACATATCTCTACACCAACAGGATGAAAGATGTATCCCAGCAACGGTTTAATGGCGATCACAATGGCCAGGTTCGACCAAGACCACATGCTTCCAACAGCCAAGATTTTGCAACCTGACGAATAAAATAATACGTTTAATAACTGCATTTTAGCACCATATCCGTTTCACCAATAAAATGCTCAAAGCCCTGCATAAATATTACCCAGGTCACTGAATAACTAAACACTAGAATGCCATTTCTTAGCCCCCGCAGGACTACAGAATCCAAGCAAGCGACAGTACAGTTAACGTCTACACTACAATCTAATCCTACTGGGTACCCATTCACTGCTGTGAGCAGTGCGAACAAAGCCACTTGCCATGTGTTTCAGTGTAGGGCAGGACACAAGGACCGAGAAACTCTGAGAGTTAAGCGGTCTAACACTGTCCCATCCAAGGAATCTCAACACGTGTATCTTGAATTGCTACCTATGCACTATTCACAAGACAACGTGTCACCACGTTAACCTATGGATGGATCATGTGTCGATCGAATTGGCAACCAGCTTAACATATCTTACCTCTCATGGAAGTTTACGCAGACCAACATAACTGCCTTATTTTACTGATCCTCTTCTCTTTCTATTATCTAATCATTTATGTCCATCGGTGATCCATCCACCTTCGCATTTCTGAGTAGTGTACATCTATGCTGATTATTTATTAAACTATCGGAAACGATAGGAACAATAATTAATATTGTTTGTTTGGTTTTAAACGCCTCACTAAGCAATTTAGCAATATCATTGGCGGTGCGTAAATAATAGAGTCTGACCAGACAATCCAATAGCATCCGCATCGATATGTGCGTATGGGATACAATGACATGTGTCAATCAAGTCAAACCCGTTAGTCGTCTCTTAAGACAAGTACGGATTGCTGAAGACAGATTCTATCCTCAAGGTTACATACGTAAAAGTAAAAGTAGGTAACACTATGAACGATTATCTTGGTTTGTTAGACTGGGGCCCTAAAATTCTGCATTCCAGCACGACATTATTTGGTGATGGTCTAATTCTTTCAAGGAGGCTAATTGGAATACAGTAAGTGAGTCAGTTTAGTTTTATTCCGGTTTTAGCAACGTTGCAGCAATATCAGGGCGGGGGACACCAGAAATTGGCTTCACATATCTTACCCATGTGGGTAATCAAACCCATGTCCTGGGCGTGACGAGCGGACGCTTTAACAACTAGACTACCCCACCGTCCCAATTGTGATAAGAAGTAAGAGGCATCATGCATTGAAATCGATAGTACAAGAATACCCAAGACCAGGATGACAAGTTTCCGTGCATGACTTGCAATCGCACATTAGAAACAGAGATACAAGGTGAGCGGTACTGAGTGAGTGAGTGAGTTAATATTTATCGTCGCATCGGCAATATTTCAGCCATATCGCTACGAGGGCATTTTATAAATTAAAGATGGTCAAATTTTGAAGGTTAAAACCTGTCGACGATGGACAGTAAAACTACAAGAGTATCACAGATGTTAAGGTAAAACAAGAATGTTATTATTAAAAACATATCACTATAGAAAACAATACATTTAAAAAACCGACTACTGATCACCAGCAACTGAAGGAAGATTACAATACTAGGGACCATGGGGACTTACTGTGCCATTGCTACCTCACTGGACCCTAGGTACATGTACACGTGGGCAGTACTGTGCAGAGTGATAGAACATTATAAGTTGTTCACTGGTCTCTAGGGGGACATGGGCTGATGTACCCTCGATGTTTGTTTTTATAAACAAACATCGAGGGTACATCAACCCTGAGGGACCAGTGAACAACGTATTTATCTTACCGAACATCTCAATGGTAATTTTGAACTGTTTGAAGCACAGGTATTGGATCGTAGTATGGAGTACCAGACGACAAGAAAAAACAATTTAAAGTTATCTAACTTCCATCGATTTGCATTCGCAAAACATCGGTAATGTCGTACATCAGACGTGATTCAATGTTATTCGAGATAAAGAATTACTACTACGAAGTACCAAATGAGTTTGGCATTCCCAGCGGGGTACATATAAAATGTTACTCGCTTGTAAGCGGGGTACATTGAAAATAAAAGAAGAGCGCTCAGCCAATCAGAAAATGACATTTATGTGTGAGGCAAGATAAATATCTTTACACAAGACAGACAGTTAAAAACGTGACACATAGGAAGTAGTGTGTGCATTGAAATAGTCTTGAAGTAGATGTGCATGACACTGCTATCATCCAGGTATCAATACAAACTAGGGTTGGGTATTGCCAAAATTTTCGTATTGAAATATATTGTGATATGTGTTGGCGTATTGCAATATGTATTTGCAATATATTGTGAAAGTGTAACACATGGTTTAAGGTAGGGTAATGAAATGATTGTTTCCATTATTTTGAAACAATGACACTGGCACTGTCAGGACTTAGATCTTATTGTAGAAGAGATCAATGGAAAATGTTTTCTAAATTGAAGAAACAGCGTCTGCAGCGGCGTCTGCCATTTTGGTTTGTTTATCCCTACAACGATTGCCGGTACCAACCTATTTTGCTTTATTTCTATGGTATAAGTCAAGCAAATGCAATGATACAACCAATAAATTTATTTTTCACTTTGAAGTGATAAATCTGTAGTTTGCTTGTTGGTATAGATGTCGCTGCAATTGTTTGGGGTTTTTTTAAAAGTCGAATGAATGAATGGGGAAATGCAAAGAAAAGTAACGTGTTATTGTTTATTCTTTTCAGCAAAGCTGATGATGAGTCGTTGAGACTGTATAATGAATGACCAAGGATGGTCAGCAGGAACATGTCAAGGTAATTTTGACCTATCTTTAGTGGCTTTCATTATAAATAGTAAATAATTTCCAATTAATAGTGTAGAGACAAGGTTTATGGATGTCAACTCCTTTATTATGTGAAAACATGTTTCAGAGTGAATGCTTACCCCTTCGTCAGGTGTAAGCATTCACTCCGAAACATTGTGTTTTCACATAATAAAGACGTTGACATCCGTAAACATTCATGTCTTGTATAATTCACTTCTAAATACACCACACAGACTTAATGATGTAAACATACAGTCACTACTGGGTGAATATACTTGTGCCTTCAACAATACGACTGACTGACTGAGTTTGGTTGTACGCCGCTTTAAGCAATATTCCAGCAACATCACGGCGGGGGACACCAGAAATGGGCTCAATACGAACTGTAAGAGATTGGATATAGCAATTTGATGAAAATCTATTACTAGTACCATTATTACTATATAGAAAATGCAATAAATGTTCAGATATATATATAACGTATTACTACCTCTGGTCTGGGAAGCATGGAACTCCAGAGCAAATTTAGTATAGATTGTGTGTCCTCTTTAGAAAATAAGATATTTCATTCGGTCAATGAAGTGTGATGAATTGCATAATTTGAGTTTTGCGAAAACTAGTGCAAAGTGTGATTGTTCAATTTAGTTCTCTTTTATTCAAACTTCCTTTTGGATTACTCATTTTAAATCATCCTTGGCATTGTCAGTTTCTTGTTGATTGATGTTTGTGTAATTTATCAAAATAACCTAGTAATTCGTTATTACCTGTCATTTTCAGAAACTTACACAACGCCTAAACAGACTTGCATCTATCGATTGGCCAGATAGACGAAAGAAAAAGGTAGCGACAACACTCACCATAGACATGACATCACCAGTCGTGAGTGACGAAGATGACGTCAATTAGTTGCATTCCGTCCCCTTTGTCTGGGAGTCCAGCAAGCTTAGGGCATACACGACGACACTGGACTTGCAAAGAATCTACACCTCCACTGCTCTCGTCATGGCCAACGTGAGGACGAGGATGAGGCATCCAACCAACCGGAGGGATCTCCGCCCAGGGATGCCCCTTATTGGGCTAACTGACCAACTCTTGCAATATAATTGAATTTATTTTCAATTTCACAATGTAATTTTTATTTTATTTTTGTATTGTAAGCTGTATGTTGTGTTATTGTATGATGTATATCATAGTGGATGTTTGGCGATAGTTGTGGCATAGAGTATGTGGCTGAATGCCAAGGCGTGCAAATAAATGTCCGATGCAGCTATGCTTTATTACTGTGTTAAGTTGTATGTTATTGTTATTTTTCACCATTAGCATGATTTTAGAAATAAATGTCATAGCTCACATCCTATTTCATGATAATAAGTGAATGAAAGTTTAACTGATGAAAAATTACTACTTTGTTATAAATTATATATGATTTCTTAAACTGGATTGAGTTATGCCAAAATGTTTTCCCCTGTTTTTTAGTGCTATATTACTAGTTATATGTATGATCTTTATTTGCCTTAAATGCTAATTCATATTCATGTTGAGAACATAAAACAATGAATCTTATTATATATTCTGGGTTTTTTTAAGTAAATGTCAGGATAATAACAAATTGCTTATATTGTTTTTAACAAGAGTTTATGATATGAATAAAGAATAATGTTTAAATTTGGCTCTTTGAAACGCATATGAAAACCTGTGAACCTGGAATTGAAACCGATATCTGAAACTATGCGGAAACTATGTCGGATTGTTGGTAACTGAAACTATGCGGAAACTATGTCGGATTGTTGGTAACTGAAACTCGGCGGAAACCTGTTGTAGTCTTATTAATAACTGAAACTTTGCGGAAACCTAATGGATTCCAAGTTAACTGACACTCAACGGAAACTTGTCGGAGTGTTGGTAACGGATACCTTGCGGAAACCTGTTGGAGTGTGGGTAACGGAAACCTTGCGGAAACCCTTAGAAAGTGGGTAATTGTAAGTTTCCGTTATTGCGGAAACTCAATGTAAAAGAACGGAAACTCACTGGATTCTAGGGGGAAACTTAAGTTTCAGTCCACTTTCCACCAGGTTTCCGCATTGCGGAAACCAAGTTATTTTTGCTGTGAAACATTCTCAAAACTATTACTGTATAATAATATACAGGAAGTACAAATGTTATTAGTATCTTTCACTACATCACGAAAATTACCGATCATGCTCACGGATATTGCCGATCGTATCGGGTGAACCGGTGCTCAAAAAAAGGGTATCGCAATAAATCGTATTGTGCAGTTCGAATTGCAATATACCGATTAACCGGTATTATCGCCCATCCCTAATACAAACGATGAAAAGTTGATTCCAGCATCATTTATTGGAAAAATATTGGATGACGTTCAATGCCCCCCTGAACGCGACTCTCACACTGATAAAACTGTTGGAACAGAAGAAGTCAATAACCAGTGTGACCTTCTAGGACGGACGTGACGGCAACACAACGTCCCCACATGGACAGGAGAGCCAGTTGAACCAATCTAACAGGATAGACCATAGCAATACTGTACTTTTGAGCAGTATGTTTATTGGCATTTTAGTCCGTTTAAGTTCTCTAAATTCAAAATACAGATCGTGAAAAGTAACGGATAATTAAAAATCAAAAGGGGCTCAGGACATTTCAGGATCTGTAGACTTGAACTGTACTGCTTTTTTTTAATATATTGTTTGTTGTCATGGAGACAAAGCAGTATTCAACTGACAGTCATTCCTCTGTATTTCATTGATATCTCTGGCCGCTTGACTGAAATCAATTTTGAAACAGTACCTCGAAACTATGCAGCCTTCCTCAGAATATTTGCAATGTGTAATCGAGAACATACTTTAAACTTATATGTGATGAGTGTTCGCTGCAGAATTCAGTGAACTGGTTTCCGGCACATACCGGAAGTCGCGTTTAAATTACGTTGTTAAAGTGGTACAGTTTCTTATGAGCATCAGAATAAGTTATAAGGATAGATCGATGTTCGCGCTGTTGATCGGACCCGCTCTGAATGGGTGTGTATTGGAAATCAGATTGTCTAAAGAAATATCATATCATCGCCTATGTACCCGGAAAAATTCGAGTTAGAATTGGTCTTCAGCGACCCATTGCTTGTGGTAAGAGGCGACTAACGGGACTTGGTTGATACATGTTATTGTATCCCATTTGTTCATCGATGCTCATGCTGTTGATCAACGGAATTTCTGGACTTACTTACATATATATGTTACAGAGAATGAGTCAGTGACTTCGTAAAATCGATCTGATCCCCAGGGATTTCATGTATTCCCTAAAATTCAGAGATTTTCTGAAATTACTGATTTTCATGGTGTTCCATTACACACATTCCCTGCTAGGATATCAGTGAATGTGTGAAATTAATGTTTGTAGCTTAAAACTTTGACAGTTTACTGTTGATTCTCATTTCATTCCTCAGTTCTTAGGAGTTGAAAATGTTGACAATTTACTGATGACACTCTTGTGTGTGGTGATGTCGAGAAGCTGATTAAAAAGAGGGAAAATCACGAAGAGCCACCTATCTACTCCGCCACATTGGAGGAGACTTTTGACATCATCAAGCGCGCTCAAGAACTGCAAGTGGATCATGGTCTACCAGGATCACCTCAATACGTGTTGTGGTCCTCGGACCATCACATCCAAGAGAGATGCAGAAGTTGCCCACCAGGTGATGGACATATTCCTGATGTTAGGAGCGTCATACTGCAGCCGGATAACGGCAGTGAGTTCACCTCCCATATCATTACAGCGTCATCTGTCTTGCTCGTCCATGGAAAGCCACGCCATCCACAGAGCCAGGGATCCGTAGAGAGAGCCAGTAGGGGACATCAAAGACATACTGGCTGCCTGGCTCTCGGACAACAACACTACCGATTCAACCGTCGGAATCAAGTTCGTACAATTCCAAAAGAACTCGGCACTTCATGCAGGTATTACGTGCTGTTCGTGTGGAGTGGTATTTGGATGTCTTGCTAATATTGGCCTGACATCATACTCACTACCTAAAGACGTCATCGGAAGATTAGAAACAGAAGACGAGCTCCTCCGTCTCGTTAACAGTGAGCAAGTGTCATAACAGTCTGTCTTCTCCCAACACACACACACACACACACACACACACATTGTAGTGGCTTCTCCCAAAGCCCTGAACACACTCAGAAACCTGTCTTTGCACTGTCTTCTTTTAGGTCACAACTCGAAACCTTTTTTCTTTAGACTTACTTTCTGTATGTCTTATTGCTAAACGCATTGCGCAGGAACTAAACATGGACATATACGCCTATTATTATGATGATGAACACATGTGAATCAAAATTTCAGAGAACAATGTCTTTTTGGGGAGGGAGGGATTTGAGTAGGGGCCGAACGAATATTAAGGGTACATGGATGAATTGATTCAGTGTCCGCGGTATGTAAAAAATCTCTGAGTTCCTTAACCGCATAGCCCCAATAATCTTGCATGTGCCAGCCAGAAAGCGGCGATGTCTCTTAGGGTCGGCTCCCCACGTAAAAGTTTGAAATTTAGACGTCATTTCCTTGCATTTCAGAGCATGTTGTCATCATTCGCATGTCAAATTAGCTGAGAGAAACTTTATTTTATATTGTTGATTCCTTGGGGAAAATACGTTGTTCGGTTACTTGTTCCCTGAACACAAAATGCTTTGCGTGCAGAACACGCAGGTAGAAAATATCGTGCATGAAATGTAGATTTATTTGCGCGAAACACGCAGGTTTTGGCGATAACGCGAACACTGACTGATCGCAGACTATTGGCTGGTCTCGTAGATGCGCTCAGTATGCTGGGTGCTTGAGGAAAAGTACGGAGCTTGTTGGATGGCAGAAATCATCATGTTAAATAATGCTAACTTGCTTATATTGTTTTACTCCAAGCGTCGAGCTATATACGACAACATGAGCGATGCACTCTCGACCTCATCGGAGCAGAACGAAGTCGTTAAATGTGTAGCGGGTAGGTGTTGTTGTCATTGCATCAGCATTTGAAACTCCTGTTGTTTGAAACAGAGCGAAAAACAATTGTCTAACTCACTAACCGTCTAGCTAAGTAACTAACACATACTTACTAATTAAGTTGAAAACTAAGTGAGTAAAGATAACTGTATGACTGCAATTTTAGCTTCAAGTTGAGCAGTAGTCAAGTAGCTTCTGTCTCCTGTGTCCACATTTCACAATTTTCCAGGTACAGTCAAGCATGCACTTTGTACGGAGATTTCGAAGGATTGTTAGATCAGGGCTACTATGGTCAATGCTTTTAGTAAAGCTTTAAAAACATTTATCGTAGAAATACGAACTTGACGTATTAGTGACAACCCCTTTTCTCTTTTTTTGACCTGTTCCAGAATGTGCTGTGTTTTAACAGGTGCACTATTGATTTGCTGCTGCATGTATTTTCGATGGTACAACTGGCGTGGTATGATATGCCCTGGTATACAACATCTGGTATATTCGACATTCGTTATTTGATGGTGATTGTTAACACCTGCTTAACACAAAGCCAAAATTGGACAATAGACTATTTTCTATTTTTCTCTGTTTTAAATATTCCTGATTATCATTATAAAAACCAAATCTTTATATTATTATGGTTCAGGGTTTTGCTGCTTTTATTAATGACATATTCGTACTCACATACACAAGCATGCACACTCTTATGTCATGCATATGTTATAGAATTAGTCTTCGGCAGTCCTTGCTTGTCGTAAGACGCGACTAAGGGGGTCGTGTGCTCAGGCTCGTTGGCTTGGATAACACATGTCATTATATCCAAATTGCATATATTGATGCTCATAATGTCAGTCACTGGATTGTCTGATCCAGACTTGATCGACGACGGACCGACGTCATATAACTGGCTATATATATTGCTGAGTGAAAACGTTAAACACAAACTATATCTTCCCTTCATTGACGTTTCATTTTTTCAAAGTTTCCTCAGAGTCCAAATGTATGAAAGAGAAACATCAGCCAGTCAAGCGGAAGAGCAGGGTATTCCCTAAGGGTGAGTTGTTTCAATCGTCGTATCTGTTGTAAAGGAAACACGCCCCAGCTTGTCCAAACGTGCTTGTAGGTGTTTCTTTAGAGTCCAAATGTATCACAGAGAAATATCCACCACTCAAGCGGAAGAGCAGGGTCTTCCATAGGGGTGAGGTGATTCAGTCGTCGTACCCGTTGTAAAGGAAACATACCCCAACGTGTCCAAACGTGCTTGTAGGTGCGAGTTGTGCCTGTCTCCTAGGTACCTAGGCAATCCAGGACTGTTCTCGTGGAAACCCGGCGAAATGGTGCCTGGTTCTACTTCACTGGTTGTCTGTATTTTCTGACCAAACGACTGATAACTGTGTTGTGAGTTCGTTTCCTGACCAGTTGCTTTGAAGGACAAACCAGTGTTATGCAAAATATCAATTTATCATCTCTTTGCATCTGATAACGAACTGTGAAGATCCGGGATAGAATTGATCTTCAGCAACCCATGCTAAACAAAAGATGTTTTGTTTGTTCTCGGATTAACGAGAGCTGATTGTAATAGGCTGGACATATACAAAGAAAATGGTACTCGTCTTCAATTATATTCAGATTACACATTTTACATCCTATGTTCTTTTATTAAGCCTAAATACCACCAGACTATACAGCAACCATGCCATAAGTGTTGCAAGATAAATGGCTGCCACTGTATTTGAGCTGAGATGGCCCTTAGGTATCTGGATAACCATCATTTACACTGTTTACATCCAATAATAAATTTTGGTATAGGATCATATTTTAGGGGGTACTTTTTTACCTAGCACCTACAGGAAGTAGTTGGAGCAGAAGACATCCTGTTTCCACTGGAGATGAAATCATGGCTGCTGTCAGAAGAGAATTGACTCCCAGGTTGAAAGAAAGGTTAATATTTTTTAAACAGGGTGGGGAAAAAAATTGCAACATTGCTAAGATTTTGGGGATACATGAATCTACTGTCTCTAGAGTCTGGAAGAAATTTTCTGCCTGCGGTTCAGTAGAAAACAAGGCTAGAAGTGGGAGGCCAAAATTGTCTGACCAGAGAAGTTATCGCCAACTTTGTCGTATGGTGCAAGGTAATCATAGGCAGTCTTTGACAGATTTGAGTCATGAATTCAATAAGATTACATGCATTCAAGTATATCTAAAAAGAACTGTTCAAAGAAGACTCCATTTCTATGGTTTTCGAAAATGTGCTATTCGGAAAACCACAATTTCTAAGGTGAACAGAAGAAAGAGGATTGCTTGGTGTAGGAATAAGAGATATTTACCACTTGACTATTGGAAGAATATTATTTTCTCTGGTGGAACTCAGGTGGTGATTGGAAAGAACAAGTCTGTTTATGTTTTGAGAAAATCTTATGAGGAGTGGAGACCCGAGTGTCTGAACGCACTGAAGGTGCTGTATTAGCTGTATGTTTCGGGGGTGCATAACTAAAGATTGCGTTGGAACACTTGCGCCAGTTGAGGGTACCCTGAACTCACAGAAGTATATTGAACTCATTGATGAACATTTATGGCCTGTTGTGACCAAAGAGTTTGGAAATAATGAATTTATTTTCCAAGATGACAATGCTACACCCCATAGACCAAGACTGACCACTGAGTGGAAAACAGCAAAAAAACTCGCTACTTTTGTCTGTCCTGCAAAATCTCCAGACCTCAACATTATAGAAAATATGTGGACATGTGTCAAACTTAGACTTTATAAAGAAACCGCCGGCCTCAAAAGACGCGAGGACCTCATAAACTGTGTAACTAGGATCTGGCATAGCCTGACCCCATTGTATATATCTAGTTTATACGAGTCAATTCCACGGAGATTGAGGAATGTTAGGGAATTCAGAGAGGTTATATCACAAATACTGATCAAAACAAGGTAAGAAAAACATTATTTTAAAGTTGTATTCATTGCTTGAAAATTTCAGGTGAGAACCTTTACTTAGAGCGGCTGCCTTAATTCTTGCAACACTTTTGGCACGGTGCTGTATTAGTAAATCATGAAATGAAGAGCGGAATTGCGTTTAACAGAGACAGATAGTGTCCCTTGTGGGCAGATTGTTTAACCATTTTATAATTTAAAAAAAAAAACATTTGCTAGAAACAGTTTTGCACGTACATATCTTTCAATCGTTGTTTAACAGACAACATGAATAACATGTGAGATTTTATATTAATACACACACACACACACACACCAGCAAAAACTCCTTGCAAACGGCATACACTGTAAAATTGGAGTTGAACAAAAAAATACTAATAAATAAAAAACGATACGAGGCGGAAAACAGTCGCCAAAAGACTGTCAACCAAAGGTGAATAAAACCCAGCTGTGATATCTGTATCAAATACATCACCATCCAATAACCATTTCTTGTATGTTCCATTTCTAGCCTGTGTATATTTTCTTTTGGTCGGTAGTTTACTTCCCTGGATTGTTTATTATGTTTAACGACCAACGCAGCAATTTGCCAGCAGAGGCATGTAAATAATCGAGTTTGGACCTAACAATAAAGTGATCAACAGCATGACCATCGATCTGCGAAATTGGGATACGAGGGCATGTGTCAACCAAGCCAGTGAGCCTGTCCCATTCGATCCCGTTAGAAACCTATTACTATAAGCACGGATTGCGATTAAGACACCTCGTTCACGTTCATCACTTTGACAAAGCCCATGGTTCTGACAGACCAAGGATCGTTATCTGATCGAACCAGTAATAATGGAAATGGATTTCAAGACACGTAGTTAGAATTGGTCTCAGGTGGTCCAGTCTGAGATACTGACATTCTTACTATGTACCGGTCGCGAAAGTATCCCTTTTATCTGTTCACTCCTAGAGATGAGCTTGTCTGAAAACATATATCAATGAGCCAGTGAGTAAGACTTTACACTTCTTTTAGCAATGTTCCAACAATATCACCCTGAAACCAGAAACGGGATTCACACATTGTACCGATGTGAGGAATCGAAGCCGGGTGTTCAGCGTGCAGGGGCTATAACTATAAGCCTACCCCACCGCCCTAAGATATTTATTACGTCACTGACTTTGCAGGTCGTACAGAGATATTATCATTTCAACAAGCAGCTTTATATGAGACAGATAGTTTCTTTGATGTTACAACTACTAAATATTCAGTAATATGATCAATGAACTTATAAATAAAAGGCTTTTTTTTAAAAATAACAATAATGTGTTTGGTGTTTTTGATATTTATTATTTTGAATTTTTTTATATTTTGTCCAAGTTGCTGCAACTCTGAAGTTTCTGAATGGAGTGATTTGTTATTCGTCAGTCAGTTGACGGTTGATTGTGTTTTATGCCACATTTACCAATATTCCAGCAATATCACGGCGGGGGACGCAAGAAATGGGCCGAGTCTTCGATGTGACGAGCGAACGCTTTTACCACAAGGCTACCACCCGACCCCAGTTATAGCATATGCGAGGCGTAAATATACACACTTGACATTCATACTTTCTTTACTCACACTAATTTCAACATATATAAACCCAACTGGCAGATATGTTTTAAGTGAACATCTGTGAATAATTTCATCTGAAAATGTCCAGTCAACAACAACATCAGTGACGCAACAACGACATCACACAAATGAGGGGTCACTTGCAGTCAATATCGTGTGTGTCCACCGTGCGCTGCAAGACATGCTCGCAGTCTTTGGGGCACTGAAAGACACACATTTCTCAGGAACAGCTGTTGAATGGTCTGCAGCCTCTGATGGTCTGTGGTCTGATCATGACACACACACACACACACACACACACACACACCCTCCAAAACGATCATGTTCAAGGACACAGTTTGGCGCAAATCTTTCTCCTTTACGTCGATAAATCAGTTGACGTCCATCTGCAAAGGATAAGTTAAACCTAGATTCATCTGAAAAAATGACATCTGTTCATGTCCTGTTGCTAAGATTGTCCCCATTTGCTGCCCATCGCTGTCTGGCAAGTCTGTGGCGATGCAATAAGGTTAGACCACGGTACGGGTGACGACACCGGATGTTGAAGGCAGCAAGGCGTCCTTGCACCTTTTGGGCGCTGAAATGACGTTGACTTGTCCAAATTGTCCTCCTTGCCTAATCGTCAGCTGTTTGGAACCGATTTCGCAAGTGTGAAACTCGGATATTGCGGTTTTGTCACGCTGTTATCACAGGTGGTGCACCAGGTCGCGGGCGATCAGCAACACTTCCGGTAGCCCGAAAACGTTGTCTGAGTCGACTTACAGTGGATGGATGCACATTAAAGTGCCTGGCAATCATCACATCTGAAGCACCTTGGCTGACCATACCGATAACCCGATTCCTTTCGTCTGGTGTCCAAGTGTGGCATATTATCAAGTGATTGAGTTCCAAACTTCTTTGTGCTTTTACAGGGCCTGGGTGCAGGTAAGGCATGTGCACAACGTGTTTCATGAATGCGGTTGTGTTTACGAGAAATGTCAAAGGTTCAGTTTTAAGTATCAAAGTTCATGTGAGAGGAATGCTCCGGGACTCAAACTCGAAATGGGCCAGAATAACAGCCTTATATCCCTACATCCTCTGTATCGCAAGAAAACATCTTCAATAGAACTTTTGTAAGTTTCAGGACAACAAATACCAATTGCGTTTTTAATGGCTTTCAGTATATATAAATGAGTAAGCCCATGACTAATATTTTACACTGCTGTTAGCAATGTTCCAAGAATATCACAGCTGAGGACACCAGCAAAGGCACTCACACATTATACCGACGTGACGAATCGAAGCCGTGTGTTCAGCGTGCAGAGGGGCGGTGGGGTAGCCTAGTGGTTAAAGCGTTGGCTCGTCACGCCGAAGACCCGGGTTCGAATCCCCACATGGGCACAATGTGTGAAGCAGATTTCTGGTGTCCCCCGCCGTGTTGTTGCTGGAATATTACTAAAAGCGGCGTAAAACCAAACTCGGACAGTCAGTGTGCAGGGGCTATAACCATAAGCCTACCCCACCGCCCTAAGATATTTATTACGTCACTGACTTTGCAGGTCGTACAGAGATATTATCATTTCAACAAGCAGCTTTATATGAGACAGATAGTTTCTTTGATGTTACAACTACTAAATATTCAGTAATATGATCAATGAACTTATAAATAAAAGGCGTAATTGGAAAAAAAATAATGTGTTTGGTGTTTTTGATATTTATTATTTTGATTTTTTTATTATTTTGTCTAAGTTGCTGAAACTCTGATGTGGTGAAATATTGTGATATAGTTTCTGAATGGAGTGATTTGTTATTCGTCAGTCAGTTGACGGTTGATTATGTTTTATGCCGCATTTACCAATGTTCCAGCAATATCACGGCGGGGGACGCAAGAATTGGGCCGAGTCTTCGATGTGACGAGCGAACGCTTTTACCACAAGGCTACCACACCACCCCAGTCATAGGATATGCGAGGCGGAACTATACACACTTACTTGGTAGGACGACACACAGCTCGCACAATGTATATATATAGTGGAGCCTGCAAAAGCAACTTAAATCTCTTAGATTCTGTTCATCACCAAGGTCTAAGACTTTGTCTTGGATCCTTTAGAACTTCTCCTGTTGACAGTCTCTACGTCGAGGCAGATGAACCATCTCTTACACAACGCCGTGTAAAAGTGTCCTTGCAGTATATCAAAAAACTGTGTTCTATTGAATCTAACCCTGCATTTCATTGTGTCTTTAATCTTCTCTATGAGGATTTGTACAACAAAAAGCCTTCTTTTGTTCCGCCTCTTGGTTTAAGAATTCAACCATTCATTTTTGCTGCCGGCATTGAGCTGGAAAATATATCTCCTTCCCGTTTTCTTTCTTCTCCGCCTTGGCAATTGGTTAGGCCACAAGTTGACCTAACATTAACTACATTTAAAAAAAATCAGAAACAAATGAATTACAGTATAAACAAGAATTTAGTCAATTAAGAAATAAATATAATACATACAAATCCTTATTTACAGATGGGTCCAAGGACGGTGGCGCAGTAGCATGTGCCACTGTCATTGGATCCAGAAAAATATCTTTTAGAAAACTGGATAAGAGCAGAAGCAAACGCCATCTTAACAGCCCTTAAATATATTCAAAGACATCCTGAACATAAACAATATATAATCTTTTCTGACTCTCTTTCTTGCCTTCAGGCTATTAAAAATCTCTCTTGCAAACATCCACTTTAAATTGAAATAATCGAATTATATAATGATCTTGCTACTGGCCAATGCGACATCGTCTTTTGTTGGTTACCCAGCCACATTGGCATTTCTGGGAACACACTGGCCGATCTTGCTGCCAAGGCAGCACTACACACATCTGTGACACCACTTCTGATCCCATACTCTGATTACAAATCTAGCATTAGAACCTACATCCGTGATCTGATGCAGAAGAAGTGGAACACCCAAGTAGGTATATATAAATTACATGAAATAAAACCTTATATTAGTTACACCTACCTTTGGTTGTCAATCCAGATTTGAAGAGGTCATTATGCGACGATGTCGCATTGGCCGCACTAGATATACTCACTAATATTTACTGAAAGGCGAAGATCCTCCGTTTTGCATCCCTTGTGATGAAAGGATCACAGTCAAGCATGTCCTGCTTGACTGTGTTGAATATTCCATCACAAGGGATAAGTATTTCAATGTCAAAACATTGAATGATCTTTTTAATAATGTCAGTTCTCCTTTAATTATTGCATTTTTAAAGGAATTAGATTTGTTAAGTGATTTGTAAATAGATATATATTTTATTATTGGTAATTTGAATTAGTAACTGAGATTGTTAGTGGCTGTACACTCAAAGGGGGTTGACGTAGCGTAAAATTATTGTCCTCCCGGGAGGGTATGTAAGTCCCAAAACATTTGAAGTCAATTAAAGTGTACCAGGTATTTAATCGCAGTATTGTTGTGTTTTTAATGTATGGCTTAATGTCAGCATCAACGCCAATGGCTGAAGGGATGGTGTAAGTCCAGCTAGGGTCCATGCAGGTAGCAAAAGTAATGTAAGTCCCCATGGTCCCTAGTATGGTGATCTCCCTTCAGTTGTTGGCGATCTCTAGCCACTTTTTTATATTGTATTGTCCAATATGTGCTATTTGTTTTAACTTTCTAAGCTAGTTTTAATTCAAATTGTGATATTCTAGTTGTTTTACTGTCCTTCATCGGCAGGTTTTTATAATATCTATATATATTCTATTTCCATGTCAAATGTTCTCGTCACGATATTGCTGCAATATTGCCGATGTGACGTTAATTAATAACTCACTCACTCACTCATTCACAATGTATAAGAGTGATACCCTGTTAAAATCATGTGTGTAGTCAGCTGTATATGATTGGATAATGCATGTATCCTTTCCTTTACTAATCTCACTTAAAACATAGTAATATCATATAAAACAATGAGGTTTTGGTTGTCAATGCAGCCACGAGGCAGGGAGTTCACATCGTGTCGGAAACCAATGAGTGAGTGAAAATGGTTTTACGCTGCTTTTAGCAATATTCCAGAAACATCACGCACGGGAAATCAAAAATGGTCTTCACACGTTGTTTTCATATGGGGAATCGAATTCGGGTCTTCGGCATGACGAGCGCACACACTAACCACTAGGCTACCCCACTGCCCCCTCAAACATAACAACCCGAGGATCAGTGATCAACTTCTTAAGCCGTGTACTAGGGACAAAATCATGGGGACAAATTAACGTGAAATAGTAACGTGGTCGCAGTGTGAAACGAATTCGAAGACAGCGGACGAAAGGAAGATGACGCCCGTCAAATGCTCGATTGAAGCCCTTTCACCACCGGATTGCTGTACAGTTTACGGAATTACCTTAGTACTATTACAGAATTTCCGCGGTCCCTTTGCGGTTATACTGCAGAAACTTCACGGAATTGTCGTGCGGAAGTACTGCTCTCTATTTACGGAATCACTGTGGCAGATTCTGAAGTAGCTCTGCAGTCTGCCGAATTGTCACTGTACACTTGAAATACTGCAGAACATTTGCAGAATTACCTTCACGTCTACGGAATTACTAGACTGCACCGCTATTTTGTCCACAAACCAAATCGCAAAAATGGGACTTGTGAGCATTAATTTTATTAACATATTAGTCATTGAAATATAGTTCTCTAATTTATAACTAGAGACCTGAAAAATATTTATTAATAAAATTATTAATGAAATTGAAAAGGAGCCCTGAACAAGTTTTCATTTCAGAACTTTGCACTTCTTTTTTAAATATATTCTCTGTTGTCTTGGATACAGACTAAGCAGAAAGGTAATTCATATGCTCCTACTGATTAATAATGTGTTTCATGTTATGAGTCGGAATTAACGAACAAGAGAAACATTCTTCAACTCACAACCATTCCTCTGTATTTCAGTGATATCTCTGAGTGCTTCAGTTTCAATCAATCCAAAGTATGCAGCCTTCTTACGACTAATTCAAACGTGTATTGAGAACTATTTTGCCCTTGTATGTGAGTCTCCGCTGCAACATTCAGTGACCTGGTTCACTCAAGGACGGCGACGTAACTTCATGCTTCATCAAGATAATGCCTGGTGTCAAATCATACATATCTAATCAACAGTCAAACAGTGATTAAGGAAAACAGTAGTATAAACAATGGGGGTTCTGGATCACTTTCAACCAAAGCCTCTGCAAAGCCTTATTTCACAGATAAGGCTTTGGTCGGACCCTTAGCTCTTGCTACCATTACCCCTACTATAAAAAAGTTTGGGACGCTAGCGGGATATGAACGCACCTCCTAGCCGCACCGGGGGCATGGCTGGAGTGTGTTGGTATCCTGGGATTGCACCATCCAATACTGGGCTGCGTCTAACGTGCCGCTATGACACTATGCCATGTTTACGTCGATGAAACAGTTTAGTGTGAATCGCCTATGATCTCTTTGGTGTTTGTAATAAAGGCTTGCTGGGCTTTTTTCACCCCTTGTTCTATGTACTTTTTTTTCTCATCCTCACTGATAGCAGACTTACGAGACTTGGACCGAATATCTTGTTTCATTTTGTTATATTTTGTGAGTTCAGAGAGGATTGAACTAAACTCCTCCTCTGAGATCTTACTGTCAGTAAGAGCCGTGGAAATACGCTCACTTACTGTGTTCAGTTTTGCTTCGGCCAGAACCCTGATCTCATCGTGTTTCAACGCCCTACGATGCAGTCTGCGTGATTCAAACTTAAGCACCAACCCTAACACCCCTGCCACCCCAGCTGTTATTTCAATGCCTAGCACTACGGGGGTAGCCACGATGGTAGCTAACAACCCAACACCTGCCGCTCCCAGCCCCATGCTGGTTGCCATAAGGGCAGTGTCAGCCCCGTCCACGATATTGAAAGCTCTATGGTACTTCTTACACAGTGCTTTATGCGTGTCGCGGTCTTGTTCTAGTTGGCGTTTTACATCACATAACTGTCTCAAGTGGAACCCGTCTACGGTTTCCAGGGTCTTCGCTACTTCCTCTACGACTGGGTATAGCCCCATTCTGTGTGCCTATAATATACTTTATAACATATCTTTTAATTGTGTGCTATTTAATTCTTGCGAAGTGTACTTGAGGCTTATAAGTGATAGAAAAGAGTACAGGTAAATATACGAGAGTCTAATAGGCGGCCTTATTTCCACACGAAGCCCCCGTGGGCTTACTAAGGTGCTTATAGAACCCGTTACGAGGTCCAGTTGTATGACGATACGACAACGTTGGTTATTGTGTATGGGGTCCAACTTTATTCCCACCCCAATTACAATGGATATACTTCTCGGTTTAGGATCTACTAGCTTGAGATATGCTTCTATGAAGAGTGTGGAACCTGGTTTCATAGTACTAAGATCCAATTGGGAATCGGGTACATCAAAATCACACCCATTTCTTACTGAATATAACATGTTACCCGTGTGATCCGTTTATAGCTGGACTTTATTTCACTTAAGCTTCGGAATGAAACTCGCAAGTAAGATACCGTTGTTCCTAATTTCAGAGACATAGCCATCTTTGTCTAGTGAGATATAAGGTGCGGTGAGGGTCACGTTGATTAACCATTTGGGTTCTTTATAGTCTGCTAGGGGCACCCGCCTATACACGTTGTCTTTGAAGTGTAGGATGTACAAGGTGTCTTCCTCACCAGGCTGATCGAATCCCTCCGTGTCCCCTAGGTCGTTAAGTGTAGCGTTAGATTCGATGACTGGTCATTGCTATAATACTATTACGATATAGTTTCCAACTGGTTTTCTGATAATAGTTCAGGGGTGAACTTCACCCCCATGAAGTGTATGTTGTCAGGTAGGAAGATCTTGGTTAGTGATATCGTGTTTTCCACGATCACGGTGACACCCTGCAGACTGGTGTTGGAGCCGACACCCATCCGCACGTAAACTGTGCAAACGTGATACTGGTGTCGTTTCACCCACCCGAGTTTGACCCCCTTCACGATCTCGACCTCATTCCCCGATGGTTCCCCTAGGTAGACTTTGATGATCAGTGTTGAGTTCGCCGGTCGACTCTCCAGTATCCTGACCACGCCTTCAAATTCAGACACCAACTGCAATGTCACGTTTTGCATTCCCGGTTTACTCGATAGCATGTGGGCTGCCATACTGGCGACTGGGCTGATGGCTACGCTACGTCTCTGAGTCGGGACGTAAGCCACGAGCAGGGTTCCGTTGTTAACGACTTTGTTTAGGTGGTTGTCTTTGTTATCCGTGAACACGTAGGGGGAGCCGAGCCTAATATTGAGAAACTAGTCGTCTTTATCTGGTAACAACACCCACTTGTCATCTTCAGTGAAGACGAGCGTATATGGCTTGTTTCGGGCGACGGTAGTGCTCTCAACATCGTCTAAGTCGAACAGTTTGCCACCGAACGATGGGTATATTATCCATTTATCATCCCCGGTGGTGACTAGGGTGTACCGAGTGTTGACTGTTGCTCTTGTGGTATCTACTATATCACCTAGGGCTCCACCGGAGGGGACTTCAATGCGTTTGTAAATGTTGTTTTTCAGTTGCAAGGCGTACAATTTACCATCTACTCCGGGAGCGTCGAATCCGCGTGTGTCCCCGAGGTCGGATATCCCCACATTGACGCATTTTTTCACCCCGGGCCTTATTGCGCTGGTCATTTTATGTGAAGCGTTAAGCTGAGGTATCCTATATTCACGGGATTATGATTTATATCTAACACCGATATTATCAGCTCAGGGATGTTGCCCTGGGTTAACCTCTTATACTGCCGCGGTGAAAACGACTCGGTTCTACCGTCATTGTATTTCTCTGTTTTAACCGGCACTGCTCTCAGTATAGTGGAAGGGTGACCCCCTTGAATGTTGTACGTTGTGCTCACCTGGCCGAGATGAATGTACAGCTCTCGGTACGGTACTAGGTCAGGTAACTTCGTGCCTGTGACGGTAGTTGTTGGTTTTATCTCGTCAGGCGACATACCGAGTGTCCTCGCTAATGGCCGGCCGAGTCTCAAGGAGTTTCTTCCATTGTTGATTAACACCACTGTACCGTTTGAGTCCTTCATCTTGAGTTCGGCTCCCAGGGGTTTGAAGACCTCGTCGCTTAGCGAGCACACACTGTAGTAGCCGTCAGTTATCTGGCTGCGAGCTCCACTGACGAACAGCTTATTGTTGCTGGTATTGATGTTAGTCCATTGCGGTAGGTAGGTGATATCGCAGAGTCGCGACTTCGAGGTGACCCGGACGTATTATTGATCGCGTGCGTCAGCTGAATGGCCTCACCGCTCGTTATTCCTGGAAGTGTTATGTACATGTTAGAGTATATATGCTCATTATATAATAGTTTTAAAATGTACTTCCCTGGAGTGTTTTACCCTAAACTGGACACAGATTTCTCACCAATGAAGATCGCGGTTGCTGATGGGATGTATTTCAACGCCCAGCTTTTAGATGTGTTCAGCCTGTATAAATTTTCGGTGACTAACGCTAAGGTAGTTCATGCTTGGTTCAACAACCCGATGCAGTTCTGGCAGAATCAACTCAACTTCGCCGTGTGGTGCGCTACAACGGGGTGTGGTGTGACATTGACCGACACTCAGCGTGGACCGCTGAGTCAGTCTGTGTTCAAGTTCCATGTGTACTACCAGGTCAGGCGTATCCTTAAAGAAATCAGCGCCCCGCTCCCACTGGACGACGCATGGAACCCATTAAACAACAAGTACGATAGACGGGCCTACGAACGTATTTGCAACGAATTCGAACTAAACCCGAAGACGGATTGGCGTTTGCCGGGGCCGAACCACGGGTTGGGTATCCCGATCGTTCACCAAATGCCCTTGTGGAAGCCAGCAAACTGCTGGTGAAAGATTGGGGATACAAGTCGTATCATCTCTTCACAACCAACGAGTGGGATGACCGTTACATGGCTTTCAATGCCAACAAGGAGTACAGAGTCTGGAGGTTTGATCAGGGAGGGGCAGCGGATGACTGGAAAAAGTTTATGTTGGACACGTCGAAAGGGTTTACTCGTGCCGGCACTGAATGCTTAAACGACTCGATTCGAACGTACGTGTGGGCGGTGTTGGGTGCGCAGACGCAAACGCGTTCCAGTATTATTGGTAAGGGGACTGCTTACGACGCTCAGAAACAGTTCGTTGCCAACGTTGAGGATGCTATCAATGCTCCAGTTGATCTCCCGAGTGCCATCAAACGCTACCAAGACGTGTTGGAATATGCCAGGTCGAAAGTCGACTACGTCTTCGATGTGGGGCTGTACATGGCTCCGAGCGATATGCAACTGAGGGTAAAAAAAGTAGTTGTCTACAACAACAAAATAGTTGTAGCCACGGCGGGCCAAAAGTTGGGCGTCAACCCTGATGTCAACGTCCCCCACGTCCCACCACCCACAACCGGTGAAACGGGTATAGTGGCGCCACCCCCGGAGCCTAGGGCTCAACCAACACCCCCTGTGGGGGTGACCCCACACGTTCAGGCCTCCAATCAGCAGCACATCGATCGTAAAACAGCCCTGGTGGTTGGTGGGGTAGCTTTGGGACTTATTTGGTTAAAAATTCCTTAACCGCTATGTACACCAGACCCGCCATGGCGACGATGGCTGCCCACAGGTTTTGACTGAGCCACGTGGCAGTTTTAGCCAAAGCGCTCAGCAGCCACGAGACGATGCTACCCAGGATGCCGGGTAGGGCTTCGGCGGCCTTACCAGCCAGTTTAGCCAGGGCTTCCCCTAGGGATTTCAGGTGTTTTTTTATCCACTCTTTGGCACCCCCTGTGGGTGTTGGTGTTGGTGCAGGCGTGGGGCTACCCCCTGTCAATGACACCACCAGGGTTGATATGATGAAGCCCAATGCAGTCAGAATGCTGGCGATGGTGATCCCTTGCTCCCGGAACAGTATCCGAATCCTGTCAGCTAGCGTGGTGTCCTGGTAGAGGACTCGATCAACAGTTTCCCGCGCACGGCTGACCTGGGATCGAAGCTGGTCTCGGAAGGAGGATGCCGTTTCCAGCCGGGTCTTCCTTTCCTCTTCCAAATTACGTATTCGTTCCTCGATGGTGGCTTTCAGAGACTCATCCTCAGTTTCACCGAGTTTGGTCTTTTCATGGACGATGTGGTCGTCTATCGCGTCCAGTTTGGCCGTGTTGTTCACGAGATGTCCGCGAATGGTTTGCATGGCCTTGTCCAGCCCCCGTAGTTCCCGAACGGTAAATTCGAACCCGGGTAAGGGTTTGTTATGGTATGTGGCCAACAGCTTTTCAATGTTATCAGTCATGTCTTGATCAGATGTGGCGTCCCTGACGTCTTGCAGATCTTGAAGGGGAAGGGCTTTAGGCCGTGCGCCCCCGTAATCTATGAAGCCTAGTTCATCGCGGATAAAGTCACTCCCATGGCGACTGCCGAGTGTTGATAAGGCAAGCGGTTCTCTAGTGCGCTTATTCATGAGATCGATCTCCGGGCGACCCCTCAGTCGCAGCGTGCCATTGTCATCAACAAAAAAACTTGGAATAGTCTCGCCCCCACGGCTCTACGTAATTTTTATCCCCTTTTAACCCATCGTAAAACCCGTTGACGGCCTGCTTCACGAGTTCGTTGCCTTGCGTGAATGGGTTTTCCTCTTCGTCGAATGCCTGGGCACTATCATCCCACATATCATCCATAGGGATGTACTCATAACCACCTTCAGCCATTATTTAGTATTAAAACTTATATATTTCATTTATATAACAATGTACGGTAGAAAACTAGATCCTTTCAGAAGGTCGAGAGAGCCTCTAGGCGTCAGAGCCGTGCGTCAGTCGATGACCATCACCAACAATCCCAGCAAGATAGACCAGAATCAAACTCTGCTGGTTAGATTCCCAAATCTTGGCGAGAATGACCTCATTGTACCAGGCACGGTTCGACTGGCGTTCAACCTCACGTTGGCCTCCACCAACGACAAACGCGAGCTAGTGCGGAACGTAGGTCGAGCCATCATCAAGAAAACCACCATCAAGATCAGCGGTAACGAGGTGCTGAGCATCGACGACAGCGACGTGTTTCACTGCTACGGGGATCTCTGGAAAAGCGAGGGAGAACGTGTCAATGACGTGTACCAGGGTATCAGCAAATCGACCCGGTTGCGCATTGGGTATAGCTTCACGCAAGAACAGCTAGACAAGCTATCGGACGGTGAAAAGGCCATCGCTCAAGCGTACGGGAACCGGTTCTGCGTGCCGCTCGACTTCTAGCTGCTCACGGGGCACGCGCCGTTTTACCAGGCCTCGCTGGGTGATAGGCTTGAATACGAGCTAACGTTTAACAACTACAGCAAAGTAGTGCGTACGCCAAACGGTGATGAGGCCAGTTACGCCATAGATAGCATCTCTCTGGAGTTTGACATGGTCACTAGCCCGGAGCTGGCCAGGCAGGTTCGAAGCCAGTACTCTGGGAAGATGGCCATCCTGTACGACCGCATACTGAGGCATAGATCAGTCGTGCGAGATAAGAGCGACACTGTGTGGAATATCAACCTGAACGTGCCGGCGCGATCGATGAAAGGCATCCTGGTCGTCCCAGTGGAGGATTACGAGCCGTTCCGGAGGGACAGCGAGAAGTTTTTCAACCCCGAGATTGAAAAGGTGGAAGTGACCATCGAGGGCGTGCCCAACCAGCTGTTCAGTCATGGTATGAGGGCATACCAGCAGTGGGATGAGATAAATAAGCTACCAGCCAAACAACACCACATAACCAAAGACCTGGACCTATCCTCCGTGAAGATCGGTGAATACCTGACCACCAAGTACGCGCTGTGGTTGGACATGCGATCCACGGATGACGATAAACTGCATGGTAGCGGTCGCCGCATAGATAACGGCAGCGAGGGGATAACCATCCAGATTACCAAGAAGGCTCAACCCGCTGGCAAGTTGAAATTATATCTGTACGTGATTATGGACGCGCAACTTAATATAGACAATGGGAGATTCGTGCAAGCCATCTACATAGGCCACTGCCTACTGATTTACCGTTTTCGTGTTGGATATGTTGGAGGGGACTACACACTGTTCGACAACATAGTGTGTGGGCAGACTGGCTGTGGGAAGACCTTGGGTGATGACGGACCCGGACGTACACAGAGTCGATCCGGGACCACGTCTGCAGGACTGGTTGAAAGCTTACCATATGAAATTTAAAGGGGAGTCGACGTTGTTCATACTGGACGACTGCAGCGCTAATCGTGAGATAACAAAAAAGAGAGACATGCTATCGTACCTGGCCTTCTCTGGCCGGCATGCAAATCACAGCGTCTGGGTGCTAACGCAGAAGTTCAACTCGGTGTTGAAAGACCTCAGGGAGCAGACGCGATGGGTGGCCTTATTTCACTGCAAGGACAGGGATTCATTCGAAGAGTGTTTGAGAGAGAACGATGTGATGAGTAAATTAGAACGGGAACGGGTGAAGAAACAGCTCGCTGAAACTAAACACGCTAAGCTCGTGCTCAAGACCGACCAACCAGTAGCCTATAGGGTGTTTTAGCTTAGCAATGCTTAGCAATGCTTAGCAATGCTTAGTAAATGCTAAGCAAAGCTAAGTAAAGCTTAGCAATGCTTAGTATAAATGCTTAGTGTTTAGTTATAGCTATGGTATTTGAAGTGTTTGTCGTGTGCAACTTAACCTTCATTTCTCTCTGTTTCACCTATATCGTATATTATATAGTTAAAACTAAATCTTACTTATCACATTTTAAGATGGAGTGTGATGAACTGCTCGAACAATTGTTGGTACCCCAATCACCACAGGTGGACGATGATAAGCGAGAGAAAAACTGGTGGCGTTGGCTGTTGGCGGCAAAGCCAAACATTACTTTGGAGACTACACTCCCGATAAAATTCACAAAATGTCAGCCGAAGAAATCGATAAGCTATACGCTAGATACGAGTCCCGGCTCGGAGCAGAGATGACAAAGACAATAGGATCGGCTATGACCCAGATATACACTGGTATTGCGTCATACTTCCTTCCCATCCCCCAGGAACGCCGACTTCACTTGTGGGAAGACCTCGAGAAAGACCCTTTTATCAAACACGCCTTGAGCTCTATTAGCTGCGAGCTGTACCACAAATATGGTATGTTGTTAGCCCCGGTGACGGCGGCGATTATCACGGCAAAGCATTGTCAATTTGAGAGGAAAAATAATAATAATAGTATAGATGGATGCTGCACAGAAGGAGATGGGGGAAACCCCCAAGGAGGAGACCCGACCCCAGACCACTTCAGAGGGGATCCCACAACTGGGGGAAACCCCCACGTTGGGGAAACCCCAACCCACAGTAACCTGGCAGAAGAACCCTAAGAGAGTAGCTGCCGGTAAAAAACGGTGGTGTAACCAACATAAAATTATCAGGGTGACTCACCCGACCCGACTCTTGTTGGCTGTAGGCGTAACTGCTGCCGTGGTTATCTCGTGGTTATATACACGACACAGGAATCCCAAGGATTCCGGGGAGGGAACCCCTCACAGGGATTCCGGGGAGCCCCCACAATTAGAGGTCAACCCACATATCATGTTATAATTTAATATCTTATATCATATACATAATGTCTGAGGGGAAAACGTTCGTCAACGACGCATACCACGCCACAGTGGTCGCCAGTCTAGCCGTAGGATACGCTCGGTTGACCAAAATGGTGCTTAAACAACCAACTATCAAGCTAGATTTCAACCTGCAGGATATGGGTATGCTTATAATGAACCTTGGTATGGCGATGGCTACAAAAGACATCCTAGTAAAACAAGGGATACTACCTGAAAATATTATGAAGTAAATATAGGATGGCTACGATTGCCATGATGGTTGGTGGGGCGTTAGTAAATGCCCTAGCATTTTCCGGGAGTAATTTCCTCTTCTCGAAACTACGAGAGTCACACGCGGCTGAAATACAGGAAGAAAGAAAGCGGCATAATCTCGCTATTGAGAAATTACAGGCCGCACAATCCGAGTACGCTAAAAAAACGCCTCCAGAGGATCGATTACATTAACGAACAACTCAGGCGTGAAAACCATGCCGTTCAAACATTCCACGATGTCGACGAGGCAGCGAGAGAATACTTCTTATTAACAGGTAAAAGGCTGCAACCGCTCAATAAACCCACACTCGCTCAGTACTACACGCCATCCAAGGGGCAAATGGACCGTGAACTGGTATTCATAGCGCTGGGTATAGCAGCGACTGCGTTGGTTGCGAAACAATTAGACTAAGTACTCATATAAGTATGCTAAACATGAGACCTGCTCCATACCGATGCGAATACATACTTATGGGGAAGAAAGAAGCCTGTGGTAGGAAATGCAGGACTAGGGGGTACTGTTGGTTCCACATGGGAAGCCCTAACTACGCGTGTTCTGTGTGTGGTATAGGGGTTAAAGGGCACTACTGTCTATGTAAAGCTCACGGGGCGAACGTAGTCAGACATCATCTCATCTACGAGAATAAAAAGGCCTACATAAAAGAACGTAGGCGACTTCTCAAGATAGACCCCAATTAGAGCCTGTGCACACTTAGGTATAGCTATGTTTGTGGAAATTGGCCTCGAATCTCTGGTTAAAAACATACTCAAAGATGAACTGAACTTATGGGGACGCTTCAGATTTCAGGTCATATTGGAAGTGGCATGGATTAAGGAGGGTGTTAAGTATACTCGCCCCTTCACATGTGAGGGGGATATCACGACTCAATACCAGATAAATTGTTTTACAAGTATACAGGAATACATGTACAACTTCAAGGAACACTATATCCAACAGTGTAAGTACTGGATTGAAACGGCCCATCTAGTTATTTTATGAGCGCCTCACTATATTTTTTATCCGTTACCTCACTTTACTGTGGCCCAATTAGAGATTGATCTTCTTAGGTGTGTACGCAATTATGACTACGGTTAGTGAACTCAAGCGAATCGCCAGGCAGAGAGGCGTAATCGGGTATTCTCGAATGAGGAAGCCAGCCTTGTTGAGATTACTAGGTTTAGAAGCCCCTCCTATGGTAAAACAATTAAAAGTCCAGGCAAAACAGCTTGGGCACACGGGTTATTCAAACCTGGGGAGAGCCGGGTTAATCGCATTGTTATCACATGCCCCCGGAGCGCTGAACGGTAACCGTCAGCTCCCCACTGTAAGACAACTGAAAGTTCAGGCACGTGATTTGGGGTTAGGGGGATATTCCCGTATGAGGAAACCACAGCTTGTAGAACTATTACGGCAGAATAGAGCTATTGACCTACAGTTCGTGCGCACTGAGCGCGCTGTAGGTAATTATTTAAGAGGCTGGCGCATGCATGTTGATAGGAACATAGATATTATAGATATGAAGCCTCTGATAGTTGATAAAATAAACCAGGAACTAAACAGTCTAGGAAGTATCAAATTTCAAATCACAGTTAAAATGTCGCTCGATAAGCAGGCAGGGGGCGTGGGGAATGGGGTCACTGAGTACGTTCAGCCTTACTTCCGAGGTAAACAGCAGGTCGTGACTCATATAGAGACCATAGACGCATCAATCGATACCAGTTTTCAGCAGATACGGGAATACCTAGAACGCTACACACACTTGGGGTCTGGGTGGACTGTAGATAAAATCGATAATGTCTATCTAGACATAGCTAACTACGTGCCGTTCAGAGGCGGGTCATACCTAGACTTGCCTCCCTACTATAGGAAAAAACATGCCATGGTCAACGTCAGGAATAGAGGAGACGATTGCTTGAGGTTAGCTATCAGGTCAGCCTTGTTTCCAGCTGACACTAATTCGAACAGGCCTTCTAGTTATCCCCAAGACGATGGGCTCAACTGGGATGGTATAGATGAACCAACCCCCATATCCCAGATAACTAAAATAGAAAAACAGAATAATCTAGCTATAAATGTCTTTGGGCACGAAGGTAACACAACAATAGTGCACAGAGTCAGCCCGTTGGGGGAACCCCAACTGTTGGGGAAACCCCAACTGGGGAATCCCCCTCGCGTTATCAATATATTCATGATCCAGCGAGGTGACAAGTACCACTACACATGGATAAAAAACTTTAGCAGGCTGTTGTATGACCAATCGGCACACAGAGAAAAGACCCACTTCTGCGAACGGTGCCTACATGGCTTCACACGAGCTGATTTATTAGAATCCCACCGGGAGGATTGCCAAGGTGTGGGGCAGACGGCTATACGAGTCGACATGCCTAAAGAAGGTGACAATATCCTAAAATTCGGTAACCACAAGAACCAAATGCCTGTGCCTTATATCATATACGCCGACTTTGAAGCCTTGGTTAAACCTGTTGAGGCTGTTGGGGGGACTCCCACAGGCGGGGTTGTTGGGGGTACCCCAACCACACTCAAAACACAGGAGCATGAAGCCTGTGGGTTTGGATACGTGGTCGTCCGATGTGATGGGGAAACGAAAGCTCCGGTAGTGTATAGGGGTCCCGACGCGGCTGAAAGGTTTCTTAAGTGTTTGCAGGAGGAAGAAAAAAATTATTAGGAACGCACTGTATAGAGTCGCTCCCATGCGTATGACCCAAGCCGACAGGCTAGCTCACGCCTGTAGCACTAACTGTCACGTGTGTGACTCACCACTGAATGGGGATTCCGTGAGAGATCACTGTCACGTAACCGGTAAGTATAGAGGCGCCGCTCACAGCGCGTGTAACCTTAAGCTTAGAATCAACCCTAAGACAATAAACATTCCCGTTGTCTTTCACAACTTGAGAGGGTATGACTCACACTTGATCATGCAGGCCATCGCGAAAATCGATGGTAATATAACGTGCATCCCCAACAACATGGAGAGATACATCTCCTTCAGCTTAAACGGCCTTAGGTTCATAGATTCAGTACAATTTTTATTGTCGTCACTCGACAGTCTGGTCAAGGCCAATGATACCTTCCCTATTACCGATCGATACACAGACGCCGAGACTAGACCCCTGCTTATGAGGAAGGGTGTGTACCCCTATGAGTACATGGATAGTTGGGCCAAGTTCGCCGAGACCAGACTACCCCCCCATCAGAGAATTTTACAGCAATCTGACAGACTCGGAAATATCCCAAGACGATTACTCGCACGCTATTAACGTATGGAATAAACTGGGTTGTGAGAATCTGGGTGACTATCACGACCTGTACTTGAGGACAGATGTACTGCTGTTAGCCGACGTGTTTGAGACGTTTAGGCGGACATGTTTCAAGCAGTATAAACTCGACCCCGCATGGTATTACACCAGCCCAGGTCTGTCGTGGGATGCCTTGTTGAAAAAGACCGGAGTTAAGTTGGAATTGCTCACAGATTATGACATGCACCTATTCATTGAGAAAGGCTTGCGAGGTGGGATCTCCATGGCAACCAAACGATACGCGAAAGCAAATAATCAATACGTGAAGGGCTACGACCCTAGCAAGCCAACCAATCATATTCTCTACCTCGACGCCAATAACCTGTACGGCTGGGCCATGAGCCAGTATCTACCCACAGGGAGATTCGAATGGGTATCGTCCGAGGTCGATGTTATGAGCATCGCACCAGATTCGAACAAAGGTTATATCCTCGAGGTTGACTTGGAATACCCCAAAGCATTACAAACATCACACAACAGCTACCCCCTAGCCCCCGAACGTATGAGGGTTAACCCAGACTGGATGTCTGAGTACCAACATAATTTGTTAGGTGGGCGGGTGGCAGACGTTGAAAAACTCGTGCCTAACTTAATGAATAAGACCAAGTACATAGTTCACTATCGCAACCTACAGCTGTACCTGTCGTTGGGTATGAGGCTGACCAAAATACACAGGGTGCTCATATTCGACCAGAGCCCATGGATGGAGCCCTACATCAGAATGAACACAGACCTCCGAAAGCTTGCAACCAGTGACTTTGAGAAAAACCTCTACAAGCTCATGAACAACTCGGTGTTCGGTAAGACTATGGAGAACCTGAGGAAACGCGTGACCGTGAAGCTGGTTCGGTCGAATGAGGAAGACAAGCTCAGGAGACTGATAGCCAGTCCGGCATTCAACCGTAGCAAGATATTCACCGATGACCTAGTTGCTCTACACATGAAGAAAAGCCACATAAAATTCAACCGGCCTGTTTACGTGGGGATGAGCATCCTCGATTTATCCAAACACCTGATGTACGACTTTTACTACAACAAGCTTAAGAAACAGTACGACGACAGGTGTGAAGTGCTGTACACTGACACGGATTCCCTGCTGATGGAGATTCGAACCGAGGACGTGTACGAGGACATGAAAAAACACCTCGATTTGTATGACACCAGCGACTACCCCAAGGACCATACCATACACAGCACAGTAAATAAAAAGGTCCTAGGTAAGATGAAGGACGAGTGTGCCGGCACGCCCATAGCCGAGTACATAGGTTTGAGGCCTAAGATGTATTCCATACTGAAGGCCGACAATGGTGAGATCCGGAAGGCTAAGGGTGTTAAGAAGTACGTGGTTAAACAACACATCAAACACGCCAGATTCAAGGAAGCCCTGTTCAAGACCCGTACATTTAGGCATAAAATGAACACACTTAGAAGTGATGGCCATAGGATATACGGACTGACAATAAACAAGACGTCCCTGTCGCCTATGGACACTAAACGTTGGATAGCTATTGATGGGATCAACACGTACGCGTACGGGCATGAGAAAATTGAACCAGAAAAGTTTGAGGCTATTTACTACAGCCCGCGTGGGTACTGGAAAGGAGCTAGCGCTGTAGATAAGCTGGCTAAAATGGCGCGAGTACCCCCGGAGGAGGCCAAAGCATGGCTTAAAAAACAAGCCCTGTGGCAGATCTATTTACCGGCACCACGCTACGTGCCTAGAAGGAGGTTCGGTATTAACATATCCAATAGCGTTCACCAGGCAGACCTACTGTTCCTACCCCACGACAAGAGGTACAAGTATGCCTTAACCGTAGTGGACGTGGCCAGTCGCTACAAGGAAGCCGAACCCTTGACTGCGAAAGCTTCGGCCCAGGTAGCCAGAGGATTCGAACGCATATACAAACGCAGTCCGCTGACATGGCCAACAGAGCTGCAAGTTGACCCCAGGCGGGAGTTCATGGGTGACGTGTCACAACTGCTAGCCAAACACGATACAAAGGTCAGGCGTGGCACGGCTTGAGCCCATCGCAGCCAAGCCATAGTTGAAAGATTTAATAGGACTCTGGCTGAGCGCTTATTCGGCCATCAGTATGCGAGGGAGATGGCAACCCCCGGGAAAACGATCGACTGAATGGGTTGTGAGGTTACCCAAGGTAGTGTCGGCAATCAACCATGAAACCACCCGGCTCACTGATAAGAAACCGGCAGACGCTATTAAACTAAAATCAATAGTTGCAGAGTCGGCTGCTCCATTGCGTGGGAAAGAGAAACAGATACCAGATAGGGCCCTAGTGAGGTATCTATACCAGCCTGGGGAACACGAGGGTGATAGCCGTAAGCGAGCCACCGATCCTATATGGTCAGTCAAAACTTACAACATAGATAAAGTTGACATGAAAGCCGACGAGCCTAACTTGTACTACTTGAGGGATGGGCCAGGTAGAGGGTTTGTAAGAGCGGAATTATTGATCGTACCGTACGGCACAGTGTTACCTCCGGTCAACACGGCATAGCGGTGCCCCAGGATACCAACACACTCCAGCCATGTCCCCGGTGCAGCTAGGAGGTGCGTTCGCATCCCGCTATCGTCCCAAACTTTTTTATAGTAGGGGTAATGGTAGCAAGAGCTAAGGGTCCGACCAAAGCCTTATCTGTGAAATAAGGCTTTGCAGAGGCTTTGGTTGAAAGTGATCCAGAACCCCCATTGTATATACTACTAAAACATAACAAATCATGTCATAAGCTTTTGGCATTAAAAAATGGCTCAACATCAAATAATGCACAGTTTTTAAATCCGGTAGTATAAAGCGCATATTATAGCTAAAATTGATAGAATTTTTACAACGCCTGCATGTTATCAGGAATGAGCGGGCCACTGTAACTTGATAATGCCCCCAAATTTCTCGAGGACGGGCCATTAGCATGCCCGTTGTTAGGTGACGTCATAAGGAGTTCAGCTCTTCATGTTCAATCTCATACGGCCCGTTTGAACTTGGGTTCAATATTGATGATATTTCTGACTTCCATTCGTCACATGAACCTGTGCCATTATGCACTTTTTGCCGGTGCCAACCTTAACAATTGTACCATTAATTACAACATGCAGCAATGAAAACATCGACTGGAACTCTAACGTTGTTGAGCCTTGACAAAAATGGCGGCTGGTAGTATGGGCAAAGGTCAAGGTCGAATGTCGTCACTCTCAATAGTGATGTTCATCTGTTTTGTTCTATGACGTTTCCATAGGTGTGTCAGTGACCTCGGTCGTATGTGTTTAGCAGTAAATGCTTCAAAACCGATACCGTTGTTTTTGTTTTATTTTATTAAAAATTCTATCCATTTTAGCTACAATAACGGCAACGCTATTTTTCAGGGCATTATCATTGCAGAAGCCCTCGGACTTTTCAACTGCTCTCCTTCGTCGGGCAGTTAATGAAAGTCCTCGGGCTTCTGCAAATGATAATGCCCTGACAAATAGCATTACCCTTATACTATCACATTTCAAATTCTAAACAATTGTGTAGTCTCCAATGCTTAATGTACTCTACTGTCAAATGTCTATAACGATGACAAATGACTGGTCGTTAATAGGTTGTTGAACTCTATCATAGTATGAAATATTACCTGTAAAAATATACGAAAGGGACAAAAGAAATGTCGCATTTGTCTGCACGTGCCAGATGGCAAAGACTGAGACTGACTGCTTTGACATGATGGGCAGGATGGTGCCTGCAGTATGGATTATGTCAGAGGTAATGGGGCAGCTGCTCCACAGTATTGGAGGACCATAAATCACCTGTCATAGTAGGAAGAAATCCGTTTAGCCAACTGATATAAATCTTTCCAGAAACATAAGTTTGTATGGATGGTGTTAGGGTTTGGATCGAAAGTTAAGTAGTAAGTCGTTCCCGTTGAATATGAGAAGTGTTCGGAGGATTTCAAGCTGATAACGTCAGGTCTCGAGGGCAAAGAGAGAACTGTGAGACCATAATCTCAGGACAAACTGGTTTGGTGGAAGGGAATATATCCAACAACCATCAATTAAATTATGCGAAATTAATGTTTTCCATACGTTTGGACAGAAGGTGTAATCAACTTGAATTTCGTTGTCCTTTTACGGGTGTTATCAAACACTTTATTATCAAGTAATAAATGAGATATTTTATAGCTTAATGTTCTTAAAGAGGGTCAGTTTAGATTTACAGTCACATCGGCAATATTTCAGTCATATCGTGACTAAAACAAGCTACAGAATACAATATAAAAAACATGCTATAGATTGCCAACAGCTGAAGGTAGATCACCATACAAGGGACCCTAGCTGGATTTACACAATCTCTCCAGCTGTTAGCATGCTTAGACATCTAGAAATGAATTAAAATAACACAAATTCTGCGAATAAAGATAGTGGTATGTTTAAGTGTACTTTAAATATTTTGGGACTTACGTAGCCCCAAAGAAGGAAAATAATTTTACAATACTTCAACCTCCTGTGAGGATACAGCCACGCACAATATCAGCTGCTCAATTAAACTGCACTTAACACAATATTTATCTATTTAAAAATCGTTTATTACAACTTATGTAACAATTATATTTTTTTTCAAAATGCAATAATAAAATGATATTTAACATTAAAAAGATCCCTCACTGTGTTGATATTGAACTAATTATCGCTTGTGATGGAAACATCAATGCAGTCAAGCAGGACATGCTTGACCACGATTCTTTCACAAAGGGGTACAAAAGGGAGGATCCGCACCTTTTAGCAGGTATTCATGAGTATATCTTGCGTGGCCAAAGCGACATCGTCGCATAGTGATAGTGACCTCTTTAAATCTGGACTGGTAACCCAAGTAGATTGTTTTAATATTATTTAACCTATTGATACCTTCTTGGGTGTCCAACTTCTTTGGCATCAGATCACGGATATAAGATCTTTGTAATCAGAGTATGGAATAAGAAATGGTGTCACAGATTTATTGAGTGCTGCCCTAGCAGCGAGATCAGCCATTGTGTTACCGATGGTGGCTGGTTAGGGCCATCGCTTTCTTGCCTTAAAATTCGTAGGCGAGAAAGCGATATCACGAGACGAGAAAGCGATATCACGAGACGAGAAAGCGATATTACCAGACGAAAAAGCGATAGCACGAGACGAGAAAGCGAGAGGGATTCGAATTGTCTTAACCGACTTAATGACACCAACCAATTAAATTATGATATTGTGTGACAAATGTGTCGGAAGTGCCAGATGAAAGGGAGGGACCTATGACAAATAAGGCATTATGACGAGTATCTTTTCATGGTGATTCCGCCCATGAGTGGTCAGCACTAAGACAACCTAACACTGTAAAATGAGCCAAATCCAAACCATCATCCTACAATAAAATCACTGCGATACCCTACCACATTAAGTGAGTGGGTGTGTGCCTTGCGATTTATGTCGCCGCTTTTAGCAATATTTCAGCAATATCACGGCGGGGGACTCCAGGAATGGGCTTCACACACTGTACCCATGAGGGAATCGAATCCGGGCTTTCGGCATGACGAGCGAACGCTTTAACTACTAGGCTACCCCACCGCCCCCATACACATTGAATAGGATCATCCTTCATCACGTTAATTCGTTCAATGCAAAACACCCCATACCATCGCAACATTCTATACATGCCAATTTATCTATCAATTTAATAAATAATAGTTTACCATTGCCTGGTCATGATTCCAGTTATCTAGAATTATGACTCATGTCACGTGATGCAGTAACATATAATGAACAGCAAAATAAACGAAAATATGACTTTGTTGTCAAAGTTTGAAACAATACGCAGAGGCAATATTGGGTAACGATGTTTTTAGAAAACATATTGTGAGTAAGATCTAAAGTGGTTCATACAGTGGAATCACAGACGTTTCCAAAGAGGGATGCGCTTCGAAGTGAAAATGACAGTGTATATCAGCAATGAGTATGGGAGTCCTGTGCAAGTGAACTGGCTATTTGAAGGTTATAGAACGAACAGGAAAGTAATCAGTAATGTAAATTTCGTAATGTATACTTTCGCTGTAATCCGACGCCCGAGCTGGTCCCAAACATGTCTTGGGAGCCTTAACTGTTAAAACAGTGGATGTTGAGCCAGGTGGGTCATCGACATCCCACCTGTATCTCACTGTGCGTGGTCCTGGTGCAACAACTGAAGTTGAATCTGTACACCAAACACTCGCCATGAGATGACTGCGTTGAGAATATTGACAGCGTCTGATATTTGATCTACAGCTTGAGGTTCATTGACTGATGGCTTTGTGACGCCATATTGCTAGCCATCAGTTCAATTCTCCCTGATATTGATCTTTGGGGAATGGGTGACGTTACGCCATCAGTTCAATTCCTAATTAATGGAACGGTTACACTTACATTTCAAACAAATCGGACCTTGCGTTTCTTTTGCAGCTCAGTTTATTACATATACATCACATTCAGAGAGTTTTGAAGTATGTGACACTATAAATGAGCTGTATGTAAACAGTTCTATAATAATTATCAGTTATCGCTGTCTGGTTATAGGTGGAGGAATTAGCAATTAGGTATGATCAAAATAGAGCTGTAGTTTCTTTAAATTAATAAAGACGATGAAATATATTAACTCAAGATCTTCACCTACATGAACCCAAATCGCTCCTACCCAAAGATAGAGATGACGCACGTGACAGTAAAGCACCTTGGTACCTCAATGTGGTAACATAACCCTGCCACAGTCAATGGTGTAATCTAAGCTAATAAAAGGATGCAGTCAAACGTCCGGCTAAACAAATCTGAAAATAGTACGCAGTTAAACGCTGGTCTAACCATAGTGAACTTCTTTGAGTGGCATTTAGAAGCTGGTGTGCTGAACAACGGGGAAAGTTCTATGGATATTCAATTTCTTTATTATAATGTAAGCGACGTTTTTTGATGTAGCTGCAAACACCGTTATCAAGCAAGTGATGTACAATACTGAAGGAAAGCTAATATACACATGAGTAAAGTTTGTACGGTAAGTCCATTGATGTTTACGCAATAGAAATGGTGTATGATGAAGCCAAGTGTCCATGTTATATCACTCCGTAAATAACAACCGTTTGCTCTGTATTATGTTTAACTCATATCATACATAACATCAATGAAAGTATGTTATAAATATATTATTAAGACAGTTTCATTGACATATGTATGCAGAAAGTTGATAATATATGAGGACTGTCATCATAACTTATAATACTGACTTACCTATGTCTAAACATTACATTTATATACAGTATATATACACCTCAAAGTTCCAAACGTTCAAAAGTTTCATTATATATTTCGCTATCCTGCTTTTCATGAATCTAGAAGAAAATTTATACCAACGAAATTACTCAAACACTCAAACATTGTATCTTATAGAATTTTGTTAACTACCTCAGATTTTACTGTTTTAAAAAATCTAGCAAAGTTTATAATTCAAATTTGTTATCTTTTCCACTATAACAAAAATTAGATAACATCTTATATATATACTAACAACTGATTTTCTACAATATATTGTTACACTCCGCCGCCATTTTGACTGTAAGTAATAATTGATGTGTGTGATATGTACTCTTATACCACCATTGGTGGTCTATTGAGAATATTAGTAAAGTAAAGGCTACAGCTTCACGTGGTCGCATAGGTTTTGGTACGTTGATTGGTGACGAGTTTATCCAATTAACCTTTCGTAATAGTTTCGTTTCCAGAGGAGGACTTGAAACTCGTTCAATATATGGAATTATCTACCTGTATTATTTTGTTTATAGTTTGGTCAACTCATGTCAAAACGATTCAAATCGAAGGAGAGCAATAGGTGGCATTCACTGGGATGCAGACAAATAAACCCTCCTACACATCTACAAAACATTTATCATGTTTACACGGGAGTGAGTCGCTCCCGCCCTTCTCTATTCCCTACCAATTATGATAAACTAAACTCCTTACAATATAAAGCCCCCCAAAAAACCATAGAGTTGCAACGACTAGTACCTACTACCTAGTAGTTACTAGAAGAAACCAAATTACTCTAAACTACCAGACAGGGCCTGAAAACAAAATATCAAACACCAAACAAAAAAGGCACCCTTAAATTCAGAATAAACCCTTTAAAGCATCTCTATCCAGCCACACATTACAGTGTAAATTCGATTATCAAGACTAACTCACAATGTCGCCACACACCGCATGTTTCACAACCAAAACATAAACACCGTACCCTGCCTCCCCAGACCTACGTTTTAACATTTGACCCCTTTTCATCTATTTAGTAGGCTCCTTATCAGCTTATCAGCAAAAGTTTAACGGTCCTGCACAATGAGTCACAATATGCTTTACACTATTTACTTAGTTGAACTTATACGCAATCAACTTCCCAACCCTCTTACGTCCAACTTATTATCAACTCCCCATCCAAACTAAATTATTTTCAATATAAAAACTACAACTATCACTTTCTCGGCTTGTTATATCGTGCTTTCAATTTATCACTTTGTCGCTTTCTTATCTCGAGTTATCGCTTCCTCGTGTTATCGCTTTCTTGTGTTGCGTTATCGCTTTCTCATCTTGCACTATTGCTTTCTCGTCTCATGCTATCGCTTTTTCATCTTGTAATATCGCTTTCTCGACTCGTGTTATCACTTTTTCATCTCGTGATATTGCTTTCTTGCTCTATCGCGGCCGAATTTTAAGGTGGTAAAGCGATGGCCCTCATCAGCCTTCATAGTTACCAGGCATTCCAACATGGCTGGGTAACCAGCAGAGGGCGATGTCGCGAGGGCGATGTCGCATTAGTCAGTGGCAAGATGATTATATAATTCAATAATTTCAAATAAGAGTGGATGTTTACAAAAGAGATTATTAATAGCCTGAAGGCAAGAAAGACAGTCTGAAAAGATTATATATTGTTTATATTTAGGGTGTTTTTTTAATATATTTAAGAGATGTTACTATGGCGTTTGCTTCTGCTGTGACAATAGAACTGTTATTTGGTATTCTGGATCCAGTCACAGTGGCACAAGCAAGTGCGCCACCTTCCTTGGACCCATCTTTAAGTAAGGATTTGTATGTATTATATTTACTTTTTAATTGATTAAATTCTTGTCTATATTGTGATTCATTAGGTTCTGAGTTTTTAAATGTTGTCAGTGTTAGGTCAACTTCTGGCCTCACCAACTGCCAAGGAGGAGAAGAATGAAGACAGGAAGGAGATATATTTTCGAGCTCAGTGCCAGCAGCAGAAAGAAAAGGTGTGATGCTGATTCATATAGGCAGAATAAGAGACGACTTCTTGTTGTAGAGAACCTCATAAATACGATTAAAAACACAGTTGAATGCAGGGTTAGATTCGTTGGAATATAGTTTTGTTATATACTGTAAGGGTAATTGATACGGCGTTGGTTCAGGGATGGCTCATAGAGTCTGTCAACTGTAGAAGTTTTAAAAGACCATGGGTTAAGTTTAAGATCTTGGGTTAGTCAGAATCTAATAGTTGTAGGTAGCTTTTGCAGGCTTCACCATATACAATGGAGCCGTAATCTAGTTCCCAGTAGATGAGAGAACGGTGTAAGTGTAGGAGGGTAGTTTGGTTACCTCTCCATTTTGCATTTGAAACGACTTTGAACGAGTCAAGTGCCTTCTCATAATTATTTTTCAGGTATTTGATATACAAGTCGACAATCAGACCGAAAACTCGGCCTCCTTGGCAACTTTGATAAGAGAACCATTTCAAAACACTTCTGGATCTTTATGCGGTGTATATTTACGACAGAAATGTATACCATTAGTTTTTGATTTAGACAGTTTAAAGCCGTTCCCAATTGACCATTTATGAAGTTTACTGAGACATAATTGTAACTGCCTCTCTATTGTATGCCTAGTTTACTTCGACAAGAAACTTTAAAATCATCCTCAAAAGAGATCCGTCTACTGAATCCGTTAAAACCTTTGAAAGACTGTATATTTTAATACTAAATAGTGTGACAGACAGTATACTGCCCTGTGGGGACAGTGATCCTGATTGTAATGGTCATACAGGGTTGAGTGAGTGAGTGAGTTTATATTTATCGTCACATCGGCAATATTTCAGCGATATCGTGACGAGAACAATGTATATTTATATTAAAGATCAATAAAGTTAGAAATTAAAAGCCTGTGGACGAAGAACAGTAAAACTACTAGTGTATCACAGATATCCATTTAAAACTAGTAATTAAGTCTAAAATATTTCAACTATAAATCACAATACAATGTAAAAACAGGCTATAGATTGCCACCGACTGAAGGTAGATCACCATACTAGGGACAATGGGGACTTGCAGTACATTAGCTTCCTGCATGGACCCTAGCTGGATTTACATCACCCCGTCAGCCGTTAGCAATTTAGACACATCTAGCAATATATTTAAAAAGACACATATACTACGATTACAAATAGTTTGCATTTACTTCGAATGTTTGTGGACTTACCCTCTCAGGAGGACAATAATGTTACAGTACTTTAACCCCCCTTGAGGATACAGCCACTAACAATCTGAGTTACTAATTTCAACTTCCAATCATGACATATTTATCTATTTACAAATCATTTAACAAATCTAATTCTTTTAAAAATACAATAATTAAATGAGAACTTATATTATTAAAAGATCCTTCATAGTTCGTGATTTGCCAAAATCATGTAAATCCTTGAAAATGCCATGCTTCCAGGTCGTATCGTATGCTTTCTCAAGATCAAAGAATATCGATACTGCATCTTGTTTATTTACTAAAGCATTTTTTACAAAGGATTCTAAACGTACCAAATGATCAATGGTACTACGATTTTTTCCTGAAACCACATTGAATATTTGTTGTAAGGTTATTGGTTTCAAGATACCATGTTAATCTATCATTTACCATTCGTTCCATGGTTTTACAGACACAACTCGTTAAAGAGATTGGTCTGTAGTTAGACGGATTAGTGTGATCCCGGCCAGGCTTCGGAATAGGGACAACAATGGCATTATGCCACAAAGTCGGGAAATTGCCTGAAGTCCATATTTGATCAAAAATGTCTAAAAGGATTTCTAAACATGATTCAGGTAAATGCTTTAAGAGCTGATGGTGTATATTATCAGCCCCAGTTGCAGTATCATGAGCTTGCTCAGGGGCGGTATGGAGTTCATGTAACGAACATAATTCGTTATAGCCTTCACCATTGTCTGGGTTAAAATTTATTCTTTTCTTCTCCAGCTGTTTCTGATACTTCTGGACCGCCTCCGTGGTGTAGTGGTTAGAGCGTCCGCCCGGAGAGCGCAAGGTCGCGGGTTCGATCCCCGACCGCGTCATACCAAAAGACGTTAAAATATGGTACTCGTTGGTCTCTGCCTGGCGCTCGGCATTAATGGGTACAACAAGGACTGGTCGGCTCGGAGTCAGTATAATGTGTCAGAGTAGGGTCTTCATGCTTCACTGCGGCATGGTATCTCAGTGGGCTAGCACTATAAAACCAGCGTAAGTCTGGGCTAGTACAAGCAGCCGCACATACACATACACACGCATGCACGCCGTCATATGAGCGAAATATTCTCAAGCACGACGTTAACCCAATTTCACCTCACCTCAACTCTGATACTTTTGAAACTCAGGGACATAATTGGATGATGAAGAATGTCTGGCACGAGTTTCGCCAATTTTATTGGCTATGTCAGCTTTATTAGTTAATAGATTTTCGCCATTCTTCAGTTGGTAAACAGCAGATTTAGAACCTTTGCCTTTTATTCTCTGGATCATGTTCCACACCTTTGACATCGGTGTGCGTGAATTCATTTGGAAACATAGTTCCTCCAAAACTGGCGCTTATTCTGAATTATACGGGCCAATTAAGTCATGGTGCCTCAATTGGAGATCGTTCACGTGAGCGTGAGGAGGAATTATTCCTCCGCCTGCCCTGTGAAGACAGTGTAACCTCCATATCTAGAGGTCCAAAAAATGTTCTATAGGATTCTCTGGAAGGTAAGTGAGGGTAGGCATTTGATTAATATTTTTTTATATTTTCCTTCCTTCTTTTGAATGAATTTGAGCTGGCTGTAAAACACACGTTTCAGGTGGTTCATCGGGCAATCGATCTGTAAGTAGAAGAAGTAGATTGAGTGACTGGGGAAGTAGACTCAATGACTGTTGACGTTGGTAGACTGACAAGCAACAGATGATGTTGCTACAGCACGAGTTACTGCTGTGGAATATATTATACTCAAAGGAGTTGAGGTCTGAGTTATGTTTAGTTTTCTGCATCTAAGTATGAAATATTTGTTGAGGACCTTCACCATTCGCGCATTTATACTCTTTTTGACAGTCTGTATCATCGTTGTGGTCTCCACAGCGGTGACACACCACAGAGTTACGACATCCGGAGTGGATTGGGGACATACATCTCCATACAGGGTTGAACCCACTAGGACATGAAATTGCCTGTCTGTTAAAATTGTGTTATAAAAAGAGGCAAACGACCCCTCAAACCAAAATCATGTAAATCCTTTAGAATGCCATGCTTCCAGGTAGTATGGTGGGCTTTCTCGAAATGAAAGAAGATTGATACTACGTGTTGTTTAGCTGCTATCGCATTCTTGACATGGGATTCCAATCGTACTAAATGATCATGAGCACTAACAGTTTTCCAGAAGCCACATTGTATATTAGTAATTAAGTTATTAGTTTCCAGACACCAAATTAATCTATCGTTTGCCATTCGTTCCATGGTTTTACAGACGCAAATCGTTAAGGATATGAATCTGCAATTAGATGGGTCAGTATTTGGAATAGGGACAACAATGGCATAATGCCACAAAGGTGGGAAATTCCCTAAAGTCTATGTTTGATCAAACATTTCTAAAAGGATTTCGAGACATGAATGAGGCAAATGTTTCAAGAGCTGATAGTGTATATTATCAGTCCCTGTTGCTGTATCATGAGCTTGCTCAAGGGCTGTATGGAGCTCATGTAACGGAAATAATACGTTATAATCTTCGCCATTATCCGATATAAAATATATTCTCCTGTTGTTTCTGATATTTTTGAAACTGGGGAACATAATAAGACGAAGAATGCTTGGCGAGAGATTCACCAAATTTATTTGCAATGTCAGCTTTATCAGTTAGTAAAGTTTTACCGTCTTTAAGATGGTGAACAGTAGATTTTGAGCCTGTGCCTTTAATTCTTTCTATCATATTCTTTGAAACTGGTGTGCAAGAATCTATTTTGGATGCATAATGTCTCCAAGACTGACGCTTATTCTGTTTAAATGCGCGTCGAGCCTTGGCATTTAATATTTTAACTATACTAAACCGCAAAAGAAACGCGATTTTCAAAACCAAATGCAAAATTTTGTTCTTACAAGGTGGTGTTTTTATTATGATTGTACCGTTTTGTTAACATGTTTTTCAATCCAAATTGACAGTTATTACCAACATCAGTGTGTTTTCTGATGAAAAAGCATATCGACCAAACGTACCTAAAAAGACAGACGTGGTAAAAGGTTCCGTATGACATTCGTGAAAATGAAAATGCACGTGCAGATCGTGACAACCCTATCAATGAAAGTGAGTAGCAAACTCGCCTGAAATCATTCTTGTGTTGACACAATCGCCTTACGAGAGATGAGAGGAACCAGGCCTTGGGACCATTGCAAGTTTGCCAGGCTGCACGGAGGGAAGCCAATCATATTAATGTTCATGTTAGGACCATGTACTGACTGCAGGAGTGGTATCAGGTCACTAACAGCATCCAAGACCATTAACGTCAAGACCGACAGATTGTGCGTAATCATCTGCAGGATCGCTTCACCAGAGCCACGGAAACAGCTCGCCAGACCACTGGGACTCACAAGAGACCCATTTGTGCCGATACATTGCGTCGACGTTTGCGCTAAAGAAACCTCTGCTGTCACAGACCATGTCGTGGTCCTGTCCTCACCGCCCAAACCGCCTGCAATGCGCAACTCAGCATCGAAACTGACATCATCGAGAATGGAGAACTGAGCTTTTTTCTGATGAAAGCCGGTATTGTGTTTCGACAACCGATGGCAGAGTTAGAGTATGGCGAAGGCATGGGGAACGGTTTTCCAATGAGTGTATTGTTGGAAGAAGACTCGTGGGATGGTCCAGACATCATGGTGTAAGGGGTGCAATCGATCTGAACCAGAGAGTTGGCCCCGTGGTGTTCCAGAATCACGGTCCAGGACGAAGAAATGGCGTGACAGCTGCTCGCTATACTGACCCAAGTCATAAGACCCAACGTTGTACCAGATTTTGAACGTCGCAGAAATCACATCTTCCTGCAAGACAACGCTCATGCCCACACTGCCAGGGTAACACTGGACTTCCTAAGACAACATGGCATCCAATCCCTTCAATGGCCTGGACTCAGTCCGGATTTAAGTCCAATAGAACACCTTTGAGACGAGATTCAAAGAAGACTGAATGACCTTCAACCAGGCCGACAACTCCGGCTGGACTCGATCAGGCATTAAGCAGAGTACGGACCCAAGTGCCTATAGCTATGGCCTTCAACAACCGGCTAATTCATTCCATGTACATACCACGCAACGCCGTCATCGATGCCCATGGAGGCCAACACGATACTGACTTTGAGGTATCTTAGTGGGACCATTTTTGGTGAATGTGTTTGTGTGAACTCTAAATGTGATTCCCGAACATGTGTTAACCATAATTGTCAAGTTTAAACCCAATCCTCCGTTTTGATTGTTAATTGGAGCGAATTAAAGTGTGTGGTTAAAGAAACCTCTATCGTTTCGCGTTTCTTTTGCGGTTCAGTATATATTTAAATTATGCACGGTAGGATGTCGGCGAAATTATTTTCCAGTCCTCTGCAAGTCCACTGCATTAAATGGGACGTCGCCGTCTTTTGCATTCAGTTACTCCCATTGATTATGTTCTATATCTCTTGGTTTATTACCATCCAGAGGCAGCATCCATTCTAACATGAAATAACCACAATTCTCAGTAATGGGTTTGTTATACTTTTCCTTTGATGTTTGATTGGTTTTGTTTGGTTTGTAGTTGAACACTACACCCAGCTATATGGCGGCGGTCTGTAAGTAATCGCATCTGGACCAGACAATCCAGTAATCAACAGCATGAGCCTCGATATACGCAACTGGGATGCAATGACATATGTAAACCAAGTCAGCGAATCTAACCACCGGATCCCGTTAGTCGCCTCTTACGACAAGCATGGTTTGCTGAAGACCAATTCTAACCCGATCTTCACGGGTCTCCATAACGTTATAAGTCCGGCGTGTGGAGGACATCTCAGATGTCATGCCTCAGTGACAAACAATAATGTGCGATGCAATTACCTATTCCAACTTCTCGTGTGTGTTTTTTCGGGAAACGATTGACTTGTGTTTGCATGTGTTTGGGATGGGTAGCACCTTTGAAGCAGGATACGGTCACCTTCTGCAAGTGATTGAGTTAATGTCCTCTGTTGTTGTTTGCAAGGAGAAAGTGATTTCAGTTGTACACAATATTCCAGCAATATCACGGCGGGGGACACCAGAATGTGCTCCAAACATTGTACCCATGTGGAGACTCGAACCCGGGTCTTCGGCGTGACGAGCGAACGCTTTAACCATTAGGCTACCCCACCGCTCCCTTTTTGCAAGAAGATGTTAATCACGATCTAATAGTATTTGATAAAAGCATGTTTATGATATAGTTGGAATTGCATAATCTCAGATTCTGTTGGTCGATATTTCCTGTGAATGTCGAAAGTGATTTGTAACTCTTGCACACCACAAATGTTTGCATTTGCACGTTAGCATGGCACTAATCATTCTGTGTTTCTTCATGTACAGGTAAGAGATGTCAGTGTTTTACATCTAATTGTAAGGGCAGTTAGTAGGATACTTATGTCAGTCTGCTACTCTGTTCGTGAAAACAAAATAAAAATAAAGAAAGAAAACAGAGCAAAGCAACAAAATATACTCGTTTATATACCTTTTAATGTAATATTAGGCTTTCATGTCATAGTTACCGGAAGGATATTTGGGATGTTTTCAATGTATTCTTCTGACAATCACATAACAATACAACATCCAACTGACTTACTAACTTAGTGAGTGAGTGAGTGAGCTAAAATTTATCGTCACATCGTCAATATTTCAGCCATATCGTGACGAGAGAAAATAATACGTCAATAACTAATATATGAAATATATTTAACCGGCATAAAATCTTGTCGTCATAGGACAGTATAACAACTTGATTATCAAGTTTTATTTAAAACTATTTTGGGAGCATATAATAGCTAATCAACAACACAATATCACAATAGGCTATATATATCGCCGGCAACTGAAGGTAGATCACCACACTGGCGACCATAGGGACTTACAGTACGTTTGCCACCTGCATTTACACCATCCCTTCAGTCAATGGCGATTTTAGTCAAATAAGCCATTATTTAAAATTGAAAATATACTACGTTTTAAAAATCTGGTAAGTTTATATTTTCTTTGAATGTTGAGGGACTTACACACTCTCAGGAGGACAATAACCAACTAACAGAACTCGGCTGAGAAAATGGATACGACAACATCCTAAGTGTCTTTCGTGGCGAAGTGGGCGTGTTCAAATGGATCAATTACAAGCCCTGCTTAGAGAGACTAGAAGTCAATAGCATTACTTTAAAACAACGTGTACTCATTTGTCCATTGGTTGGAAGACGAACATCAGAACTATCAAACGTCGATCTGAACTGTATATAGGTATCCGGGGATGTCTGGAGGGAACATTGGCTGAACACAACACAGTAACCAGTACCAGTTTACTTCCAGATCAAAGCGACGTCATGGGAAAGGTATGTTGGCTTCTGTTCCTTCTTGCTGAGTGGTAGTGCCCAGGCTGATCTCGTAAAAATAATGATTTTACATTTTGATCGGTATTGTGTTTGTAAAACATTTTGCATTGCATATAATAATAATGTCCACTTGTATGGCGCCGTTTCCACACACTAGTGTATGCTCATGGCGCCCCGTGTGTACAGCTAAAAAACTGCAGCAATTGTACAAGTCATTCGTAATATTTCCTGAAAAGATGGATCTTCAATGAAGATTTGAATAAGTCAAGAGATTTTGCTGTTTTGATGGTTATGGTAAGACTGTTCCACAGTGAAGGAGCAGCATAGCTGAATGATCTGTGACCATAGTTCTTGAGATTGACAGGGGGTGTTGTTAGGAGGAACTGTTGATCTCAGCTGTGATCTCAGCTGTCGTGATGGTGTGTACACTGAGATGAGTTCAGAGAGGTACTGAGGCGCTAATTCGTACATAATTAAGGTGTATGTCACATGCAGAGAGTAGTTTGTGTTTAACGGGACGAGATCCGTGGGTGCAGGTCAAACACGAATCCAATAACAAGACTGACTGAGTTTAGTTTTACGCCGCTTTTAGCAATATTCCAGCAATATCACGGCGGGGGACACCAGAAATGGGCTTAACACGTTGTGCCCATGTGGGGAATCGAACCCGGGTCTTCGGCGTGACGAGCCAACGCTTTAACCACTAGGCTACCCCACCGCCCCCCAATAACAAGAACATGGTCCCAACAGCCCGCACATTACCATCAGCCATTATCTTTGTTTCAGACTCAAATTCAAATGTTCTGTAATTTGAATATCTTGAATTCGACCATGACCTCAGCTAGATGGGTGGTAGAACGGGCCCGGTTCTATCAATCGGCTGGTCACGTACATACTCAACGTATTAGTTTGTCTTGGTCATTTCAAATTTTAATTGATGATGTATTACAGTGCGCAGAGTCATATGCCAGACGGTGGTGATTTTGACCTCCGAATATTGTATATCAACAATTTTGTGTCTCGGGGCGATCGTGTCTGGCATTAGGTAAATACAGTTATCCCTGTCATGTTCACTTGGGTAGAACATCCCAGTATCCCTGGTGATAACATCGAGGTGCAAGTTAGCACTGACCTTGTTGGTAGTCCATGGTGGGTGGGGAGCAGGGGTGCCGAATCATTTTCGTTTATCATGTGACAAATACAAGCTGGCTCATCTCGAAATGAAGAGGCGTCTGAACGAAATAGACCACTCTAGAGAAAATAGTTCTGCAAACGTTGAAGCTTGGACTCAGATCCTGGCACTCGTCTCTGTACTGTTGGGGCGCTAAACAACAACCAAACCAATCTACCCAGATACAGCAATCTCTCAATCTCTTATCAGTCAAAATATTTGCCAATATTGTGACTGCTGTATAATTTGGAAAGGGCTCATTGTCTGTCAGACATGTTTGAAGGGGACATCAACAGGAGAAGTTTTAAAGGATCCAAGACAAAGCCTTAGACCTTGGTGGTGGACAGAATCAAATAGTTTGCAGGTTTCAACAAATACGATGGAGCCGTTATCATGTTTGGAGCGGATATGTATTGTGATATATACAAGTATAGTGTGAGTTAGTCTAATAGCGAGTGAGTGAGTGAGTTTAGTCATACACCGCTTTTAGCAATATCACAGCGATATCACGGCAGGGACACCAGAAATGGGCTTCACACATTGTACCCATGTGGGGAATCGAACCAGGGTCCTCGGCGTGACGGGCAAACGCTTTATCCACTAGGCTACACCACCGCCTCATAGTGTAATACGCATACAGGTATACAAATAAGTTTTGGATATAGAAAAAATTCAAGTGAACATTGTTAACTGTGCTTTGTCTTGGATCTTTTTAAATTTCTCCTGTAGATAGTATTCACGTCCAGGCCGTCATCTTTAAAACATCGCCCTGTCAAATTGTCTTTGCAGTATGTCACATAACAATATTCTAGTGAGTCTAACCCTGCATACAACTATGTTTCCAATCCATTTTTATGAGGATCATCAATGGTTCCACTTCTTGGAATACGAATTCAACCTTTTCTTTCTGCTGCTAATATTGAACTCGAAAACATATCTCCTCATCGGCTTCGAAATAATTGAATTATATAATAATCTTGCTACTGGCCAATACGACATTGTCGTTGGCAAGCGACGAATCTGCCTGTTAATGCATCCCTCAACAAATGTGTGACACCACTTCACGTCATATACCCCAAATGGTAAATCCGTAATAAGATCTTACATCCATTATCTAATATAAAAGAAGTGGAACACCTATGTAGGTATCACTAAATTACACCAAATAAAACCAACTATTGGTTACACCTACTTCAGTCCGTCAGTCCAGATTTGGAGAGATAATCATGCGACGAAGTTGCATTAGCCATATTAGATCTACTGATGAATACTTATTAAAAGGTGAGGATCCGCCCTTTATTATCCCTTGAGATGAAAGAATCACAGTCCAGCTTGTCCTTTTTTACTTTATTTATTTTTACAAAGGATAAATATTTCAATGTCAAAACAGTAACATATTTCTTCAATAAAGGGCTGCACCCTTGGAGGGTGGTGATGGAGCGTAAAATGATTGCCCCCATGAGAGGGTATGCGAGTCCCATTTAACTTATTCAAAATATGTTTCATCTTTCGTGTCTTTCATCGCGGAACATATTTTTTGTGTGTGTGTGTTTCTTGTAATGTTTGCCTGAATTTGAGTACAATCGGTAACGACTGAAGAGATGGTGTAAACCCAGCTAGGGCCCATGCAGGTAGCTAAACTACTGAAGTTTACCTCGTCCCCAGTATGGTGATCTGCCTTCAGTTGATGGCGATCCGTTTTCATATTGACAATAGAATGTTGTGATTAGTGGTTAAATTTTAAAGTTACATGCTAGTTTGAAATCTCTGTCTGTGGTGATCTAGTTGATTTACTGTCATTTGTCGACAAATTGTGTAATATAACGTAAATTATTATGAATGGCCGACTAGCTGTAGTCACGATATGGCAGAGGTATTGCCAATGTGACTATAAATATTACCTCACTCAGCCAAAGACAAGATAGCGGTTTTAATGATTTCGTTCAAGTGACACATCAATTTTGAATTACGCCCAATGTGTACAAGTGGCACAAGAAATATTTCGTTACTTCACCGTTGAAAGCCTCAGCATCTCAGCTGTTTAACGCCGCAATCAGCAATATTCCAGCTAAATTTCCTATGGCGGTCGTCTGTAAATAATACGATGACTTGTGTCAACCAAGTCGGCAAGAATAACAACCCGCTCTTACACAAACATGGTTTGCTGAAGACCAGTTCTAACCCGGATCTTCACGGGTTCAGTATCTTGGATCAGCGTTAGAGTTTGGAATCTGCGCATGAACACCACTCATTTCACTTCCGCTGACTCAAAGCTAGGCATCCACCCCATAATCATTCCTGACGTTACCCGTCTATGCCTCAACTCAATTTGTGCACATTATCTCCGATTATAACAAAAGTTCAAAAGAAATTCATACTTACTACTTTTTTAACCGCAGTATATATGTCATTTTAAATTATGGCTAGATCGTCAAAACTTGCTAACTTCTAAAGGGATGGTGTAAACCCAGCTAGGGCTCATCCAGGACGAAATTGTACTGTAGGTCCCCGTGGTTCCTAGTATGGTGATCTACCTTCAGCTGTTGGCAATCTATTGCCTGTTTTTATATTGTATTGTCTTTTTATTTAAGTGAGAGTGAGTTTAGTTTTACGCAGTCCTCAGCAATATTCCAGCTATATGGCGGCGGCCTGTAAATAATCGAGTCTGGACCAGACAATCCAGTGATCAACAGCAGGAGCATCCATCTGCGCAATTAGGAACCGATGACATGTGTCAACCAAGTCAGCGAGCCTGACCACCCGATCCCGGACAAGCATTGGTTACTGAAGGCTCATTCTTACCCGGACCTTCACGGGTCTCCCAATTAAGCTGTTTTAGAGTCACATACTAGTGGTCTAGTCATAGTCTAGTTGGTTTTACTGTCCTTTGCTGCCATTTAAGGTTTTTACCTTTTTGTATTCTCTCATTATAACTTGTGTTTAGACACGATATGGCTGAAATATTGCCGATGTGACTTTAAATCTTAACTCACTCACTATAACAAGAGTCACTTAGTTTCTTTGATGGAATTTGCCATCACAAGGGATAAAAAATTAAATGTCTAAACAGTTAAGGATCTTTTTATAATGCTTATTATCATTTCATTATTGAATTTTTAAAAGAAATACAATTTTTAGAAAAAATTTGAATATGCTTTGTACCGTACAACCAGAAATTATTGAGAATTTAAAGATTGTAATTTTTATATTTTATATATTTTTTCACTCATTACTCATGTATTAATGTGAATATTAGCAGAACATAACTCCAGATTCAAAGACAGGTGAACAGTTAGTATTTTGTCAAGTCACCATGGGCAGCAATGCAGGCTTCAATGCGGCGGGGCATACTACTGATCAAAGAAGTTAGAAAGTCGTGGTCCATGCTGTCCCAACATCGGACCACCTCTTCTTTCATTTTTGCAATATTTGTCAGATTTGTCATTTTTCTTATGGACACTTTCCTTCATAAGTCCCCAAACATTTTTATTGGATTTAGGTCAGGGCTATAGCTTGGCCAATCTAATAATGTCATAGTTTGGGTCCGAAACCAGGCCTGTGAATGCTTTGAACGATGTTTTGGTTCGTTGTCCTGCTGGAAAATCCAAAAATGTCCATAGAACACGTGAGCAGATGGACGTAAATGTCCCTCGAGAATATCTATGTACCGCTCACTGTTCATATTCCCTTCAAATACACAGAGGGGCGTTGCCCCTAACACAGATATGCCACCCCACACGGTAAATTTCGGACTGTACTTTGGGCGCTGATACAAAGTTTTTTCAGTTTGTTTGGTCCAGAATTTCAGTGTATTAGGAAACAGCCGCACAGAACCTTCATCTGAGAAAATCACATTGTCCCAGTTAAAATTTCTATGCTGTAAGCACCAGTTCAACCTTCGCTCCTTTTCTTCAGGTTTCATGGTCGGTGATGGAATTCCTCGACTTTTCTGCCAGCCCATTGCATGCAGCTCAGTTCTAATTGTCTCCTTACAGACAACCACAGTTCCTCTATCAATCATATCCTGCCTTAAGTTTTCTAAACTCCTTCGTTTGTTTTTAGAAACAAGAATACCAAGCCTCCCCGGTGCCCAATGCCATATCCATTTACAATATTTTTCAAAACACGATAAACAGTGGACAAAGGGATGCCTGTTCTACTTGAAATCATTTAAGCTGATCTGATGTCCTTGTTATAATACTATAAAATCAACTTCCTCTTCTCTAAATCATCCATACTGAGGATCACTGAAAATGTCGTATGCTAGCAAGTAAACAAAGGGGGATAACTCTTCACAAACTAATGAAAAAGGATAAACTGATAGCTGGTCAAGGTTGTTTATACTAGAAAACAATTAAACATATTCCTAAAATTCTCAATAATTTCTGGTCATACTATAAATAGATAATTGTTATTTTAAACATGGTAGTATAAATTAGCAACTGCGATTGTTAGTGGCTGTACCCTCAAAGGGGGTTGAAGTAGTGTAAAGTTATTGTCCTCCTGAGAGGGTACGTAAGTCCCAAAACTTCAAGGTCAGTTTAGCTCTACCAAATTTTTAATCGTGGAGTATTTGTTATTTTTAATAATGGCTAATCGCACAATCGCCAGCGGCTGAGGGGATGGTGTAAATCCAGCTAGGGTCCATGCAGGTAGCAAAACTACTTTAAGTCCCCATGTACCCTAGGATGGCGATCTACCTTCATTTGTTGGTGATCAATAGCCCGTTTTTATTTGGTGCTGTCTTACGATAGCGTACTAGTTATAAAATTATATCTGTGATATTCTATTTTTTACTGTCCTTCGATGACAGGTATTTACGTTTTAAATTTATTGATTTTAACATTAATATTAATTAAATTGTTATCGTCACGATATGGCTGAAATATTGCCGACGTGACGCTAAATATTAAATCAGAGACTCACTCACTCTTTGATGGAAATGGAAGGTGAGGTGAGGTGAGGTGAAATGGGGTTTAACGTTGTGCTTGAGAATATTTCGCTCATATGACGACGTACATGCGTGTGTATCTGTATGTGCGGCTGCTTGTACTAGCCTCCAATCTGTACGATCTCCAGTTGAGGCACCATGACTCACTTGGCCAATATAATTCAGAATAAGCGCCAGTTTTGGAGGAACTATGTTTCCAAATGAATTCACGCACACCGATGTCAAAGGTGTGGAACAGGATCCAGAGAATAAAAGGCAAAGGTTCTACATCTGCTGTTTACCATCTGAAGAATAGCGAAAATCTATTTACTAATAAAGCTGACATAGCCAATAAAATTGGCGAAACTCTTGCCAGACATTCTTCATCATCCAATTATGTCCCTGAGTTTCAAAAGTATCAGAGTTGAGGTGAGGTGAAATTGGGTTAACGTCGTACTTGAGAATATTTCGCTCATATGACGGCGTGCATGCGTGTGTATGTGTATGTGCGGCTGCTTGTACTAGCCCAGACTTACGCTGGTTTTATAGTGCTAGCCCACTGAGATACCATGCCGCAGTGAAGCATGAAGACCCCCACTCTGACACATTATACTGACTCCGAGCCGACCAGTCCTTGTTGTACCCATTAATGCCGAGCGCCAGGCAGAGACCAACGAGTACCATATTTTAACGACTTTTTGTATGACGCGGTCGGGGATCGAACCCGCGACCTTCCGCTCTCCGGGCGGACGCTCTAACCACTACACTGTTGAGGTACTGTTGAGGACTATTTTCGTTCACTATATTATTCATCGCATACTGCTACAGTTATTCAATCACTCAGACTTGGGTACATAGAGGATATTTTGTTAATGTTGTCAAATAACATGTATATTTCATCCAGTGGTCTGACAAAGTTGATATCCACTTTGTCAAACCACGTGATGAAACATACATGTTATTTGACAACATTAACAAAATATTCTATTTTCTTATATTATGATCATTGTCTATAAATGATCGAGACATCGAGTAAGTCTGCATTTTATTACGGAACCCAACTACAGTCTAGCCCTTGAGCAATGTTGCACCCACACAAAATAGTTCGCTTCAAAGTTTTATCCTACAATAATTAATGTCATGTGTCTACTTTTTGTAGTCATATTTTATGAAATACAAACTCATATGAACAGTAAATGTAGAACTTTAATCATAGGTATGTTTCAGTATTTGTCTGAAGATGCAATAAATGCGCGTATTAATACATACAGAAAGTAGTTCCAGGCAAAAGTTATATTCTACTCAGTGAAATAACATGTTATGCTACTCAGTGAAAATACCATTTTTATTTTCACCAATATTTATAGTATTTCACCTTTAAGAATATGATATAGCGTAATTTGAAACATTGATTTTTGCAGGAAATGTACATTCTGCTTCTATTACCTGTGGCCTGTTTCTGCTTCAGCGAATGTAAGTGTACTACATGAACTCTGCATTTGCTCTTTACTTCTTGCATGCTGTTGAAGAAACCTATTGCGGAGTCTACACTAGTAGTTGCACGGCGTTTTTAAAGGGTGTACGGGACTGTAAGACCATTGTAAATTCCGCATTTCCTGAGGCGCAGCAAGGGTCTTACTGCCCCGTACACCCTTTAAAAACACCGTGTGACGAAATTATTACCCTTAAGATCTTTAAACTTTAAAACCATGATTTGTCCTGAACGGGATATAACTCGGGATGGCTTAGTTTATGATCAAAATGATCGAATTTGAGTTTTTGTTAAACGACAAGTGAAATATATTTTTAATGTTTATAATGACATAAGCATATAAGAAAATTATGGCAACAATTTTATTACCCTGTTTCTACTCATAATTGTATACGTCAACTCTAAAATGTCGAAGCGTTCAGCCGTTTGGAAGCCACGTTCCATGTAAGGTCAAGGTCATTTGTACAACCAGTGTAGTGTGTTACGTGACTGATCTGACGGGATGTACGGTTTGAAAAACTTTCAAGTAAATTAAACTTACCAGGATTTTTAAACGTAGAGTTTTTGTGATTTTGATTTTGGCTAAATTTTACTACAATCTCCAGCGCCTGAACGGATGGTGTAAATCCATCTAGGGTTCATTCAGGTAGCTAAAATACTGTAAGTCTCTATGGATCCTAGTATTATGGAATCCGAGAAGGTACATTGTCGCTATGTCGCATTGTCGCCCTCTCAAAAACAAGTAAAGTGAGGCAAAATAAACCAAAACGCGACACGCGACAACGCGACATTTCGACCATTTGTCGCATTGTCGCGATGTCGCATGTCGCGTTTGGGTTAATTTTGCTTGTATTTGAGAGGGCGACAACGCGACAATGCGACAACGCGGCAATGTACATTACAGGATTCCATATAGTATGGTGATGTACCTTCGGTTGTTGGCGGCCTAGAGCCTGTTTTTATGTTATGTCGTCTTCTTTAGTTAAAGTATTTTAGATTTAATTACTAGTTTTAAATGTATGTTTGTGATAGTCTAGTTGTTTTACTGTCGTTCGTTGACAGGTGTTTATAATTTACTTTTAATCATTATAAATCTATAACTTGATTTAGTCACGATATGGCTGCAATATTGTCGACGTGACTTCAAATCTTAACTCACTCACTCACTCATTCACTCACCCATGTTGAAACAATAGGTTGACGGGAAATAATTCTATAAGGGAGAAATGTGATTTATGTAATCTTGTAATAATATATTTAGTTCCCTGTTTATACAGTGAGTGAATTGAGTTTTATGCTCCTTCGACGAGGACTTTAGTAATGGACTTCATTCATTTTACCCCAGAACTGACTGAGTTTGGTTTTACGCCGCTTTTAGTAATATTCCAGCAACATCACGGCGGGGGACACCAAAATGGGCTTCACACATTGTACCCATGTGGGGATTCGAACCCGAGTATTCGGTATGGCGAGCCAACGCTTTAACCACTAGGCTACCCCACCGCCCCTGTCCCCAGAAGGGAATCATACCTGGAAATTCAACCTGTAGAGCGGACTAGGCTACGCCATAGGCCTTTATATGCATAAGACAAAGTAACAGAACTATATTAACATCTGGAACAGATAAATTTTGAATCTTCCATTATAGGTTTTTGTTCTGCAACAGTGCAGACTAACCTTATAGACCACTATATTAGTATTTTATATGAAAAGCCCCATAAAATACATGTCCCTGGGCTTTCTTTCAGTTCCATATTCGAACATTCCACAAGATCCGTGTGGTCAATTCACAGAACTGGGTGATGTATCGTCTCGATCACCAGACAACAGTGGGGGCCCAGTGGTTAACGATGACATCAACCTGGCCCAAGGGTGGTACGCAGCACCTGCTGGGTGGGAGCTTCTCAATCGCGACCCTGGCAGATGGAACACGTGTGGAACAGAAAAGCCCATTTATAGAACCGGTAGGACCATTTCCAAATTTCAGCAGTTGAAAGTTAAATGAAAATGCCAAATTCTCCTTTCATTACACAGGCCGTTAAACGTCCTAAGGGAAATAGTCCACATATTTTTTTTCAAAAATGGATTTATTTCCATAATGAAAAGATTGTAGGTGAATGTGGCAGTGACAGGTAAAGATACACATTACACTGACAACATTCACCATGCACTGATTGTAGGCGAATGTGTCCGCGGCAGGTAAAGATACACATTACACTGCCAACATTCACCATGCACTGATTGTAGGTGAATGTGTCCGCGGCAGGTAAAGATACACATTACACTGCCAACATTCACCATGCACTGATTGTAGGTGAATGTGTCCGCGGCGGGTAAATATACACATTACACTGCCAACATACACCATGCACTGATTGTAGGTGAATGTGTCCGCGGCAGGTAAAGATACACACTACACTGCCAACATTCATCATGCACTGATTGTAGGTGAATGTGTCCGCAGCAGGTAAATATAAACATTACACTGCCAACATACACCATGCACTGATTGTAGGTGAATGTGTCCACAGCAGGTAAATATAAACATTACACTGCCAACATACACCATTCACTGAGTGTATGTCAATGTGTCCGCGGCAGGCAAAGACACACATTACACTGCCAACATACACCATGCACTGATTGTAGGTGAATGTGTCCGGGGCAGGTAAAGATACACATTACACTGACAACATTCACCATGCACTGATTGTAGGTGAATGTGTCCGCGGCAGGCAAAGATACACATTACACTGCCAACATTCACCATGCACTGAGTGTATGTCAATGCGTCCGCGGCAGGCAAAGACACACATTACACTGCCAACATTCACCATGCACTGATTGTAGGTGAATGTGTCCGGGGCAGGCAAAGATACACACTACACTGCCAACATTCACCATGCACTGATTGTAGGTGAATGTGTCCGCGGCAGGTAATGATACACACTACACTGCCAACATTTACCATGCACTGATTTTAGATGAATGTGGCAGTGACAGGTAAAGATACACACTACACTGCCAACATTCACCATGCACTGATTGTAGGTGAATGTGGCAGTGACAGGTAAAGATACACACTACACTGCCAACATTCACCATGCACTGATTGTAGGTGAATGTGTCCGCGGCAGGTAATGGTACACACTACACTGCCAACATTCACCATGCACTGATTGTAGGTGAATGTGTTCGCGGCAGGTAATGATACACACTACACTGCCAACATTCACCATTCACTGATTGTAGGTGAATGTGGCAGTGACAGGTAAAGATACACACTACACTGCCAACATTCACCATGCACTGATTGTAGGTGAATGTGTCCACGGCAGGTACAGATACACACTACACTGCCAACATTCACCATGCACTGATTGTAGGTGAATGTGTCCGCGGCAAGTAATGATACACACGGCACTGCCAACATTCACCATGCACTGATTGTAGGTGAATGTGTCCGCTGCAGGTAAATATACACATTACACTGCCAACATTCACCATGCACTGATTGTAGGTGAATGTGTCCACGGCAGGTAAATATACACATTACACTGCCAACATTCACCATGCACTGATTGTAGGTGAATGTGGCAGTGACAGGTAAAGATACACATTACACTGCCAACATTCATCATGCACTGATTGTAGGTGAATGTGGCAGTGACAGGTTAAGATACACATTACACTGCCAACATTCATCATGCACTGATTGTAGGTGAATGTGTCCGCGGCAGGTAAAGATACGCACTTCACTGCCAACATTCACCATGCACTGATTGTAGGTGAATGTGTCCGCAGCAGGTAAATATAAACATTACACTGCCAACATACACCATGCACTGAGTGTATGTCAATGTGTCCGCGGCAGGCAAAGACACACATTACACTGCCAACATACACCATGCACTGATTGTAGGTGAATGTGTCCGGGGCAGGTAAAGATACACACTACACTGCCAACATTCACCATGCACTGATTGTAGGTGAATGTGTCCGCGGCAGGCAAAGATACACATTACACTGCCAACATTCACCATGCACTGAGTGTATGTCAATGTGTCCGCGGCAGGCAAAGACACACATTACACTGCCAACATTCACCATGCACTGATTGTAGGTGAATGTGTCCGGGGCAGGTAAAGATACACACTACACTGCCAAGATTCACCATGCACTGATTGTAGGTGAATGTGTCCGCGGCAGGTAATGATACACACTACACTGCCAACATTCACCATGCACTGATTGTAGATGAATGTGTTCGGGGCAGGTACAGATACACACTACACTGCCAACATTCACCATGCACTGATTGTAGGTGAACGTGTCCGCGGCAGGTAATGATACACACTACACTGCCAACATTCACCATGCACTGATTGTAGGTGAATGTGTCCGCGGCAGGTAAATATACACATTACACTGCCAACATTCACCATGCACTGATTATAGGTGAATGTGTCCACGGCAGGTAAATATACACATTACACTGCCAACATTCACCATTCACTGATTGTAGGTGAATGTGGCAGTGACAGGTAAAGATACACATTACACTGCCAACATTCATCATGCACTGATTGTAGGTGAATGTGGCAGTGACAAGTTAAGATACACATTACACTGCCAACATTCATCATGCACTGATTGTAGGTGAATGTGACCGCGGCAGGTAAAGATACACATTACACTGCCAACATTCACCACGCACTGATTGTAGGTGAATGTGGCAGTGACAGGTAAAGATACACATTACACTGCCAACATTCACCATGCACTGATTGTAGGTGAATGTGTCCACGGCAGGTAAATATACATACTACACTGCCAGCGTTCACCAGGTGTAACTGCTATACTCGGGACCTCATGCAAAAACGATGGGACACTCAAGTAGGAAGAAATAAACTGTATGAATTGAAACCAACAATTGGTTATACCTACCTGGGTTGTCAGTCAAGACGTGATGAGGTAATTTTACGACGATGTCGTATTGGCCACAGTCGGTTTACTCATGACTATCTGCTGAAAACGGATGGGGATGGACCCCCGATGTGTGTCTCTTGCGATGAGGTTTTCACCATCAAGCATATTCTGCTCGAATGTGTGGACTTATCGTCTGCAAGGGACTCACATTATGATGCAAGAAACCTGAAAGATATGTTCTCCCGCGTGAGCGCTCATGTGATAGTGAACTACCTGAGGGAAGTTGATCTGTATCATAAATTGTAACTGTGAAATGTGACTATCATAAATTGTAACTGTGAAATGTGACTAAGAAAATGCCTGCCTTTAAATTTGGTGCTATGACTTTTTCTGCTTTTAAAAGACAATGTAATGAATATATGTTTTTGAAATAAAACTCAATCTAGTATGTACTTACAATGTTTATTAATGCAAACTTGTTCTCGTCACTATATGACTGGAATAATGCCGATGTGACGCAAAACCCAACTCAACTCAACTCAACTCAACTCAACTCAACTCAAACACTTGGTGCCGTTGCTATGCCATAATCAGATGCATTTGATATAGTTTGAATCTAATAAAGGACTCTGCATTATGTACAAATATCGAAAAGCTTTTGTCTCTTGTATGTAGATAGCTACTAGGTGACAGTCTGCATCTTTCGTGTAGGCACTCGTGAAGAGCAACCTCCTCGTGGTTAGTGCTGGGTAATGTTGATACCCCTTCCACCGTTTGGATCCAAAATAGGTCCTCAGCACCCCATTGCTGGTCGTAAGAGGCGACCAAATCGGGCAACCTGTTTGCTGTTGGTTGCGCCCCTATGTCGGTGGAGGAAGGGATTCTGGTGGTTGAGAGAAATAGGAACCAGAAACCGTGTTCCTTTTGTCCAACACATCACTTTGACACCGACACGTCATGGACCCGGTCAGTGGACTGGTCATGTTTTGCACTGTTCATGGAAAATATATATATTGGGAATAATGTGCATTACTTTAATTCTTAATATTATTGACTGACTGAGTTTGGTTTTACGCCGCTTTTGGCAATATTCCAGCAACATCACGGCGGGGGACACCAGAACGCTTTGACGAGCCAACGCTTTAACCATTAGGCTACCCCACCGCCCCCTTAATATTATTGACATCATTGGAAACTATATTATGTATCTTTGCCTCGGGTACTAGGCGGTTGTTCATGGTCCAATCTTGTGAAATTGACCTCCAAATAACGTATATAACCGTTTTTGTTGGTCATAGGCCGAATCAGTCTGACATTGAATTCGTAGATATATACAGCTATGTGTGTCAATCTCTGGAGTATAACACCCCTGTATCTCTGGCGTCAGCATCTTGCATATCCTGTGCTTGTTTACAGTGTTCTTGTTGACGCTCCATGGTGGGTGGGGAGCAGGGGTACTGGATCATATTCCTTGTGGTTCACGTTTAGTGGAATGTTCATGGAGAGAACAATCTCTCAATCTGCTATCAATCAAAACATTTGCAAATATAGTGGCTTCTGTCTCTGCGCATAGAACGTTAAACTCTTGTCGTGGCATCATCGTTGTCTCTCTGGTATATCAGAGGAAGACATTACTACAGAACTGCAACGTTTTACCAGTAAGAAAGAAGGCATCATTACCAAAACTTAAGCATATCTCTTGACGTTTTCTCGTTCATCCCTTCCAACATCTATCAAGGCAGGACATTTTAATATCAGAGTGAATGTGCATGTGCATGTCCCCAATCCACTCCGATGTTAGAGACCGCCTCAGTGTTGTAGTGGTCAGAGCGTCTGCCCGGAGAGTGGAAGGTCGAAGGGTTCGACCCCGGCCCGCGTCATACCAAAAGACGTTAAAATATGGTACTTGTTGGTCCCTGCCTGGCGCTCAGTATTAATGGGTACAACAAGGACAGGTCGGCTCGGAGTCAGTATACTGTGTCAGAGTTGGGTATTCATGCTTCACTGCGGCATGGTATCTCAGAGGTCTAGGACTATAAAACCAGTTTAAGTCTGGGCTAATACAAGCAGCCGCACATACAGATACACACTCATGCACGTTGGCATATGAGCGAAATATTCTCAAGTACGACGTTAAACCCCATGTCACCTAACCTTCGATGTTAGAAATGTCAACATTCGCTGTAGTATGTCATCGTTATGGCGATCGCCATGACGGTTCTGACTGCGACAAAGATTACAAGTGCACGAACTCTGATGGCGCACGTCCTGCTTCATCAAGATCCTGCCCTGTGTGACAACGAGATTAAGAATTATGAAACTCACATATGAGAACATTATTTCATACCTGGATGCCAAAAAACCCAGTTAAGTCAAACTACAACTCCTTCATACATAACGTATGGTATTGCAGTCACTCGCTCTGTGGCAGTGTCCTCTACTGCGTGTCAGACTGACTTGACTTGGGTCACAAAAAGAGTTAAAACTAGCTAGCATGTAGTTTGACATTCCGTTGAGACAATACAGCGATTATCATTCCTTTTCTCCTCTTGGAGATAAAGCAATTGGAGGAGCTTTTATTTTGGTACGGCAGGGTATCATGCACAGCGCTGGATCTCGTAATACCAATCTTCAATCAATCTTTATCAGGGGCTAAAGCTACTGGAGGAGCTTCTATTTTATTGCGGCAGGGTATTATACATAGCCCTGTCTCACTTAACACAAACCTTCAGATTGTAGCTGTTAAGTCTGACCCTGCACATTGCACTAACACTGTGTAGCTTGTATGATATTCCATCGTTTTCTTATTTCGACAATCAGATCTTCAAAATTGCATAACACCGACAATGAGCACACACTCAAATGGCAAATGCCCCTTGTGGCAGGTGGTAATAAGATAATGCATCCTACAATAGGCCTATTATGCCCTGTCGGTTTCACTCCCATTATGACTACTTCCACTTTGACTACCCGTCCAATACACAATTTGTTCCAGTCTAATGTTGTTTTATTACTAGCTCGCTCCCCTCCATCAGTAAGACCAGTAGTTCACAGTAAACGTACTCAAACCAAAGTGGTCATCTTTGGAACGGGACCAGCAAAGAAAAGCAAACATAAGTATATGTTCAACAATGAAACTGTTGATATTGTTGACAATGATGTCTACCTTGGAATAAAGTTTCACCGAAATTGTAAATTCACAAAGGCTATTAAGGCACTCCACGACCAAGCATTAAAAGCAGTTTATATTATCCTCTCAAAGGCGAGAAATCTCCACATTCCTATTGATTGTTTGTTTAAATGTTTTTACTGCATGGTCCTACCAATCACGTTGCGAGGTGTGGGGACATTCAAATATAGACATTTTAGAAAATCTTCACGGGTTATTCATGGAATCTGCCCAGAAACTACGCAAAGGTACACCGTATCCTCCATGCTCTATGGGGAGAATGGACGCCTTCGTATCTCTGTATATATTAAAAAGCAAATAATTTCATATTGGTTTAGACTTGCTACTAATGTCAGTTAAAATTCATAATGTTTTATCACGAATGCTAGTAAATAATATGTATGCTTCACCATGGCCTACTATTGCTAATGTATATTAGACGTATATGGTTTGTCACTGACCGACAATGGCTGAATTCCACAGTATTTGAGCGTTTGTCAATATATTCAAAAATGGCATGCCGATCAGAAAAATTCCCATGAGGGTTTAATTTATAATCTCCTTCAACCTCACTTTGGCGAAGAACGGTATATGCATCTACCTGGTAAATTATCAATCCCGCTTTACAAATTCCTCCAGCTAGGGTCCATGCAGGTAGCAAAAGTACTGTACGTCCCCATGGACCCTAGTATGGTGATCTACCTTCTGTTGTTGGTGATCTATAGCTTGTTTTTATATCGTACTGTCTATACTGATTAAACTTTATGATAGCGTACTAGTTTTAAATGTGTATCTGTGATGCTCTAGCTTTTTTACTGTCCTTCGATGACAGGCTTTTATGTTCTAAATTTATTGATTTAAATATTGATGTACATTAACTTGCTCTCGTCACGATATGGCTGAAATAGTGCCGATGTGACGTGTAATATTAATTAACTCACTCACTTTAAAACCTGTGGAGACTGGTCGATGGTCCAAAATATATCATAATAAACAATGAATGATACAAGATCCCTGATTCACTTAGTTTCTAAGGATTCAAATATGGGTAGATCTGGGAGTCTCCCAAATAGGTTTATTTCAAAGAGTAGACAAACTGGGTGTAATCACCTATACAGGTACAGAACATTATTAAGTGTAGGGATGCTCCAATATATGTTTATGTTCATGAGTAGACGGGACTTGTCATATTGGGAGTAGTCACAATGGCAAGGGTTCACTTTTATGACATGTAATAAACCCTGTTCAGTGAGTCAGTCAGTCTGAGAAACCTTTATTTAATCCTTGTAACGTAGGTGTATGTAATTTGTATTTATACAAACAGTGACGGGAAGAATTAAACATATTTGCTCTTTTGTGGATAACAACTTAAACATACACGCAAAACGGTATAATTTGGAAAATGCTAGCCATACTAGCGAAAAATATAACAATCCCTATCCAGTTTCGACTCATAGAATACGAAGGATGCAGATGAGTGCAGTTATACTTATTTATAGAATGGGTTCCTAGTTGGTCGCAGAATACGGCGAAAAACAACAACACTTACTTTAAACATGATCCCAACTTTTTTTTAAATGTATCTATTCACGCGTCAGATGCACAGTTGCATTAATATAAAGCACAAATGGGTATCATTAAAATGGAGTTTGTTCCTGCAGTTCTCATGTGTAAATATGTCACATGCAAGATACATTATGTATATCAACAATATAAACTCAAATAGAACAAAAAATGTTTGAAATAGTTAAGTCTATACACTCTCCTGACATTGATATCGGAGCAACATTAAAGTAGGGGATCCTTGGGAAAAGGAGAAACTGAAAGAAGTAGTGATAAAATCCTTCCTAAATGTACAAAAAAAATATAATCTTAGTATATATCATCTTTACAAATTTGTATATTTTTGTAAATATGATATTGACAAATTGTAAAGTAGGGTAAATAACCATTTTTTTCGTATGTGGTATATTATTATTACAGATGACACGATTATCGGGAAAGTGAGTTTATTTTCAAGTCATGTTGGAGCAACATTTCAGAATCGTGGTGCTAGACACTAGAAATGGGTTTCAATCACTATGCCTTCGGCGTGACGATCAAACTCTTGGCAACTACTTAACTCCAGATTAATGATCAACATTTGAAATTATCACAGGTTTAAATGATATGGATGTGCACTTTTCGATACCAAGTTAGAGTCTTCTGTCTAACCTATGTAAGGTGACCAAGACGATATTTCGTTTATATTTTGCTTAGATACATACGCTACGACCTCCGACATGTGCATCAGGTCTGAGAGTGATCCCTGTTCAGTGAAGACAACTATCGAAACGAGGATGTGTGGAGTCAGAGAGATATACAACCTGCATACGTCTGTGGGGTCATCAGCATTCTGCTTTGGTAAGTAAATTCATTTATATTTACCCTTGTATGACACACACGCGCGTTACAATTTACAGTATCTTTGTTTACCCACATTTAGGTGCATCTTTCTGCATCCTAAGTACTATAGATTCGTTAACGAAACGTTTAAAATGGATTGAGTTGATTTAAATATTGCGAATGTGATAAATTGTTGACGTTTTTCAACATGATACATATGAACATGCCATTAGCATTGTCACCGTTATTAGATCCATCCAATACGTACACATACTTACTTAAGCACAGCCAACACATAGACGTATGTGTGTGGATCAAACGACCGCGGTCCAGGTGACTGAAATGACGTAAAGGATATAATTTCATGATACTTTGTGTTTCAGAGTGCACCGGGCGTATGCTGGACATCCTCATCATCTCCGATGTTTCACGCTCAATTGGATCCACGACGTTTGAGAAAATGAAACAATTTCAAGAGTCATTGCTGACATCCATTGACATAAGCCTGCAGACTGATGTCATTGCTTTGATTGAGTTTTCAAAAAACCCCAGAGTACTTATTCCTCTGGATTCGCCCATTTCAGTGAAGAAAGCAGATGTCCTGTCAATGATAAACCAGCAACAATATGAAAACGGACCTTCTACCGAACTTGCAGACGCCCTCGACATGGCAGTAACTGAGGTTTTCATTGCACAGAAGGGCGACCGGTCAGATGCCGAAAACATGGTCATCTTGTTCACTGATGGCCTGGTTACGGTTTCAGAAATGACAGACTTGACTTCTGTTATTGGTCAGCTTTCTGCAAAAGCAGAATTACTTGTTGTTGCCAGCAGTGGGGTAAATTCCGCTATTCGAGCAATTGCTTCGGAACCGAAGGATGCCCACATCTTCAATCTTGATGGTCAAAATGAAGTAACGAAGATTAAAGACAAGATTATGGCATGTTCTCCAAAGATGACTGGTGTTAGAATGGTGGAATGAAAAGAGGATGAATATGTGTGAAAAATTATCTTTCACATACAATAAATATATGCATCCGATGCATAATTGTTATTTTCATTATGAGTCATTAAAATGCAAACTTGTTACGTACGATGAACATTTTGCATCAAGTTTAAAATAACGTCAATAAAACCCTTATCAAGACGCACCTGGGATGTGTACCATGGCCGTGTTAATGACCGATTCCATGCATCGTTCTCATCATATACCCCATAATTACAATAATTACACCCAAACCAACTACCCTTTTAATTATACAACTATTGCACATAGAATAATAATAGAACACATCCTTATCACAGTCTTGATGGGCACAATACTTAACGGTCAAAGTTCTGAATAGTATCCTTATTCTGTGATTCTTTGTCTGTTGGTAAAAACTGTGGTCAGTCCATTGTGTCGAGCAAACACACGTACAGATACCAACATAAACACACATACACACAAACAACAAACAAACAGAATATCTTCATTTAATATGATACATTGACGACATTTTCCCATGTCAAACGCTCAAGGATCAACTATGAACTACCGTACCTCCTTGAACTGTACCAAACACGATTCTGACTCCTGATAGTAATGACCTCTGACCTCATATCATCATTGACACAGGTAACGTTCTGTGGGCATACGCTTGGCGTATGTTTACTGGCATGGCCATGCCCCCTTCCACCATCAAAACTAACCCTTACGTAGACAATTCTTCCGCTATTTTACTGTTGTCCTTATATACAAAGACCACCTTGTAAACATCTTGATATATACACCTGGACAAATTTATGCCAAGCGCCATAAATATGTTAACCTCTAACAGAACAACACTCTGCAATAAAGAGGAACGTATAAGCCATTCTTAGACGAATTTATTGCGTTTAAAGAGCAATTATTTCATGTAAATTCAATGGTAAAAAGGTCAACATTCAATACTTCAAAGACAAGGATGTCGCCGACACCACGGCAGCCTATGTTGTTGTGTTTCTGTTTAACTGAGTCCACAAAGTAGCGTCCAAGTCAGTACTTTGTATGGCCGCCATTGGCAGCAATTACTGCTCGGCACTTTTGCTCTGTCAGATTTCTTGCCCTCTCTTCCCGCAATGCAATAGCCAGTTGGGGAAGCGTCTGAGGTATGTTATGACGTTAACGTACACGTCGATCGAGATGATCCCATACGTCTCTTTTCGGGTTTAGATCTGGTGATCGGAAAGGCCATGGTTAGACATTGGCTTAAGAATGGGTGAGCGGACCGTGACGGTGTTGAATGAGAAGTAGCGCTGTCATGCTGGGAGAACACTCCCTGTCGGTCCATAATCGGAAGCATGTGACTTGCAAGGACTTCATTGATGTACCGGTGTGCTGTCAGATGCACTCCACATCATGACACCGACCTGTCGAATGCAATTAGGGACAAAACGGCCGTTGCTAAGTCGGTAAAACTATGTCTTCCATGTCGCCGGTTGAAATCGTGATTCATCACTGAACCAGACCCGCCTCAAGTTTCTAAGGTTCCAGTTCCGGACTCGCGCGATTGCGCCGATGGAAGACTCTAAACATTTGCGTCAAAAAGTTGATGATGGAAGTGAGCAGCCCAAATGTAGCGGTCGGGAGAACTGGTCCGCAAGAAACTATCCCAAAGGCGCGATATAATGCACTGGTGAACCTTGAAATACCGGGCAACTGCAGACTGCGACTCACCAGCTTCAGGGCGGCCTGTGGCGATGTTTGGATTGGCGGCACACAGTCTTGACATGATGATTTCCTCTTTTGCAGGCAAAAACAAATGACAAAATTAAGACAATTTTTGCCTTTTTTTATAATGATCCATACTGCATGCTTTGCCGCTTAATTGCACATGTATTTTGCCTTGCATGTTTTCTTGGTGCCGTTTTGGCGAATACTTCTTCAAACGATTCTAAAAGAAGGAGAAAAGTTAAAATTGCCGCGTTTTGGAACAGTAGCTGTTTACAATCACATAAATATTACATTTTGGAAAGAAATAATATATTTGTATTGTTTTGCCACATGAGTCCAATATACTCAAAATCACCAATGCGTTTCTTTTTTTAAGAGTCTATGTTCAATCAGCTTGTGTATGATGTGGTAATAATATTCATTTAAAGGTCACAGGCAACGTAAAACACAACTTTGCAGATTCTGATACATTTCGGTATGGACATACCGAAACAAATCGTCAAAAATGCAAATTCAACTTATAAAGTTGAAAAATAACACGATGAAAAAAACCGCGCGAAATCGGAGTTCAAACGTTTCACTAATTTTCCCCAGACTTTTCTGGGGAAAACGGGTTTCAACAGCTGGGCTGCGCTCATAGCACGTGCGCAAGGAAATAGAGTCGTGCAGCTTGGAAGCGGGTTGTCGGGTGAATACTCGGTGAAGGCGTTGGTGTGAGCTATTTTTCTAATGTTTTGTTGATATCTCACAGGCGCGAGCTTTTTATATGTTATGACAGTAAATAAACTGTTTATATAATTTCATTTGTCTATTTCACCACACCTTCTTCTTACCGAGACACTTTCTTAGTTCGATACTTAAAAGCAATGTCATTATTTAGCGTTGACAGAATTTCGAACTGTGATATAGATATGCCGTTGTCACTGACAAAACTCAATGTCTTGTTTTATTGACACCTGTGTGTCTGCCTGCCTGTCTGCTAATGACAATATTCAATACACAGCTGCTATCACTGACCACATGCAATTTGAACCAATCAGGCTATACACCATAAACAAAATGCATTGATTTATGGTCCGAGTTCGGTCTCTGTCACATTATGTAATTACACAGACAGGCAGGTGTGATACTTAAACACATGACATGTTATGATGTCTGTTGGTTGCAAAATGTTATACACAAAAAATGAGCATGTATTTACAAAACCCAACATCTCTCTCTATATATACACACAATTAGCCGTGAAGGCATCTGCAAATGAACCAGCCGTTACACTTGAGTGCACACCCACCCGCTCTGACTGGGTTCGGTATCCCGGCTGCTTCGTTTCTTGGGAAGTAAACCGAAGTACACAATTTTGCACTCTAGATTTGCGATTGTAAGCTTATAATTTTGTTTATATATTTTTTCGTAACCAGCAATGTATATTATATGTCATGAATAAGTGATAATTGTGTTTTAATTGTTTGATTTTTTGGTTGCATGTGACCTTTAACATCTCTATATATATACACACACAATGAGCCGTGAGGGCATCGGCAAATGAACCAGCCGTTTCACTTGAGTGCATACCCAACCGCTCTGACTGGGTTCGGTATCCCGGCTGCTTCGTTTCTAGGGAAGTAAACCCAAGTACAAAATATTGCACTTTTGATTTGCGATTGTATGCTTTTAATTTTGTTTATATGGTTTTTCATAATCAGCAATGTATATTATATGCCATAAATAAGTGATAACTGTGTTTTAATTATGTTTGATTTTTTGGTTGCATGTGACCTTTAAGTAATTTTCTACACTTTAAGATCCTCTGTCTCATACAAGTGCCTCCATGGTTTGGCTCCCTCCTACTTGTCTGAACTCCTACATCCGTATGTCCCCGCACGCAACTTGCGCTCAAACACACAAAATCGACTGGTCATGCCATCCTACAAACTGAAATCCTTTGGACACCGATCATTCTCTTACTCTGCACCTGTACTTTGGAACTCTCTCCCATGTGCCCTTAAAAGCTCTGACACAATTGACATTTTTAAGTCCAGACTTAAAACCCACCTTTTCTCAGTATATTATGCATAACTTCATCTGTAAATACTCCAGTGTAAATATTCTGTAGCGCTTTGAGCATGCCTTAGGGTGTTGAAGGGGCGCATTATATATATGCATTTATTATTATTATTATTCGGAGTGTTCTTGGTACAAAGTGTCTCCAAACACACCCCGTGAAGCATGTCCAGAAACAAACAAAGCGTCTCCAAACACACCCCTTGAAGCATGTCCAGAAACAAACAAAGTGTCTCCAAACACACCCCGTGAAGCATGTCCAGAAACAAACAAAGCGTCTCCAAACACACCCCGTGAAGCATGCCCAGAAACAAACAAAGCGTCTCCAAACACACCCCGTGAAGCATGTCCAGAAACAAACAAAGTGTCTCCAAACACACCCCGTGAAGCATGTCCAGAAACAAACAAAGTGTCTCCAAACACACCCGTGAAGCATGTCCAGAAACAAACAAAGTGTCTCCAAACACACCCCGTGAAGCATGCCCAGAAACAAACAAAGTGTCTCCAAACACACCCCGTGAAGCATGCCCAGAAACAAACAAAACGTCTCCAAACACACCCCGTGAAGCATGTCCAGAAACAAAGTTTCTCCAAACACACCCCGTGAAGCATGCCCAGAAACAAACAAAACGTCTCCAAACACACACCGTGAAGCATGTCCAGAAACAAACAAAGTGTCTCCAAACACACCCTGTGAAGCATGTCCAGAAACAAAGTTTCTCCAAACACACCCCGTGAAGCATGCCCAGAAACAAACAAAGTGTCTCCAAACACACCCCGTGAAGCATGTCCAGAAACAAACAAAGTGTCTCCAAACACACCCCGTGAAGCATGTCCAGAAACAAACAAAGTGTCTCCAAACACACCCCGTGAAGCATGCCCAGAAACAAACAAAGTGTCTCCAAACACACCCCGTGAAGCATGTCCAGAAACAAACAAAGTGTCTCCAAACACACCTTGTGAAGCATGCCCAGAAACAAAGTTTCTCCAAACACACCCCGTGAAGCATGCCCAGAAACAAACAAAGTGTCTCCAAACACACCCCGTGAAGCATGCCCAGAAACAAACAAAGTGTCTCCAAACACACCCCGTGAAGCATGTCCAGAAACAAACAAAGCGTCTCCAAACACACCCTGTGAAGCATGCCCAGAAACAAACAAAGCGTCTCCAAACACACCCCGTGAAGCATGTCCAGAAACAAACAAAGTGTCTCCAAACACACCCCGTGAAGCATGTCCAGAAACAAACAAAGTGTCTCCAAACACACCTTGTGAAGCATGCCCAGAAACAAACAAAGCGTCTCCAAACACACCTTGTGAAGCATGTCCAGAAACAAACAAAGTGTCTCCAAACACACCCCGTGAAGCATGCCCACGGGGGTGGGCATAACTTTAAAATAACAGCAACAATTAAGGGCAAATAAGTAGTTAGAAAACGGGCTGTAGAACGCCATCAGCTGAAGGTAGATCAACGTGCTAGGGAGCATGGGGACTTACAGTACATGCGCTACCTTCGCGGACACTAACCGGATTTACACCATCGTCGAAGTCTCTGGTCATAGTTAGGAATTTTAGCAAATATTATACAGTGGTAGTTAAATATAAAAAGCAATATTTGTGTAATTTCATTTTGAAAACCCAGTTATATTGAAAAGCTTTTTCATGGATGAAACTTTGAAAAGTGATGCCTTGTGAGGAAAACAATCCATACAGCAATGTTCTCATCACATACGAAACCTTCAAATAATTAATCTTGCATGGCCAATACGACAACGTCGCATAATGACCTCCTCAAACCTGGACTGACAATACAGAACATGCATTAACGTTTAAAACTAAAATTGGACGTTAATATTTGTATGTATATTTATATTTTCACCTGGCTGTGCAATGTATAAAATATAACAATAACACAACTGTACTATGGGTCATATGACCCGAAATATTGAATAAACTTCTGTCTGTCTGTATTAACAGGCCAACAAGAGAATATGGGCCCCAGTTCACCTCAAATCAGTTAACTACTTTCCGTTACAAATATTATACATATTAGTATACAACGCCGCATGATAATTAATACGCTACACTATATGATAACGGTAAGCAAGGGTTGTGTTATGTATATCTTTGTGTGATGTAACTGATTACTTGAAACGAACAACAGTAAACTACGGTTATGACGAACACCAAGAGACCGCATATTTTACTTCGTGACAGTAATAGAGTGAGTACGGTTGGACGCCGCCTTGAGCAATATTCCGGCAATATTACGCCCGAGGACACCACGAGTGGTTTCAGTTCGTCATAACCGTAGTTCGTTATACTCACTATGTAAACAGTCGGCGGTGGAGCAGTGTAAACTTGTTTCTCACTTAACACAATAATAACAATTGTGAACACACATTAATAACAATTGTTTCAAGGTCATTTTGTTTGGAACTTGCTCGCATCTTCTGATCATTTTTCGTAGATACACAATGCCCCTATGGAGTGATATTCTGACATACTTAATCAATAAAATAATGATGTTGATTATGCAATGAATTGTCCAACACCTTGTCAGTGGATGCCCTTTCCTTGGCACTAACAGCATGCCTTAAGTCACATGATGACATAGGTCGTTGCTTCTACTATTGTTTTCGATATGCCTGTGGTACTTTCAATACGACCCTGAACATGTCCAGAGCTTCATGGAAAATTAACGCTTTAAACTTCTTTGGAATAGGCCATATTCAGCCTCAAAAGATTTAGCATATAATAATTAATTTATAGAGCGCCTATTTCCAAACGATATTGCGCTTTAAAGAGAAAAGATTGTAGACAATGTCTATGGAAAAGAGAGTTTGAAAAGATTAGTTTTGAGGGCAACTTTGAAAGCGTCCGCAGATTCTGTTTCTTTTAGGGCGAGTGGTAGAATGTTCAGAGATAGGGGGCTGCAGCAGAAATCCCATGGCTGTTATGACGTGAGGCTGTGTAAGCAGTAAAAAGGTAGACGAGCGGAGCAATCGGCTTGGAACATGGAAATGAACGAGGCTTTTAAGATATTGAGAAAACCTTTTCATAGATGTAGCTGTTTGTAAGAAGAAGAAGTTTGTATTGAATTCTGCTTGATACAGGAAGCCAGTGAAGAGTTTGGAGGATAGGTGTCACAGTTTGGTAGCGTGATGCACTGGCAACGAAACGGGTGGCTGAATTCTGAATCCGTTGGAGTTGTGAAAGGAGCTGTTGAGGAATGTTGTAATAGAGGGAGTTGCAGTAATCAAGTTTAAAGAGAACAAGGCTGGTCGTTAGAAGCTGGGCGGTGTTGAGGTCTAAGAGGTTTCGGATCTTGCTAATATTAAATATACGGTAGAATCATTCTTTGCTGAGTGATTTGATTTGATTTAGTAATGACATTGTTGATTCACAGATGATACCAAGATTTCTTGCAGAGTCGGACTGCGTGATAACATCTTGTCCAATTTGAAAAGATAAACTTTCAGGCACTGTTGAAAGTTGATGCCTGGATCCAATGATCAAGAACTAAGTGTTGGTGTCATTCAATTTCAGAATGATCAAGGTCATCCAGTCTCTCATTTCAGCAATGCATTGTTGTATCTTCCGTGCACAGTCTTCAGCAAGGTTAGGCTCCGCTGACAGATATAACAGATTGTCATGAGCATAGAGATGAAATTTCAGTGAGTGCTTTCGGACAATATCACCAATGGGGAGAATGTACAGACTAAACAGTAATGGTCCGAGGACAGATCCTTGGGGAACGTTATAGTGGCGTGGTGATGCAGTGGAGAGTATAGATTCCATTTTGACGGACTGAGACCTATCGGATTGGTAAGAACGTATCCAGTCAAGGACAGTTCCATCAATACCGACTCTGACCTTCAGACGCTGCAGAAGAATTTGGTGAAAAACATTATCAAAAGCGTTGGAGAGATCCAAAAGAACAAGATCTTGTCCTTTTTGATAAAGCCATGAATTTGTTTATATCATTAAATTCTGTGTCCCTTGACAGCAACGTGATAGGCAAGATTCAGGACAAGCATGCTAAATCTGCGGACCTCGACCTTGACATGTCTCGCTTGCAACCCAAGTACACTGTCGTCAGACTCCCCATTGTTCTCAGTGCCTCAGTGGTATCTCTTGGTTTGGTACCTCCTGATCTCTTGGCGCAGATCAGGAGAGTGCCCGGGTTCTCCACCGGGAGCACAACCCTTCTGACACTCTGGGTAATGCAGAAGGCTGCAGTATTGGGAAGTCTACATATTCTCCGGAAGTTCTTTGTGGGTTTGGGTAGTGTTTCCTTGGAGAAGTCCCATTCGCTGTCTGGGCTGCGTGTAGAGGGGGCAAGGGTCATGAGCTGATGATGACCCTTACCAGCCTGGCTGTGCCAGGATCACCCGAACCATCACTGCTGCATTTTCATCTTAATCTGTAAAACATGATAATAACAATCAGTACTTCTTCATTGCATCACTCAAGGACATGCTCTTATCGCATAACATATATACAGGTTCTATGTACAGGAAAGTTAGTGTTCATAGATTTTTGCTTGATGAGATGAGTTTTGAGCTTGGACTTGAAGATTGGCAGTGATGGAGAGGATTTAAAATCTGATGGTCGAGAGTTCCAGAGAGTAGCAGCAGCACGAGAAAATGAATATGCACCAAAGGTTTTGAGTTTGTACACGGGGACAATAATTCATCGTTCAAGATCTTTTATTTCAGTATCAAAAGCCTCTAGCCCAGAGTACATGTATATACACTCCTCACAAAAAATTAAGCAACAAGTATTTTCAGTGTAATATCTTTATCAATCTCGATAGCGATTTTTACCGGCATGTTACTGAAAGGTAAATAATTCAAGTATATATAACCTTTAGTCACTGTCACATTGATTTATCTGATAACATTGACAACACCACACGAACACAACCACCCTCAGAAACTACATGCAAAATGTGTGGCATGAATGTGCTCCATATTTCACACATGCAGTCTGATCGGTTAAAACCTACAAGTAATCATTCCTCTGGTACAACAAGCGGGTCATAACTACATTTTTATGGATGATAATGCCCGTTCATGGGTGATTATGGCCCAGAAGAGATCAACAACATCACACATATGGACTGGCCTGCAAGGTTACCTGATCTTAATCCCACTGAACATGCTTGGGACATTATTGGAAATCGTGTTTACGGTTTCTGTGTTCACCCCTAGACTCTGGATGAAATTGAACAGGCTTTACAGAGTGAATGGCAGAACATTCCACAACAGCAACTTTAAAGGCTCGTTTGGTCAATGCAAAGACGTGTAGAAGTTTGCATTGCTCGTGATGGGCATACGCGTTACTGAACAATGCTTCACAAACCAAAATTGACTTGAACTTTAATGTTAACATTTTGCTCCATCAATGCAGCACATTTTGCACGACTGTTTCACGGGTACATGATTTTGATAATTTATCTATTAAGTCTATTATTGCTCAATTCCATTTCATTTCATTTTGTTAATCGTGTGTACATTTGTTTCACCTTTCTATTGCATCAGTCCATGATTTGCAATTTCAATAAATGAAAATGTCACGAGACTAAACATTTGTGTTGCTTGACTTTTTGTGAGGAGTCTATATAGTGTATGTCTAGTCAATCACAATGTATAGCATTAACATTTATAATGGTACAGTTTCCCATCATCAGAATTAAATGAAGCGTTGGTAAAATTGTCAGTTGTCTGTTAGCTGTCCACAAACTGATGTCTGATTTGTGTGCACTTTAGAATATACAGTGTTAAAGATTCCGACTTAGTTTTATCTGTCATAACCTAAGGGACAGCCAGGTGTTCGAGGACGGATGGAGACGGCACAGCACAGGTTAATGCATAAATAACTTTGTCTGTGAACGTGCTTCTCGAACACCTGGCTGTCCCTTTCTCTGCACTCCTCCCTCGTAACAAACAGTGAACTGTGTCAATATTATAATGATAGTTTGTTAAACAACCTTATTATTTTTAGGACAAAAATTCTTCAAAAACCTCACAGAGTGGGTATGATGGTATGATTATGATCAGCGTTTCATTCAGTATGTTATGTTTATTAGTTTTTGAGTTAGATTGTAATTCATCGGTCTGCTTTTGAGCCAAACGGACTGTAAGTGCACTTCTTTACCCTGCAGATACATTCAAATTCGAGTCACAATGTATATCATTAACAATTATAATGCTTAAGTTTCCCATCACCAACAAGTAAATGAAGCATTCATAAAATTGTCAGTTGTCTCCGTTTTCTGTTATCATTCACCTATTTGACTTGTGAGCACTCTAGACTATACAGTGCTAAAGATAGAACAGTAATATTTGTCGTGGTTCTTAAACACTTGGTAGAAACATGTTTCTCAACTTGTTATACAATTGACATGAAGTGATGAAGGCATAATAAATATGACAATATATAAAGCGCCTATCTGCGCACTTGTGCATGCCGAATGAGCTATTACATCTTTATCCAAGCTAATCCAAGCTACCTTCTAGGTGCTAGAAGGTCAACAATCATATGACCTATCCCTCCGGGTACCCATTCACTGCTGGCTGAGCAGCGTCAATTTATAAATAAACTCATGGGCCCAGGGTGGCACTACATGTTTGGGTTGGAATTTGGTTCTTCTGCAACCCAATCTCGTCGAAATAAGCGACTAACGGGATCGGGTGGTCAGGCTCGCGAACTTAGTCGTGACATATCATCGTTTCCCATTTGCGTAGATTGATACTTGTGTGGTGATCAATGGGTTGTCAAGTCCAGAGTCGATTATTTACAGACCTACGCCATATAGCTGGAATATTGCTGAGTGCGGCGTTATACAACAACCAAACTAAAACCATACCTCATCGTGATATGGATGATAGATTGAAAGAATGAAGAAAATAAATCTCAGTGTTACAAATCATAAAAAAAAATAATTCCTGAGTGAACAACCAAACGCAATGCTCTCTATCCAGCTGCCCCTGTTAGTTAGAAATTGTCGATACCATATGACAGTACACGTGGTGCTGACTTTGAGTAAGTGAGTGAGTTAATATTGTAAGTCACAACGGCAGTATTTCAGCCATGTCGTGACTAAATCCAGTTACAGATTTATTTTTTTGTCAACGAAGGACAGTACAACAACTAGATTATCACAGATATGAAATAAAAACTAGTAATTAATCTAAAACATTCTAACTATAGTTGACAAGACAATATAAAAAGAGGCTACAGATTGCTAACATCTGAATGTAGATCACTATAATAGGGACCATGGGGACTCACAGTACATTTGCTTTCTGCATGGACCCTAGCTGGATTTACACCATCCATTCAGAAGTTAGTAATTTGGGACAATCGATCCATCAATAAAAACAGCATATATACTGAGGTTAGAAACAGTAGTATATTTAAATTTACTTTAATTGTTGGGACTTTGGTATTGATGCTTGACGATGAGGCATATATCTGGTGCAGCCGTGTATAAGTGAGGTTAGGTGAAAGTGGGTTTAACGTCGTGCTTGAGAATATTTCGCTCATATGACGACGTGCATGCGTGTGTATGTGTATGTGCGGCTGCTTGTACTAGCCCAGACTTAAGCTGGTTTTATAGTGCTAGCCCACTGAGATACCATGCTGCAGTGAAGCATGAATACCCCACTCAGACACATTATACTGACTCCGAGCCGACCAGTCCTTGTTGTACCCATGAATGCCGAGCGCCAGGCAAGGACCAAGTACCATATTTTAACGTCTTTTGGTATGACGCGGTCAGGGATCGAACCCGCGACCGCGGACGCTCTAACCACTACACCACGGAGGCGGTCCGTGTATAAGGAATTTTATAAGGAAACTCCAGACAATCCAACACCTGGTCCTCATTTTATACGCAATCAATGCAGGATTGAAAAGGCATAAGTGTCAGACCGATATGTGCAACATAATAATAAAAGTTCATATATATTGCGCATTTATCCATGCACACTGCATGCACAAAGCACATATTACCCCTAGTAAACGAGTACAGAACACACCCTGTGGACAATACAACCGGTTCCCTGTCAGGCGCTCAAGGTTCAAATTCAGACTACCATCGTATCATACCAGGTACCCAATTTTACTGCTGGGTGGACAGAGGCAATTCTTAACAAACTCACGTGCCTAAGGTGAGACCACATGTATTACATGTGCTTCGTTGTGGGGCAGGACTGAAGTCCTAGAAACTCTCAGGTGTCAAGCTGCCACACACGGTCACCCATCCGAGGACCTCCGTAACTGCTTACCTTCAACTGATGGAGACCACACACCGCCAACATACACAATGGATTCAGACTGTGCAATATATTACTTACAGTAGTCTCTGGCTCTGAGTGACCATTTCACAACTCACAGTATTTTGTTAGTTCCGTTTGTTTCATAATGGTACATATGATATTAATGTAAACTAAATCGTGTTTTTGTTTCATTTTGCAATAGTCCATGTTTACATTGGCGTTGTATCACAATGAATCACTGACATTCAGAAACAATAATTACATGCTGCATTGAAGAGCATTCTGTTGAGGCAAACAACACTGAAAATCATGTTATCCTATTAACTTTATCATTATGTTCGCAAAACTTTGTTGTAACGCTTTAATCAAACATTGCACGTTGAGCCTTTATATCATTGTATTTATCTGTAAACCATTGGCTTACAGACATACACAATGGGGACAGGCAGTCTGAGAGTATGGTGTAACAGCAACTAAGAAGATGTCGCACACAGAGAGCTATTATGAATTTATGACGTAAGCACTTGGACAGAAACCTTCCAGTCAGTATATCACAGTATGTAGTGCAATATATCTTAAATTATTGCAGTATATCCCAATATGAAGATCAGAGCAATGGACATAATCAATATTTTCTTAACGCCTCTCCATTTTGTTTTGTACTGTGGGTCCAAATATAGGACTGGACGTATTTTTCTAAACATTATTCTCACAGTGTGGGGAGTAGCGTGGTCGATGCCTAGCTCAACATAACGGATGTTATCTCACGGTCTTTCTGATTTTCTGTCGGTGTATAAAACTGACATAATGTTGCCTTGGGGTCAGTTAGATCAAGTTATTTTCTGAAAATGACGTCGTATTCATGTATCATTTATCATGATAAAAGGTTAAGTAAGTGAGTTTAGTTTCACATCGCTTTTAGCAATATTCCTGCAATATCACGGCGGGGGACACCGGAAATGGGGTTTTGTTGTAAAGCTTTGTTAAGTATTCGCCAATTTTACTGAACTCATGACAAACATCTTTTTAACATTACGAATTTGTTTTACAATACATTAGTTCACGTATAAACAGTACCTTTAAACTGAATGGAATAGTTTGCAAAATCAAGTTTAGAACAGTTGACTGAAGTAGGTGGCTACGTTTACACTAGTGAGTCTAAACTGTTGATGGGTAGTACATTTCTCCTAGCCCTTTAAAATCAAGCTTGGGGCTTGTGCTTTAGTAATCAGTTTACCTATTTTAAGAAGAGAGTATACTTAAGCTGCTAACTACTGCTGAATGATATACGGCGTTTGCCAATACGTTACTTCTGGAGCTGAAGTAGTCATACTAATAACACATTATATGGGGGTTTACCTCTAATAACACATAATATGGGGGGTTACCTCTAATAACACATAATATGGGGGTTTACCTCTAATAACACATAATATGGGGGTTTACCTCTAATAACACATAATATGGGGGTTTACCTCTAATAACACATAATATGGGGGTTTACCTCTAATAACACATAATATGGGGGTTTACCTCTAATAACACATAATATGGGGGTTACCTCTAATAACACATAATATGGGGGTTTACCTCTAATAACACATAATATGGGGGTTTACCTCTAATAACACATAATATGGGGGTTACCTCTAATAACACATAATATGGGGGTTTACCTCTAATAACACATAATATGGGGGTTTACCTCTAATAACACATAATATGGGGGTTTACCTCTAATTGCCCAAGCGCTGCAGCTTGCGGTGTTGGTGTTGGTGCAGCTGCCATGTTTAGACGCCACGTTGCTGCTGCTATAACTACAGCAGCTAGGGCCCACTATTGATTAAGTACTGGCGATTAGATGACTCTGAGGGTGAGGGTTCGAATCCCGCTTGGAACTCAACCCGATAAAAGTACTAGATTTTATACTTTACTGAAAAAGTGTGATCCAAAATATAACACGTGTTACATTTGACCACTTTCTAAATGCCATTGTGTATTCATAGCTTTCGGCCGTGGGAGCCGCGCCAGTTTATACTTTTAAGAGGGGTAAACAGAGTCCGTTGTCTTCACCACCAGTTGTCCGACTTCCCTGTTTTAGCTCCTTTGGCTGAGTTGGTTAGATGGCTGCTGTATGGGGGGCATCAGATTGCTGACGTTGTGCTGGCGATAAGATACCCGAGGGTGACTAAGTACTAGAATATGTACTTTACTGAGAAAGTGCGTCACCAAATATAACATGTGTTACGTTGGAATGCTTTGTGTCTTCATAGCAGTTAAACCGGGAGTGAAAAGGCACATTTTTAAATGGAAGCAATAAATAACTTTGAAAGCAATATGTGCAATACACACAATGTATACACCTACTTTCAGCTAGCAGTCAGACAAACCAGTTTTGAATGACGTGAATCAATTTTCCCGGGACGCGAGTACAGCTTCTCTGCCAAATAAGCAGATATTTATTTACTTTCAGCACATAACACACATAATGTTGCGAGGTTATTAAGGCAAAGTCAGCCTGACTTCTAACAGTATAGAAATGATATAACGAATAGCTCAATAGCTTATTACTCTAAGTAATACTACTACTAATAATAATATGTCCATTTATATAGCGGTAAAACCCTACACCAGGTACGCTCATAGCTCTAACGGAAAATAGAACATTTTATGAAGTTAATTGCTATAAAAGTTTTTAGTGGAGAAGGGTTTTGAGATGGCACTTAATGTTTTGAAGGGTTGGAATTCCTATTCGACTGATGCCATGTTCTGGTAAGACATGACTTGTATCCAAATGATTTGAGGTTCCACTTTGGTACACGGAGCAGATTAGACGAGCATGAACGCTGAATTCTTGTTGGCATGTAAGGAGAGGGGAGTTCTTGAAGATACGGACGTGCAATACCATGAATGCACTTATAAGCAAGTGTAGTGAGTGAGTGAGTTTAAATTTAAAGTCACATTGGCAGTATTTCAGCCATATCGTGACTAAGATAGTTGTAAATTTATCAATATATAAAAACAAAGTCTACAAAGGACAGTAAAACAACTTGATTATCACAGGAAGAGATTTAAGACCAATAATCTAAAAAAATGTTTCAAATATAAATGACAATACAATATGAAAAACAAACAGGCTACAGATTGCCTACAACGGAAGGTAGATCACCATACTAGGGACCAAGGGGACTTACAGTACATTTGCTTCCTGCATGGGCCCTAGCTGGATTTACATCATCCCTTCAGCTGTTAGCAATTTAGACAAATCTAGCCATATATTAAAATGACACATATTCTACGATTAAAAATGTGGAAAGTTTTAATCTACTTTGAATGTTTTGGGACTTACGTACCCTCTCAGGACAACAATAATTGACAGTACTTTTACCCCCTTTGAGGATACAGCCACTAACAATCGGAGTAACTAATTTAAACTTCAAATCATAAAATATGTATCTATTTAGTGACTTAATGAGAACTGATATTATTTTAAAATATCCTTCATAGTTCATGATTTGAAATAGTTATCCCCTGTGATGGAATATTCCATACAGTCAAGCAGTACATGCTTGACCGTGGATAAGCATGTGTAGGTGTAGTTAATGCCATTTTCAAAAGGCAACCGATGAAGAGACATCTGGATAGCAGAGATGTTTTTTGGGGAGTAGCTGTGTTCTGGATTCGTTGAAGCTTTAGGATGGACTCTTGTGAAGCTGCAACCACAAAAGTGTTGCAGTAGTCAGGTCGTGAGAGAATCAGTGTTCTCACCAGAGCAGCCGCAGCATCCTGTGTCAGGAGATGTCTGATCTGTCCAATGTTCCGGAGATGGATGTAGCTTTTTCTGCATACCCGCGTAATCTGTTTCTTCATGGAGAGGTCAGATTGGAGTGAAACGCCAATATTTTTTACATATGAGAAACCTGAATGACTTGATTTCCACCTTTCAACTGGCATGTTACTTGTGCCAACGTGTTCATTTAGTTTAAGTTTGTTATTGACCATTAAAGTACCATTCTACCATGAATCAAGAAAATACTAGATTCTGATTGGTTGTTCAGAAAAATCAGACGGCATCAATTGTGGATTGACGCTCATCTGATTGTAAGGCCGCTTCACCGCGCATTGACAAATCTTATTGTGAGAACTACTTCCGTTTGACCACAATGATGGCGGATCATAACAACAACTCCATGGATTTTGACGCTGACTTTCGAATTTTCCACACAGGCAATTGGAATTTTTTGGATTAAAAATGCGTTTGATTTCATTGCGCTTCACTGCGCACGTATAGAACACTGCCGCACTACTTCAGCTTGACCACCAACATGACTAATATCAACACAACAGACGGGATGGAAATGCTGATAAAACATTTATTTAAACTCGAAAAATACAGTTATATGATTTCCCCCAAACAATTATGAGGGAACTTCACTATCATATTACCTTCTATTATAAAAATATTCAAACTCAATTACAATACACAGCCCCATACATAAACAAAACAATATCTAACATATAAATCAGAAAGCCTTGTAAAAATACATCCCTATTTATACAAAATATGCAGCAAAACATTCGTAAACATTTACCTACCTGGTAAATGGTATATTTAATTCCGTTTAGAATGGGAAATTTGCAAGATAGATCTAACGGTCTGGCGAAACACCACATTTATGCCACTCATAGCCATACTCCATCATATCCCGTTGCATCGTTCACAAAATAATTCTGCTCTCTGCCAGTTTCCCCGCAAGGTTGTCACTGTTATGTTCATCTACTTTGAAAAACGCTTGGACACAGCCCAGTCCCAAACGATGAAAACAAAGTTCCAAGGAATCACAAGTTAGTCGCATGTACAATAAGCAGCAGTACTGTCACTCTTTTGTCGCATGCCGGGGTGGAGGCAGTACATGAAATCATGATCGGCCGGTCATAAAAATCAACAGTCTTTGATAAGTTACAGGTCGTAGGTTGATCAGGAAAGGATCTATTCTTCGATTCTGCAGGGTTCAGATTCAACAGTCAGTCAAGTATTGTCCACTGTCACTTCAAATTTCAACCTTTCGCAAAATGTAAACAACACTGGCTCGTCCGCCATTTCAAACTGTTGCGTAACTGTCTACTTCCAAGAAAATAAGTAGGTCAGACGATTTCATTATAGTGTGGCCAGGGGGGTACAGTTTCACGGCACACAAAACAATAGGCTGGTTTTAGTCGTGTGGAGTTGGTATTACTCGGGTATTACCTAATTGCATTGAATAAACAGTAGTTTGATTTCTTTGGACAGAATATTGTTATGTTGTAATGTTAAAAAAATACGAACAGCATCTACCGCTCCCTTCACAGACGAGTTCAATTCGCCTCTCGTCCCATGGCGGATTACGCAGTGTCTTCCGCAGAGCGAGGAAGTTCGATTTTAAATGGGTCATGGTAGAATGGAGATAACCCTAGTGTGTTTGAAAATCAGAGACATGCTTTACTGAATTGATGGCGACTAAATATTTCAATTGAAACCTCACGCTACGCGTTCGGTTCCAATTGAAATTTAGTCGCCATCAATTCAGTAAAGCATGTCTCTGATTTTCAAACACACTAGGTTTATCTCCTAAATGTATACTCCTGAAACGAATAGGGAACACCTGAAAGTACAAGTGTTTCTTTATTCTTTTCCAGGTTTCCTCACAAGCTTTGTATTGCACTGTGGGTGAAATTCTGGAAAAATATAAATGAACACTTGTACTTTCAGGTGTTCCTTTAGTCGTTTCCAGGAGTATATTTGATAAAATCATGTTCATGATATGGTTTGAATTGCAAATTGTCCTCTTCTTTTGGTTGATATGTCCTGTAAATGTCGAAAGGGAGTTGTAATTCTTGCACACCACAGATGTTTCTATTTGCATGTTGGTATGCAATGATCATTCTGTGTTTCTCCATGTACTGGTAAGATGGGGAAGCTAGCAGGATACTTCAACGATAAACAACAGAGTGTGTGAGTGAGTACTTAAGTATGGTTTTGCGCCGCTTTAAAGCAATAATCCAGCAATATCACGGAGGGGGGCACCAGGAATGGGCTTTGCACATTGTACCCATGTGGGGAATCGAACCCGGGTGTTCGGCGTGACGATCGAATGTTTTAACCACTAGGCTACCCCACTGCCCCAAACAACACATAGTAAACCAACATTATATACTCATATACATTTGTATGTAACATTAGGCTTCCATGCCATTGTTCACTCTCATTACTATCAGTGATACTGTGGACGTTTTCCACTGTACTGTTCTGACAAACACACAAAGGTCCACGCTGAGAAAATGGATACACCGTTCTGTGAGTCTTACGTGGCGAAGTGGGTGTGTTTAAATGGATCAAATATGAGCACTGATTTGAGGGAGAATAGTCAATATCATTACTTCAGAAATACCATTTGTGCTTTGGTTGGAAGACAAACAAGAGAGCTATATATAAGTATCTGAGGATGTCTGGAGGGAACATTGGCTGAACACAACACAGTAACCAGTACCAGATTACTTCCAGATCAAAGCGACGTCATGGGAAAGGTATGTTGGCTTCTGTTCCTTCTTGCTGAGTGTTACAGCCCGGGCTAATCTAGTAAAAATATATGGTATTACATTTTGATTGGTATTGTGTTTATAAAACATTTCACATGCCCCTTTCGTACGTGAAGATGTATATCAGGGTTAATGTATATCAGTAGTTCATGTTTAATGGGACGACATCCGTGGGTGCAGGTCCCACACAAACCCAAGAACAAGGGTTTGGTATCGATAGCCCACACATTGTAATCAGCATTTATCTTCTTTTAAAAAGTTCTGACTCAAATTCAAATGTTCTGTAATTTGAATATATAAGATTCGACCCAGACCTCACTTAGACGGGTGGTAGAATGGGCCCGGTTCTATCAATCGGCTGGGCACGTACATACTCCACTTATAAGTTTGTTATGGTCAATTCAATTTTTAATTAAAGATGTATTACAATGCGTTGAGTCATATGCCAGAGACGGCGGTGGTTCATTTGCCAGTCTGGTGATTTTGACCTCGGAATATTGTTTATCAACAACTTTGTGTCACGGGGCGAACCAGTCTGGCATTAGATAAATACAGTGATCCGTGTCATGTTCACTTGGGTATAACACCCCTTATCCCTGGTGATAACATCTAGGTGCAGTTTAACACTAACCTTGTTGGTAGTCCATGGTGGGTGGGGAGCAGAGGTGCTGAATCACTTCCTGTTATCATGTCACAAATTCAAGCAGGTTCATCTCGAAATGAAGAGGCGTCTGAACGAAATAGACCACTCTAATGAAAATAGTTCTATAATCATGGGCTCTGTTCCTGGTAATCGGCGCTATGGACTGTCTTCCGATTATTCTAAACCGGTTTGCTCGTTCAAAAACTATCTCTGGCATTTGTTTCTAAAACACGTCACTGTTTCACTTCTGGGGTTATGAGCAGCATTAAACAACAACCAAATCATTGTGCACGGAGAGCTGCATGCAGGTAGCATTGTCCCCAGCATGGTGCTCTGCCTTCGGTTGCTGCCGATCTATAGTCTGTTTTCAATATGTGCTGAAGGGTGGTTTTATTTTCAAGTTTCATGCTAATTTGAAATCTCTCTATCTGTGATGATCCAGTTGTTTTACTGTCCTTTGTCGACAGATTTTGTAATATAACATAAAATATTATGAATGAATGACTAGCATTAGTCAGGATATGGTTGAAATATTGCCATTGTGACTATACATGTTCACTCACTCACTCAAAGACAAGATAGCGCTTTTAATGAGTTCCTTGAAATAAAACATCAAGTTTGAATAACGCCTGATGTGTACAAATGCCACAAGAAGTATGTCCATACCTCACCTTTGAAAGCCTCTGTATCTTGCTTTGGTGGTAGTTTAACGCCGCACTCAGCAATATGCCAGCTAATATATATGCAATATACACGTTGGCGGTCTGTAAATATTACGATGATGTGTCAACCAGTCAGCAGGAATGACCGCCCAATCTTACAACAAGCATGGGTTGCTGAAGACAAATTCTAACCAGGATTTTCACGGGTTCGCTATCTTGGATCAGCTTTAGAAGTTCGGTGGTGGAGTTTGGAATATGCGCATGAATACCACTCATTTCACTTCCCCTGACTCAAAGCTAGACATCCACCCCAGAATAATTCCTAACTTTACCCGTCTATGACTCATCTTCACTTATAAGTTTGTTATGGTCAATTCAATTTTTAATTAAAGATGTATTACAATGCGTTGAGTCATATGCCAGAGACGGCGGTGGTTCATTTGCCAGTCTGGTGATTTTGACCTCGGAATATTGTTTATCAACAACTTTGTGTCACGGGGCGAACCAGTCTGGCATTAGATAAATACAGTGATCCGTGTCACGTTCACTTGGGTATAACACCCCTTATCCCTGGTGATAACATCTAGGTGCAGTTTAACACTGACCTTGTTTGTAGTCCATGGTGGGTGGGGAGCAGAGGTGCTGAATCACTTCCTGTTATCATGTCACAAATACAAGCAGGTTCATCTCGAAATGAAGAGGCGTCTGAACGAAATAGACCACTCTAATGAAAATAGTTCTATAAACGTTGAATCATGGGCTCTGTTCCTGGTAATCGGCGCTATGGACTGTCTTCCGATTATTCTAAACCGGTTTGCTCGTTCAAAAACTATCTCTGGCATTTGTTTCTAAAACACGTCACTGTTTCACTTCTGGGGTTATGAGCAGCATTAAACAACAACCAAATCATTGTGCACGGAGAGCTGCATGCAGGTAGCATTGTCCCCAGCATGGTGCTCTGCCTTCGGTTGCTGCCGATCTATAGTCTGTTTATAATATGTTCTGAAGAGTGGTTTTATTTTCAAGTTTCATGCTAATTTGAAATCTCTCTATCTGTGATGATCCAGTTGTTTTACTGTCCTTTGTCGACAGATTTTGTAATATAACATAAAATATTATGAATGAATGACTAGCATTAGTCAGGATATGGTTGAAATATTGCCATTGTGACTATACATGTTCACTCACTCACTCAAAGACAAGATAGCGCTTTTAATGAGTTCCTTGAAATAAAACATCAAGTTTGAATAACGCCTGATGTGTACAAATGCCACAAGAAGTATGTCCATACCTCACCTTTGAAAGCCTCTGTATCTTGCTTTCGTGGTAGTTTAACGCCGCACTCAGCAATATGCCAGCTAATATATATGCAATATACACGTTGGCGGTCTGTAAATATTACGATGATGTGTCAACCAGTCAGCAGGAATGACCGCCCAACCTTACAACAAACATGTGTTGCTGAAGACAAATTCTAACCAGGATTTTCACGGGTTCGCTATCTTGGATCAGCTTTAGAAGTTCGGTGGTGGAGTTTGGAATATGCGCATGAATACCACTCATTTCACTTCCCCTGACTCAAAGCTAGACATCCACCCCAGAATAATTCCTAACTTTACCCGTCTATGACTCATCTTCACTTATAAGCTTGTTATGGTCAATTCAATTTTTAATTAAAGATGTATTACAATGCGTTGAGTCATATGCCAGAGACGGCGGTGGTTCATTTGCCAGTCTGGTGATTTTGACCTCGGAATATTGTTTATCAACAACTTTGTGTCACGGGGCGAACCAGTCTGGCATTAGACTCAAAGCTAGACATCCACCCCAGAATAATTCCTAACTTTACCCGTCTATGACTCAACTTCCAATGGACGCATTATCTCCGATTAGAACGAGGATCACTTAGTTTCTTTGATGGAAATCGAAGATACTATTGAGAACTAATTTCATTAACTATATCATTGATCGCATAATTCAACAATTAATCAATTACGATTATAATGATTTGGAAACAGGCTAATTTCAAACATTGATTCTTGCAGGAAATATACATCCTGCTTCTATTCTGCTACGGTAGTAAGTATACCACTTAAACTCTGCATTTGCTCTTTAACTCTTTGCATGCTATTGAAAAAATCTAAACCTGCACTGGAGTCGACATATGTGCCTACATATTCAGAAATATTGTTACGCGTTGGTTCCCATGTTCAAACAATATGTTAACTGGAAATCAGTCTGTGAAACTACGCGGTGTGAAATAAACAAAACAGCCAAGAAATGTGATATAATTATCATTTGCATTCTCAACTTAACGCAGATCACTGCTCATAAGGTCAATCACTTAATGTTCTGGTCCCGACTCAATTATTCACACACCGAATTAGTGCTTGAAAGTTGTTAAGTATGGCGTTAAACAACATGCAATAGAAATCACTGTTCACTACTTACATAGTCCCCACAACACGGGTGAGGTGAGGTGAAATGGGGTTTAACGTCGTACTTGCGACGTGCATGCGTGTGTACATGTATGTGTGGCTGCTTGTACTAGCCCAGATTAAGCTGGTTTATAGTGCTGCACTGAGATACCATGCCGAAGTTAAGCATGAATACCCCACTCAGAAACATTTTACTGACTCCGAGCGCCATTAATGCCGAGCGCCCGTCAGGGACCATCAAGCACCATACTTTAACGTCTTTTGGTATGACGCGGCCGGGGATCGAACCCGCGAACGGCTTAGTACTCAGTGTGAAAAGTGATCCTCACACAACTAGAGGTCTTCTTGTAATTATTTAGATCCTTAGATCCTTTAGATATAAACATACAACTGAGTGAAATGGGTTTTGTGCTGCTTCGAGTAAGTAATGGAATTCATTCATTGTGCCCAAGAAGGGAATCATACCGGGCCTTCAACCTAGAGAGCAGTCTAGGCTACGCCACAGCTCTTTATTCACATAAGAAAGGTAACCGAACTGAATTAATATCTGGATCAGATAACTCTCGAATCTTCCATAATAGGCTTAGAAACTTCTGCAACAGTCTCCCAGTGTAGGTACGTAAGTCCCAAAACATTTAGTCAATTTAAGTGTACCAGGTTTTTAATCGTAGAATATGTGTACTTTTAATTTGTGGCTAGGTTTCTCTTCTGTCGCCAATGGCTGAAGGGATGGTGTAAATCCAGCTAGGGTCCATGCAGGAAGCAAATGTACTGTAAGTCCCCATGGTCCCTAGTATGGTGATCTACCTTCAGTTGTTGGCGATCAATAGCCTGTTTTTATATTGTATCGTCTTGTATAGTTCAAATGTTTTAGATTTTTGTTACTAGTTTTATATCTATATCTGTGATAATCTAGTTATTTTACTGTCCTTCGTCGGCAGAATTTTATAATTTCACTTAAATTGTCGATATATTTATAACTTGCTTTAGTCACGATATGGCTGAAATATTGCCGATGTGACTTAAAATCTTAACTCACTCACTCACTCACTCCCAGTGTAGATATACATGTATTGCAAGCCACCATATTAGCCTGTGCTCTAAAAGAACCATAAAACAAATCCCCTCTGTGCATTCTTTCAGGTGACTATTCGGCAGCTCTACCAGATCCGTGTAGTCACTTCATAGAGCTGGTTAATGTATCGTCTCGATCCCCAGACAACATTGGGGGCCCAGTGGTTAACAATGACATCAACCTGGCCCCACAGTGGTACACAGCACCTGCTGGGTGGGAGCTACTCGGTCAGGACCCTGGCAGATGGAGGACGTGTGGAACACTAAAACCCATTTATAGAACCGGTAGGACCATTTCTAAATTTGAGCAGTTGAAAGTTAAATAAAAATGCCCATTTCCCCTCAAATTACATTGACCCTCTTTTCGTTACACGTCATAAGGGAAATATTCAATTTGAGTGAGTGAGTGAGTTAAAATTTAACGTCACATTGGCAATATTTCAGCCATATCGTGACGAGAACATTTGACATTGAAATAGAATATATATAGATATTATAAAAAGCCTGCCGATGGAGGACAGTAAAAATATTAGATAATCACAGATATGAATATAAAACTAGCGAACAAAGCTAAAATATTCCAATTAAAGAAGACAATACAATGTAAAAATGGGCTATAGATCGCCAACAACTGAAGGTAGATCACCATACTAAGGCCCATGGGGACTTACATTACCTTTACTACCTGCATGGACCCTAGCTGGATTTACACCATCCCTTCAGCCATTGGCGTTTATACCGATAATTAGCCATACATTAAAATGACAAAAATACTACGATTAAAACACCTGGTATACCTAAATGTACTTGAAATGTTTGGGGACTTACGTACCCCCTCAGGAGGACAATAATTTTACAATACTTCAACCCCCTTTGAGGGTACAGCCACTAACAATCTAAGTTACTAATCAAATATACCAATAATTAAAATACATATATGTACAGAACATATTTATCAAAATTCATTAATTAAATCAATTTCTTTTAAAAAAGCAAGAATTAAATGAACATGAACCGTACTAAAAAGATCCTTAAAAGTTTTAACATTAAAATATTTATCCCTTATGATGGAGAATTCAACACAGTCAAGCAGGACATGCTTGACCGTGGTTCTCTATTCACAGGGGATACAAAACGGAGGATCCTCACCTTTCAATAGGTACGCATGAGTGTATCTAGTGTGGCCAATGCGACATCGTCGCATGATGACCTCCTCAAATCTGGACTGACAACCCAAGTAAGTGTAACCGATATAGGGTTTTATTTCATGTAATTTATTGATACCTACTTGGGTGTCCCACTTCTCTTGTGCATCAGATCACGGATGTAAGTTCTAATGCAAGCTTTGTAATCAGAGTATGGGATCAGAAGTGGTGTCACAGGTGTGTTGAGTGCTGCCTTAGCATCAAGATCAGCCACTGTGTTCCCAGAAATGCCAACGTGGCTGGGTAACCAACAAAATACGATGTCGCATTGTCCAGTAGCAAGCTCATTATGCAATTCAATAATTTCTAATAAAAGTGGATGTTGATATTCAATTTGAGGGGAGCATCTTCCACAATCTATTTCCAGAATGGCTTTACATCCATCATGCATTGATTGAAAGTGAATTTGTCAGCGGCAAGTAAAGATACACACTACACTGCCAGCATTCACCAGCTGTTACCTCACAAACATCTGCTGCCATCACTATGCCATAAACAGATGCTTTTGATAAAGTCGGAATCTAATAAAGGACTCTTTGTTGTGCACAAATAACGAATAGGTCTTGTCTCTTTTGTGTAGATAGCTTCTGTTACGTTTAATAGTTTGCCGCGACAAAAGGTTTTTTGAGTCCCCTTTCAACCAGCAAAATACAACATAGACAAGTCTATCATATTCAACTGTATATTAAATACACCATGAACAAGGTAGATCACCATACTAGGGACCATGGGGACTTACAGTACATTTGCTTCCTACATTGGCCTATTGCCATTGAACATACACGATGCGAGATGCGAGCCAAACCCCCACTCAAAACTTTGTGACGATAACTATCAGTTGACCATGTGATATTACAACTTACAAAACACACACTCTCATAACACTACACAGTGACAGAATGCAAACTTTCGTGTACCCACTCGTGAACGGCAACCTAATACCTCTTCCCACCTATAGACGTGGGGCAGAATAGGTCCACAACACCCCATTGCTGGGGTGAGTCATAAGAGGCGACCACATTTTGGCAACCTATTTGTCGTGGTTTGCGGGATTCTGTGTTTAAGTGAGTGAGTGAGTTAAGTTTTACGCCGCTTTTAGCAATATTCCAGCAATATCATGGCGGATTGTGTTTGAGGGCAAATGAGCCAGGGACCAAGTCCTTTCGCCCAACACACCACTTCGACACTGACTTCACCTAGACGGGTGTAAGAGAGGGCTCGGTTATGTCAATGGACTGGCCATGCCATGCCCCATGCATGGAAAACATATATATTGAAAATCTTGTGCATTACTTGAATACTTTATATTGCTGACATCAATAGAGATGATATTACGTATCTTTGCCTTGGGTCCTATGCCAGAAGATGGTTTTCACGGGCCAATCTGGTGATGTTGACCTCCAAATAATGTATAGCTCCAATTTTGTTTTGTCATGGGGCGAACCAGTCTGACATTGAATTGGTAGATAAATGCAGCTATCTGTAGCATATTCCCTGGAGTATAACACTCCTGCATTTCTGGTGTCAGCATCTTGGATATCCGGTATTATTATACATTGTTGATACTCCGTGGTTAATGGGAAGCAGTGGTGCTGAATCATATTCCTTTCATCATGTCAAAACAAGAATTTGGTTCATCTCGTCATTAAATGAAACGACGTCTTGACGAAATAGATCACTCAGTTGAACACAATCCTACAAACGTTGACTCATGGGCGCGTTTCCTATTAATAGAAGCTGCGGACTCTCTTCCCATCAAACTCAATCATTTTGCCATTTCAAAGGCTATTTCTGGGATTTGTTGAGAGGTCAAGAATGTTACCCCTCTGCGTAGTGGTTCGCGTTTAGTGGAATGTTCATCGAGAGAACAATCTCTCAATGTGCTATCAATAAAACACTTGCAAAAACAAAGGTTGCTGTATCTGCCCATAGAACGTTAAACTATTGTCGTGGCATCATCCTTATTGAGCACGTTGTCTCTCCGATATGTCGGAGGAAGACATCGTTGCAGATCTGCAAAATGTGGGAGTTTCAGCAGTAAAACCTTTTACCAGTAAGAAAGAAGGCATCTGCTGTCTCCTCACCTCTTGAAAACTCATTTTATTTCTCTTCGATCAAACGAACATAATTTTTTTTTTTATGTACAACAAAACACTTCGCATGGGCAATGCCTACCGCAGGTCACAGGCGAGCAGGTTTATTGCGCAGAAAGAGTATACATAGAACTGACAGATTATTATAGTACGTATCCATCTCGTTAAGTCTGCACCTGCAGCCATCCCTGCAAAACAAGTTCAACAGCAGAAAAGACTACTTACACATACATGAAGTATATTACTAATGTTTACGCAGTATTTTCAATATTTATTTATTTAATTTTAAATAGTTATACACGTAAATCTTACTTGTAATTATGTTAATATGAGAAAACCTAAAATACTCATCTCCAATTCCTTGCATCCCGACATAATTCCCCGCTTCAGGCCAGGTCTACTCTCCAGGTCGCTGCATGTCATGTCAGAACACACCAGGTAGGACCATTCCTCAACTTACATCAGAAGCTTAGTACCTCACTGCTGATACAGATCGCAATACTGCATACATTAACCATTCAGCTTGTAATCCTCCATACGGATTAAAGATTCAATACTTAAACTTTCCTTCATAACTTCAAATACACTTGACTGAAAAAAAAGAAGCAAAAAAAAGCTGCTCGCTGTGTAGTGCGAAGACCTCGAATGGCTAAACTCATATTCAATCTCACCACGTCACCTTCGTCACGTGGCTTCTGCACAACTCGCACGTGCAAAACACGCTCACTGCAGTAGGCAAGCTCTACCGTGTTAAACCCAAAATAAATTCATTGGACCACTAGATATGGGGGTTATTCTATCCTCACAGGACAGGCGGAGGGGATTGTCCTCATTTTCACGAGAGCGACCACCGATGGAGCCACTGTGACTCACTTGTCTACTTTAGTGGCATTGCTTCAAGACAGTACAACGATTGTAATGCCCTTTCTCCTCCAGGAGATAAAGCAACTGGAGGTGCTCCTATTTTGGCACGGCAGTGTATCATGCTTAGCCCTGAATATCTTAATACCAATTTTCAAACTCTAGCTGTTCGTCTGACCTTGTAGACAGCATTAACACTGTGCAGCTTGTATATCGCTCCTTCTTCAGATATTCGACAGTCGTGTCTGCAAAATTTGTATGATCAACTTCCAAAGCCATGTCTCATCATGGATGATCTAAACAGACACAACCCACAACCCACAACTAATAATAAAGCTAAAATCCATGAGGAATTCATTTCAGATAATAACGTATGTATATTTAACGATGATTCACACACTTATCTACATCCAGCTACTGGAACATATTCTGCCCGCGACCTGAAACCCACCTAGTCAAAATTGGAAAATGAATTTGAATGGATCACTTCCCTACCATTCTCAAAACTATCAACCCTGGTGATGATCAAACCCTATCAAGAAGGAACTTCGCCATGTTTCATTGGAAAACACGTCGTGCTGACCACATAAAACATGACGTTTTTGCGAACAGCGAAGATCCTATACAGTTGTTTTCAGATGTACTTAACGACATTGCTGACCTAGCTGCACCCAAGTCCTCTGCAATTCCACATATTCGTTAACCATGGTTCAATAATAAATGCAAACAGGACAGAAAGTGAAGGAAAAAAACTGAAAACAAACATTTTGATGGTCAACCTGCAGTCCATAATTTAGATGAAGTTAAAATTACTAATGCCAAGGCTCGACGTGCATTTAAACAAAATAAGCGTCAATCTTGGAGGAACTATATTTCTAAAATAAATTCACCCACACCGATGTCAAAAGTGTGGAATATGATCGAAAGAATAAAAGGCAAAGGTTCACAATATACTGTTTGTCATCTGAAGGAAAGTGATATTCTATTAACTAATAAAACTGACATAGCAAAATAAGCTCGGCGAAATATTCTGAAACTGGCAAACTATGTCCCTGAGCTTAAAATAAAAGGAAAAGAAAAGAGTCCATTTTAATTCAGACAGAGGTGAAGATTGTAACGATTTATGTTCGTTACATGAGCTCCTTACTGCCCTTGAGCAAGTTCATGACACAGCAACAGGATTTGATAATATACACTATCAACTCCTTTAGAATTTGTCTGAATCCTCACTATGAAATATATACGTGTTTGCCGAAAAAAAACGAAGTACCGTTGATCATATGGTAAAATTAGAATCCTTTGTAAAAACTGTCATAGTACCTAAGCATCACATAGTCTCAAATTCCCTTTCATCTTGAGAGAAAGCCTACGATAGTACTTGGAGGCATGGCACTTTGAAGGATTTACATGATTTCGGGTTGAGATGTCGTTTACCTAATTTTATCTCACAATTATTAACAGTCAGGCAAGTTGATGTCCAAGTGGTGTCCACCCTATCTGATCATTACAGTCAGGATCAAGGAATTCCACAATTATTTAGTAGTAACATAAACAGTCTTTCAAAGGTTTCAACTGATTCAGTCGATGGGCCAATTTTCGTTGATGATTTTAATGTTTCTTCTCCTAGTAAAAATATGCATGCAATCGGGAGGCAGGGTTAAATTTCTAAATAAATAAAGCATTTTATATATTTCTGTAGAAAGTATGGACCACATAAATCCCTAGGACTATTTTTCAAATAGCACTCCCATCAAAGTTATCAAGGAGGCGAAGCTCTTGGGTTTTATTACTTACTCACATTAAACTGTTCTTCCGCATATTTAATACCTTAAAACTAAATGCCTGAAGGCACTCGATTTATTGAAATTCAAACTACTGTCCTACACCTATATCAATCATTCGTCCTCTTGAAACTTCATCATTGCTCCATCGTATTTGTTGAGCCTGTAAAAGCAACCTAAAGCTATTAGATTATGACCACCACCAAGGTCTAAGACTAAGGTCCTTCTGAACTTCTCCTGATGAAAGTCCCTAGGTCGAGGCCGATGAGCCATCCCTTAAACAAGGCCATCTAAAATAAATTTCAGTGCACTAATACACTATATTCTAATCAATCCAATCAATCAAAATAACTGTGACTGTAATTCCCTCTATGAGGATCTGTACAACAAGAAGTCTTCTATACTTATCCCCTTGGAATAAGAGTCAAGCCTTCAGGGATTCAGCTATAAAAATAACTCCATCCCGCTTGCTTTCTTCCTCTGCCTGGCAGTTTGTGAGACCACAGGTTGACCTAACGCTGACACCGTTCCAGACAACAGAAAGTGATGAATTGCAGTATAAACAGAAACTTAACCAATTGAAAAGTACATATAATAGTACAAATCATTCTTTACAGATGGATCCAAGGATGGTGGAGCAGTTGCTTGTGTCACTGTCATTGGATCCATAACAATATTTTTTTTTATTTCCGCAAAACCTCTAAATTACTTTCCTCCCGATTAGGTACATCAGTCCCAAAACCTACTACTGTTTCTAACCATGGTATATATGGTAATTTCATTTATGGCTTGATTCTCTAAAATTGCTAGTAGCTGAAAGGATGGAGTAAACTCAGTTTCGGCCCATGCAGGAAGCAAGTGTACTGTACCTTCCTGCTATGGCGATCTACGTTCAGTTGTTGGCAATATATAGCCAGTTTCTATATTGTAGTGTCTTCTATACTTAAATGTTTTAGAGTTAGATACAATGACTTTATTGACGTCAACTTCTTTATTGCGATGGGCACGACGTTTCGGATTATATTCTTATTCCTCAATCAGGTGAATGGAAGAATTAGGAAACAGACAGCCATGTATGTACATAAAACAACAACAGTTATGAGATAACAAGGGAAGCCAGTGATTAATTGGCACCAACCTTGTAGATGGACAAGCCAGGGATTGTTAATTCAGGCGTGGTTTTATGAGGTAACAATACTGGAAATTTAACAAGGGATAAGAACGCAAATGGAAGCCTTTTGGTTAATTAGGTAAACTGGTCGATGCACTATATGAAGACAGCGATTGTTAATCCAGGCATGATTGTTGAGATGAATTACATGCTAGTTTTACATTTCTATCTGTGATATTCTGATTGTTTATAATGTCCTGAATTGGTAGGTTTTTATAATTTACCTTTATGCATTAGGAATCTGTGACTTGTTTAAGTCTTGATATGGCTGAAATATTGACGAAAATCTTAACTCACTCACTCACTTTCGTGTAGCACAATGTAACGGTATATCTACCTGTTTCATTTAATATCTATGATTGGTAAACATAATCAACACTTAACTCAGACTTTGTTCCTTTCATGAAACTTATATATTACGACAGAAGATATGATCATCGGGAAAAGTAAGTGTATTTGCAAGTCGTGTAGGAGCAACATTTCAGAATTAATAGTATTATGGTGTTTGAGTTTCAATCATTATACCTAGGGCGTGACGATCGAACGCTTGAGAACTACTTTACTCTCTAGAAATATGATAATTAAGGAAATTATCACAGGTTTAAATGATATGGAAGTGTAGTTTACAATAACAAGCTTAAGTCTTCTGTCTAACCAATGTAAGATGACCAAGACATTATCTCGTTTATATTTTGCCTAGCTGTACACAGTTCGACCTCCGTCCCAGTCCACCCAACTGTGAATGGGTACCCAACTGTGAAAGCCACAATAACTCGGTGCGCCCAGTGGCAGCAAGAGTTGTATACTCCCCAGGGAGTTGATATTGATAATACGATGTGCCGTTGAGATTGACATCCAATGATCGAGGGGAAAATACCAGCGCCTTGAGCATGCACCAGTTGCGTTGATATGTGCGCTATATAAATATACTATAATTTTAAGTTATCACGGATTGAAGTGATATGGAAGTGTTGTTTTCGATAACAAGCTAGAGTCTTCTGTCTAGTGTATGTAAGGTGACCAAGACTTTATGTTGCTTATATTTTGCTCAGCTGTACACTTCGGTCCTCCGGGCTCCGAGATGTGCATCAGGTCAGAAAGTGATCCCTGTTCAGTGAGGACACTCCTCCAAACAAAGATGTGTGGAAAGCGAGAGATATACACGATGTATACAACTCAGAATCAGTCAGCATTCTGCTTTCGTAAGTAAATTCCTTAATATATATTTACCCTTGTATGACACACACGCAATACTACTCACTGTATCTTTATTTATCCACATTTAATTTTTCTGCATCCGAAACGTTATAAGCCGTGAAGGTCCAGGTTAGAATTGATAATCAGGAACCCATGCTTGTCGTAAGAGGCGACTAACGGGATTGGGTGGTCAGGCTCGCTGACTTGGTTGACACATGTCATCGGTTCGTAATTGCGCAGATGGATGTTCCTGCTGTTGATCACTGGTTTGTCTGGTCCAGACTCGATTATTTACAGACCGCCGCCATATAGCTGGAATATTGCTGGAGTGCGGCGTAAAACTATACTCACTCCGGAGCATTATAAATTCGTTAAATAAACGTTTCAAATGGATTAAATTGATTTAAAGAATGTGATAAATTGTCGAAGTTTGTCAAAATGATACATATAAAGATGTCATTACCATTGCGACCATTATCAGTCCATTTATTTATCCATCCATGTGCGTCCTATCAACTGGGATTGTTGAGGTCTGTACCCTCAAAGGGGGTTAAAAAATGTACAAATATTATCCTCCTGAGAGGGTACATAAGTCCCAAAACGTTCAAAGTAAATATATACTCTCGCCAAAAAAGAAACGCATATAGGAATTTCAACTGTATTTTTATGTTTATTTGGAAACATCTTGTGGGCTTAATGAGTCAATGAAATATAGCGAAATTGCACACTGGGAATGCAGACTTATCCGTCTTTGGCACCGACTCAAGGAAAGTCAGTTTGAGTGTCACATGGAGACGTGTGGTGGCCCTGAAGTCAATACCTCGTGTGACCACCATGGGCATCCAGAACTGCACGGCATCGTCTCTGCATCGAACGAATAAGTCTCAGAATCTCGTGTTGCCCAGTCGCAGCCCACTCTGCCTGTAGTGCCTGTACGAGTTGCTGAAGTGACTGGGGCTGAGGGTTACGGCGTCGCACCCGTCTGTCCAGGGCATCCCACAGATCTTCGATCGGGTTTAAGTCAGGTGATCTTGAAGGCCAGGGGAGCACATTGATGTTGTGGTTCTGGAGGAAGTCTCTAGTGTGACGTGCTGTGTGGGGACGGCATTGTCCTGTTGAAACAACTCCCTCTGGCGATCAATGATTGGAAGGCACTGTGGGCGTAGGATTTCGTCACAGTACCGTTGAGCTGTCAGGTTGCCCTGGATCATCACCAAATCGTTTCTCCTACGGCAAGTGATTGCTCCACACATCATAACACTGTTCCAGCCGAATATGTCCACCTGGGGAACGCAAGCGTCGGCGAGACGTTCACATCGACGTCTGTACGCATTCTTCCATCGCTTCGTTCCAATAGAAATCTTGATTCATCACTGAACCAGATTCTACGCCAATTCGGTAGGTTCCAGGCCTGAACGTTGGTGCACCATTGAACTCGATGTCGACAATGTTGTCGTCGAAGCACGGGGCCAAAATAAGGTCTTCTGGCACGTAAACCAGCCTCTCTCACGGTCTGTGCAGAAATCCTCCTCAATCCGGGTATTTGTCGAGCGGTACTGGTCGCTGTAGCTGTTCGAAGACGCAGGTGATGTACCCGGATGTAGCGATCCTGCGCCGCAGTGGTCACTCGAGGTCGCCCACTACGAGGGGCATCTGCTACTGCATTCTGCCGGCGATATCTCTCGAAGAGCCGTGAAATGGTGCTTTGGTGAACATTCATGCGTCGGGCAACTGCACGTTGACACTGGCCATCTTCAAGCAAACCAATGGCGATATGACGGTTGGCTTCACTTAGACGTGGCATTTTGCGTTCGTCAACAATATTCCAAATACTGTGAATAATCGACAGACAGCGATCAACCTTTTATACCCATCATTGAGACTATCTGATCCCCAACTTTCACGTGCATTGCATGTGAATTGTCTATTCTGTGACACTACACGGCGAAATTGAAAATCATGCTGTTAAATACGGGTATTTTACGGATGATGCGTTTTGTTGTGATGTTTCAAAACATAAACACCATAGGACTCATAAACAGAGCAAAACCTTTTGTAAAATGAATCACGTTTTAATTCATTGCTACATGAAATTGCTATTTTCATGATGCGTTTCTTTTTTGGGAAAGTGTATCACTAGTTTGTCTAAAATTGCTAATAGCTGAAGGGATGGTGTAAATCCAGCTAGGGGTTCATGCAGGAAGCATATGTACTAAGTCATTAGTGTGATCTACCTTCAGTTGTTAGCGATCTGTAGCCCTTGTTTTATATTGTATTGTCTCCTTTAATTAAAATGTCTTAGTTTTACATGCTTATATTATATTCGTATCTGTGATACTCTAGTATTTTTACTGTCCATCGTCAACAGGTTTTTTCTCTTCAAAATGTTTTCATCTTTATTTTATAAGTTGTTTTCGTCACGATATGGCTGAGATACCGCCGATGTATCGTTAAATATTAACTCACTCACCCACTCCATTTACGTGCACACGTCGTACCCAAGAATACGTGCGCACACGTACGTACTTAAACACAGCCAATACACACACTTATGTGTGTTGAGCAAACGACCATGGTCCACGTCAATGAAAAGAAGTAAAGGATAAAACTACATGTAACTTTGTTTTTCAGAGTGCACCGGACGTAAACTGGACATCCTCATTATCTCCGATGTTTCACGCTCAATTAGCTCCTCGACGTTTGAAACAATGAAACAATTTCAACAGGCCTTGCTGACATCCATTGACATAAGCCAGGACACTAACGCTGTTGCTTTGATGGAGTTTTCAAGAACCCCCAGAGTACTTATTCCTCTGCACTCGCCCTCTTCAGTGAGGGAAGCAGATGTCCTGTCAGTGATAAACCGGCAAGATTATGAAAACGGACCTTCTACCGAACTTGCAGACGCCCTCGACATGGCAGTAACTGAGGTTTTTACAGCACAGAAGGGTGACCGGGCAGATGCCGACAACATGGTGATCTTGTTCACTGATGGCTTGCTTTACAAGTCAGAGACGGAAGATGTCAGTGCTGCGATTGGTCAGCTTTCCGCAAAAGCAGAAGTACTTGTTGTTGCCAGCAGGGGGGTAAATTCCGTTGTTCAGGAAATTGCTTCGGAACCGAAGGATGCCCATATCTTCCATCTTGGTGGTCAAGGTGAAGTAACCAAAATTAAAGGGAAGATTATGCCATGCCCTCTAAAGGTGACGAGTGTTAAAAGGGTGCAATGAAAAGAAAATGAAAAATGTGTGAAAAACCATGATTAATATACAATAAATATGTGCATCTGATACAGGTTTATTGTTTTCATCATGGGTCATTAAAAATGAAACAATGTTACGTATTTAATGTAAAATGAAAATGCTGGACCAATTTTACAATAACGCCATTAAAACCCTTATGAAAACTCACATAGGATGTATATCATACCACGTGTGAATGGTCTATTCCTGGCATCGTTCACTTACCAGCTACACTCTACTCACTAAAAGGATGCGGAAAACAATCTGTTCCACCATGTTTGGTTTACCCAACAAAGTTTTGGCTTAAGCACAATCATTCAAATTTCATTCCACGATGCAGCCACACACTCGCACACACAATAGTTTAATTATACACAGAATAATATAACGAATACTTATCACAGTCTTGATGTTCCAAGTTCGGAACAGTATCCTTATTCTGTGATTCTTTGTCTATTTGTTATCACGGAGTTGTCCTCTTTGTCCAGCACACACACAATCAAATACCCATCGAAACACACATACACCCAAACAAACAACCAAAATATCTTCATTTTGTACGATACATTGAAGACGTTCTTCCCATGTCAACCGCTCAATGATCAATATTGAACCAGTGTGGTGGTGTGTGGTCCTGTGCATGGAGTTCAGGTCACGAATCAGTTCAAGTTATGCAACGCTGCGCACTGAGAGTCCGTGGATAGGTGACCGTGCTTGGCAGCTCGACTCCTGAGAGTTTCTAGCACTTCAGTCCTGCCAGACAACGAAGCACATGTGATACGTGGTCTCACTTTAGGCAAGTGAGTTTGTTCAAAATTGAATCTGTTGGTCAGGCAGAGATTGGGTACCCAGTGGGATAAAGTCATGTGACTAGCGCCTAACAGTGCCGCTGTTCATTGTGGTCTCACGTTAGGCAAGAGCGTTTGCTCAAAAAAGTACCCGGTACCCGGAGGGATAGTCATGTGACTGGTAACCTTTCACCGAATTATCCGGGGTAGAAATAATCAGATTGTTTGGTCGCCTCGAGCAATTATTATGCCTTGTCAAAGATATAAATTGACTATTATCATTATGTTTTATATATTAAAGATAGTATGCAGCAGAGAGTGTTCGGGTGATCCTGGCACAGTCAGGCTGATAAGGCTCATCATCAGCCCATGGCCCTTGCCCCCCCCCAGGAAACGCTGCCAAGCGGAATCCAGGAACTTTCCGCAGAATATAGATTCCCCAACACTGCAGCCTTCTGCATTACCCAGAGTGTCAGAAGGTTTGTGCTCCCCGTCGAGAACCCGGGCATTCTCATGATCTGTGCCAAGAGATTAGGAGGTACCAAACCATAAACTATCAAAATCAGAATTCGTGTCATTTCATTTAATAATCCAAAATAAAAGAGCAGTTTTCGTAAGAATATCTTTCATGGGTGAAACTTTGAATAGCTTTGCCTTGAAGGGGAGGGATATACAAGCTGCATATTGTCTACAACTACAGTTGGAAGACCGAGAGACAGGGCTATGTATTATACCCTGTCGTACCAAAATGGAAGCAGATCCTGTACTTTGATATTGCAGCCATATTAAGACGAAAACAGTTTATAATTATATTATAGGTCCATAAAATTAAAAATTTAAAACTTGTTGACAAAGAACAGTAAAACTACTAGTGTATCACAGATATGCATTTAAAACTAGTAATAAAATCTAAAATATTGGAGTGAGTGAGTGACAATACAATATAAAAACAGTAGATTGCCAACGACTGAAGGTACATCACCATACTAGGGGCCATAAGGACTTACAGTACATTTGCTTCGTGCATGGAACCTAGCTGGATTTACACCATCCCTTCAGCTGTCAGCAATTTAGCAAATCTAGCCATATATTACAAAGACACATATTCTACGAAAAAAGTGGAATGTTTCAGGACTTACGTACCCTCCCAGGAGGAGAGTAATTTTACAGTACTTTAACCCCCTTCGAGGATACAGCCACTAACAATCGGAGCAATCCTATATTAATAAGTGGATCTCATTTAAGTCGTTCTTCAGGCATTTGCAATTCGACTGCATTAAAAACAATAATTGAGTCATGGTGGCTCAACTGACGATCGGTCAAGTGAGTGTGAGGAGGACAAGCTCCTCTGCCTGTCCTGTAAGGACAGAGTGACCTCCATATCTAGAGGTTAAAAAGAGTATTTCAGAGGAACCTCTGACGTTGAACGCAGGGGATTGTTTTCTGTTTAATTTATTTTTCCTCCTGTTTTTGCTATGTTTTTGAGAAGTAGACGTTTCCAGTGGTTTGTCCGGCAAACTCTCTGTTTGGCATCCAGACGAGACTGGGTGACTCTGAACGTAAACCGAGTAACTGAGGACGTAGTTAGGATGAAACAACTGGATATTCAAATTTGACCTATGTCAAGTCAGTCTGACATGATGTAGAGGAAGTTGCTACAGAGCGTGAGCAGAATAAGTGATATTCGACAGATTTGATGTCTTCTTTGAGAACAGCCTTTTTGCCTCAAAGTCAATGCCATAATAAATTGTCTAAAAATGAAAAGAAAGAAAAGAAACAATCGGGAAGAAGTACCAGGTCCCTCCAGCATCTGGAGGTGCCTTCCTCTCAGTCATCTCCTGTACCAGGTCCCTCCAGCATCTGGAGGTGCCTTCCTCTCAGTCATCTCCTGTAAAGGTTCAACATCAGTTTGAACCTTTAGAGATGGAGTCAATCCTTGACCCCCTATCCATGGGAACAGATCCAACTCCTACACAACATCTTCCATTGAACCTTCATCATCAGGTCAAATACCATTGTTCAGTGGATTAGTAGAGGACTAAGGACCACTTTTAATGATTTACAGTTACCAATGCAAGATTAAGGACCATCGTCATTTTGCTAACAGGAAGTTTATTTTAAAGCCACAGATGAAGTATTCTTCATTATATCTTCTTTTCTCCTCCAGGACTTTGGGTGAGTGAGTTAAAATTTAAAGTCACATCGGCAGTATTTCAGCCATATCGTAACTAAGAATGTTGTACATTTATAAATAAACAAAAACAAATTTATATAATATACTTACCTGTCTGCAAAGAACAGTAAAATAACTAGAATATCACAGTAATAAAACTAGTATGAAAATCTAAAACATCTTAACTATGAAAATCAATACAGGCTATAGATTGCAAACAACTGAAGGTATATCACCATACTAGGGACCAAGGAGACTGCAGTACCTTTTCCTTCAAACATGGGCCCTATCTGGATTTACACCATCCCTTCAGCCATTAGCAATCTTAGACAAAGTATTAAGTCTAAATTTACTTACGTACCCTCTTATTAGGACAATAATTTTACAGTGCTTTAACCCCCTTAGAGGACACATCCCTGACCAATCCCAGTAGATAATCTAAACTTCTAATTATTAACCTTTTACCTATTTACAAAACATATGAAAATTTATGCAACAATTCTATTTCTTTTAAAAAGCAATAATGAAACAATACTTAACAGTAGTAAAAAGATCCTCAACAGTTTTTACATTGAAACAGTTATCCTTTTCCAGGAGCCACTGGGGTATCTTCCATGTTGGTGCAACAGGGTGTTACACATGGCCCTGTTCCCCTTAATACATCGCTTCAAGCTGTTGCTGTCAGATTAACTTTGAACTTTGTTATCCCCCGCCGCGCGTTTAGCGCGAAGCGGGGGATATAGTATTAGGCTCCATCCGTACGTACAAATTGGAATATCTTAAGAACCGTTCACTAGATTCTTTTCATATTTGGTACCTAGGTTTATCACAGTATAAGAAAGGTCCAAATCGGGTTTGGTGACCTTGACCTGTATGTTAAGGTATCTCAAGAACCGTTCACTGGATTTCCTTCGTATTCAGTACCTAACTTGATCTAGGGAAGGCGCAGGGCCCAGTTAATTTTGGTGATCTTCACTTAATTTTCAAGGTCACTGAGACACTTTGAAGATTTCAGCATATTAACCTGCATGTTATGCTTGTCAGCGTGATACCTCAAGAACCATTCACTGGAGTTTCTTTATATTTGACACCAACCTTCATCTAGGAAAGGCCCACATAATTTTCAGGGTCACGATGACACTTTGAAGATTTCAGCATGTTAACCTGAATTGTCAGCAAGATATTTCAAGAACGGTTCACTGGGTTTTCTTCATAGACTTTCAAGACTTCCCTTGAATGTTTTTCAATAAGCAATTTCTTTAGTACTATTTTTGCATATTTCCTACACTATGACATTCATGTCAAGATCAAAGTCAGTCTTGAAAATATGTGCGTGTTTGAACACCTAAAGAGCAAGATACAAGAGAGGTTGACTGGTCATGTTTTTGTTGACAATAAACTTAAACTTTCATTACTTTATAAGTTTGATTTAATAATTTGCCGCGGGGGATTATGTCACCTTAGTGACAATGCTTGTTGTCACATTGTGTTCACTGTATGTTCCACCATCTTCTGCTCTTCATTCGGGCACTCTACGACCTGCTTCCCAAGCCATGTCTCATTATTGGCGATTGAAACGGCCATAATCCACTTTGGGTTAGCTCAGATACACATGTGTGTACACAGAAATGGGAAGATACTAGAAGAATTCGTTTCAAACACCAATCTGCGTATCTTAAATGATGATTCGAAAACATACTTTCTGATGCCACCCAATGGTGCATAATTTAAATAAATATAAAATTTTAAAATGCTTACGCACGGCGTACATTTAAGCAAAATAAGTGCCAGTCTTGGCAGAATTTTGTTTCGAAAATAAATTCACGGTTGCCGATGCCCACGGTAGGGTACATGATCCAGATGATTAAAGGTAAGTGTACCAAATCAAGCATACATCATCTGAGACCTGGGGATCAATTGTCAACAGATAAATGTGATATCGTTATATGGTTTTCGTAAAAATCGCATCACTCTAAGGCGCATCATGAAAGATTTTCATGATTTTGGTTTATGGGACCGTTTGCCTCAATTATCACATATCCGAAATTTTAACTGACAGGCAATTTCAAGTCCGCAACATGCAGTAAACTTGGACAAAGTACTGTGACCATGTGTCCCAGTCCACCCAACTGTAAATGGGTACGTCGTAAGGAGGGAAAAGCCAGATTAACTCGGTGCGCCTAGTTGCTGCAAGAGTTGTATGCTCCCTGGGGATTTGCAATTGTTAATACAATGTGCCTTTTGAGATTGACGTCCAATGATCGAGGCTAAAACAACTTCTGAAGCGCCTGAAGTAAGTATGATACGTACATATCCTTATTTACAGATGGATCCACTGTCACTGGATCTAGAACAATATCTTCTAGATTGCCCGATGACAGTTAAATGTTCACAGCAGAAGCAAACGCAATACTAAAAGCTCTTAAATATATTAATAGATACCCTAAATATACAAAATATGTAACCTTTTCAGACTCTCTTTCTTGCCTTCAGGCTATAAAAAATTATTTCTTGTAAACATACTCTTTTCCACTTAAAATTGTATAACGATCTTACTACCGGCAAACACGACATCGTCTTCTGTTGGTTACGCAGCCATGTTGCAATTTCTGGTAACACAATGGCCGATTTAGCTGCTAAGTCAGCACTCGACAAATCTGCGACACCACTTCTGATCCCGTACTCTGATTACAAAGCTGTCATTAGATCTTATATCCGTGATCTAATGCAAAAGAAGTGTGACACCCAAGTACGTATCAATAAATTACATGCAATAAAACCAACTATCGGTTACACCTACTTGGGTTGTCAGTCCAGATTTGAAGATGTCGTATTGGCCATTGTAGGTATACACATGCATATCTGTTGAAAGGCGAAGATCCTCCGTTTTGTATCCCTTGTGATGAAAGAAGTATGGTAAAGCACGTTCTGCTTATGTTTCCATTACAAGAAATAGGATTTCCATATAAAGACACTTGAAGGATCTTTTTAATAATCCTAGTTATCATTTACTTTTCGATTTTTTAAAATAAATAGAATTATTGGATAAATTTTGATACAGATTGTGTAAATACATCATGTTTTAGTATGGGTAGTTTAAGTTAACAACTGAAATTGTTAGTGGAAGTATCCTCACAGTGGGTTGAAATATTGTAAACTTATTGTCCTCCTGTGCGGATACGTAAGTTCCACAACTTTCACAGTATTTTAAGCTTACTAGTTTTGTTTAAACCGTGGTATATTAGTGTTTTTATATGATGGCTAAATGTGACTGCAACCACCAGCGGCTGAAGGGATGATATACATCCAACTAGGTACATGCAGGTAGTAACAGTACTGTTACCCATTTCCCCTAGTATGGTGGTATACAACTTTAGTTGCTGGCGATCTACAGTCCGTTTCACATTGCATTGTTCTGTTTAGAAATCCACTTTTAAAGTTAGTTGCTAGTCTGTTATTGGGTTCTGTGATACGCTAGTCGTTTTAACTGTCTTTTGTCAACAGTTATTTCATACTATAAATGTATTTATCAGGTATTTAGATCTTGATTTAGTCACGATATGGTTGAAATATTGCCAATGTGATTTTAACTCACTTCTCTCCCTCTCTCTGTCACACACACACACGAGCACGCACGCGCACACACACTCACATATTAATATGGATGTTAAAAGAAATTGCACTAATGTAAAGATCCACCTTTAAACAGTAACCAATGTAAAAAATATACTCTACATAAATACATGTACAGATATTTACTTTCAATCGCGCTTACAGACATCTCTCTCTCTCTTTCTCTCTCTCTCTCTCTCTCTCTCTCTCTCTCTCACACACACACACACACACACACATTATCATCAATGTTAAAAGAAATAGCACTAATGTAAAGATCCACCTTTAAACAGTAACCAATGCAAAAAATATACTCTACATAAATACATGTACAGATATTTACTTTCAATCGCGCTTACAGACATCTCTCTCTCCCACAACACACATACACACACACACACATTAACATCAATGTTAAAAGAAATTGCACTAATGTAAAGATCCACCTTTAAACAGTAACCAATGCAAAAAATATACTCTACATAAATACATGTACAGATATTTACTTTCAATCGCGCTTACAGACATATCACTCTCTCTCTCTCTATCTCTCTCTCTCTCACACACACACACACACACACACATTAACATCGATGTTAAAAGAAATTGCACTAAAATATACTCTACCTACATACATATCTCTCTCTCTCTCTCTCTCTCTCTCTCTCTCTCTCTCTCTCCCTCAACAAAATATATACTTTCTAAGACAGTGACGTGTAACTAGGTCGTGTTATCCACTAAAAGGTGAAAGATCATAGAAAATTATATACTTTTACGTTTTAAAAATAATAGAAAGAGTAAATTTAACAATTTATGTCTAGATAACAATTTAATAGAATATTAATCACACACACACACACATATTTTGGGACTTTACGAGGAGTTACACGTCACTGAGTTAGTACATTATTTATTTAGTAGCCTAATCTGTCGGGTCTCCTCCTGTGTCTCACGGGGCGTTGCATGATCGCTCATCTCATCTACGTTGTCGTCGTTGGCGCTGTACAGGTTGGACATCGGGAGCTTGATGAGGCTCCATAACACCGGCAGCACCGGCTACAGCGCGTCGAAGTCGACGTAATTCTTCAATGAATGCCGCAAACAGATTGATCTATCAATCGGCGTCTGATGTTTAACAGCATTGCCCCGATGGTACACAAGAGAAGATCCCGACAGAAATTCTTCTTCCTCAATCAAATCGTTCATAATATCCTAAGTCGATGCCATCCGCCTTGCTTCGCTCGTGTCCTCGTAAAATTCAAAACCGGCCCCGCTAGGGCGTATCTCCGCCTCTTGTTGCCGTTTCCTTAGTTTAAACACAACGCAGAGGCAGAGAATGGTCAAACACAGAGCTATAACGAACGTCGTAAACACTGATATGCCTATCACTGATATGCCTATCACTGAACCAACTGGAAAAAAATAATAATATGATTCAACTTTTAGTGTTCATGAAGTACAAAGTTAAAAATGTTTATTGTGGTAGTAACGTTTGACAATATGCGTAACAGCGTCATTAATTAGTACCTCTAGCCCCTCGCCTGGTTGTTCTGTTAACTGTACCCCCACTTAGGTTTTGTTTATTGTACATATCAGCGACTTCTTCGTAGTCTCTGTTTGACACATTTTCTTCATAGCTCGATTCAACATCCAATACTGTGTTCGCATGTTGCTGAAGTTTCGTAGACGTTGGGTAAAGCTAGTTGCATATGTAAATAGGTTATTTTCTTATGAAGTCTGAAAATGTACAAACCTACTGCTATGATTAAAATCAATAAAATAAAACCAACGGATACACTTAAACCGACATTATACCTATTTAGAGTAAGTGAAGAATCCCCTATTGTAACATTATCATAATCGAACCCTGTGTAACCGATACCCAATGTGGTAGTAGTAGTAGTAAAAGTAGCAGTAGTAGTAATAGTTATAGGAATAATAATAGATGTAATAATACGTGAAGTCGTCGTAGTAGTTGATGTTGTAGTAGTTGTGTAGCATGTGACGTTGTTAGCAGAACTCGTTACAGCAACCGCAGCAGTATTAGTACTAGTACTACTACTACTAGTAGTGATAATGCCAGTAGTAGTAGTAGTAGTAGTAGTAGTAGACGTCAATAAGCGGTATACTGTGATGATAATACGATTAATATACGAGATGATAATGTAGACACTGTAAGAAGAAAAAAATACATTATTATAAGCTGTTGCCTTTGAGGAATAAAACTTAATAATGAAAGTACAATAGTGAAAGAAGAAAGAAAGTAACTCACCGCTAATTGTGCTCGTCGTGGTTGTAGACGTATCTTTGCCCTGGTTTGACGACGATGTGTCTGTAATGTAAAAAAGAATTAACATGATTTATATTTTACAGACAAGAGATGGAGTAATATGAGTAATATTCTACAATGATTTTGTATAACGAGTATTGTCACAATTATCATATAATTCATACCTGACGTAGTTGAGTGTTCAAGATCGAATGCGGTCGGAGTCGTCGTCATCGAGGTGGATGTAGTCGCAGTTCTTCTTGAAACGGGCTCGGTCGCCGACGTCGATGTAGTAATACCTAATTATATAAGAATGATTTTGTGCAAGAAAAAAAATCTAGCTGTAATCCTGCGTTCCGTTGTTATTGTTATTGTTGTTGCTGTTATTGTTGTCGTTGTGGAAGGCTTGGTCATAGGAGTCGATTTCTGAATAAAACACACACACACACACACACACACACACACAGATATTTTGTTTAAGTCACGCCTTGTGCGTTAGAACCTATTTATAGTACAATAAAATGATTTTACGAGCCACCCGTTTAGGGATATGAGAGACTGTAAAAATCTAAGACATACGCCCACAAAAGTTACGCGACATACGCGAAAAAGAGTACTTATCATTATGAAAGAGAACTTATCACCATCACATGAAATTTCCATTATCACCGGCATCAACACACTTAGTTAAAAGACAAACAGTAATACTGTACATAAAGTTCAGTTGAATAATTAAGGCGCGATAATTGTACTTACCTTGGGACACCTCACATGATTGATATACACCGTTACAAATGTCGGTCGTACAATTTCGTCGCAGTGGATTAGGCTGTGCTCCAAGTAGATGACTCTCAAATTTGGAACGACTTCTTGTCCCCCATGAACGGTCGATCCCATCCCTGAGCACGACTCGCGGGTGGCTTATGTCATCGACCCAGTCTTCACTGACTTGATATGTTAATCTACTCTGCTTCTGGGTTTTATTTATAAGCGTCTTTATTATTATTATATTTTACAGAATAATGATGAAACAGCAGCAGAGAGGGTTCGGGTGATCCTGGCACAGTCAGGCTGGTAAGGCTCATCATCAGCTCAGGGCCTTTGCCCCTTCTACACACAGCCCAGACAGTGAATGGGACTTCTCCTGCGCCAAGAGATCAGGAGGTACCAAACCAAGGGCACCAAGAACAATGGGGAGCCTGACGACAGTGTACTTGGGATGCAAGCGAGACATTTCAAAGGCGGGGTCCGCATACTTAGTATGCTTTTTCCTGAATCTTGCCAATGACATTGGTGTCAAAAGGGACTGAAATATCAATTATATATATAAATTCATTGGCTTTATCAAAGAGGACAAGATCATGTTTGTTTGCTGGACTTCTTCTGAGGCTGTATATGGGCCCATTCCAGAGAAGTTTGAAATCATCATTTTCCATGACGCTCTGGACATGTTCAGGGTCGTACCATGGATGGACCTCGGAGTCAAAGCCACAAGTATGTCAGAGACGGTAGTGAAAGCAACGAGCCATGCCATCATGTCGTTTAAGATATGTTGTTTGAGCCAAGGAAGGGCCTCCACTGACAAGGTGTTGGCCAGTCTCTGTGAATTCATTGCAAAGTCCAGATTTCATGTTAATATTTTCTTTAAGAATCACATTTAGGCGATTGCGAGTGGGAAGTGACTGGTCCTGAGCAGCAAAAAGGAAGCTCTCAGTTTCACATTTGAGACCAGCCGACTTCATCCAGGAGAAGGAGTCGGTGGGATTGCTATTCTGTTCCACACACTGCATGTACACACAATGCAATGGCTTCTCAAAAGGTTTCTCCACAAAAGACCGACTCTGGGCAGACTTGGTGAAGGACTTCACCTGGTTTACACCCATCACTGTACCGTCCAGCAGTACATCGCCATCAGCAAAGTCAACCTCAAATTTCAGATTCTGTCCAACAACCTTGGCACGCTTAAAATAACTGTGGAATTTCTTGCTTGCATCATGAGTCTTGACATGCATCACCAGAGGATCATCCGATAAATAACTATGTGCAAAAGTACACAATAAAAATATATTATTATTATCAGGAAGCTTTAGACGTTTTATCTACAAAGAGATTACTGGACTACTAGATAACCATTTCATAAGGATCATGCCCAAAAAAATGTCACTCATAGAGAACAACATCGGTTCAAACCGGACATATTGAAGCAAAGATCTCTTCTGTATGAGTCATTATCTTCTCTCTATATATTTATATATAACTGAAAGTTGTAAATGATATTAAAATTAAAAATCTATAGATCAGTTTCCATGTCTACTGAAGTCAAATATACATATGAATACAAATGGATGATTGTCGCCCGTCCTCCGAATCGTCATAGGAGTCATTTTGGAGAAGAGGTAATTATCTAGTATCTTGTTACATCTAGGCTTGATTACTGTAACAGCATCCTTTCGGGCCTCAGTTCTAAACTCCTTGATAAGCTTCAGAAGATCCAAAATACTTCCGCCCGCATCATCAGCAAGACTTCTAAACGTTCCCATATAACACCAGTGTTGAAAGAACTGCATTGGCTACCAGTTAGGGCCAGAATTGACTTTAAGATCCTCTGTCTGACGTACAAGTGCCTCCATGGTTTGGCTATCTCCTACTTGTCTGAACTCCTACATCCGTATGTCCCCGCACGCAGCTTGCGCTCAAACATACAAAACCGACTGGTCATCCCATCCTACAAACTGAAATCCTTCGGACACTGCTCATTCTCTTACTCCGCGCCTGTGCTCTGGAACTCTCTCCCATGTACCCTTAAAAGCTCTGCCACAATTGACATTTTTAAGTCCAGACTTAAAACCCACCTTTTCTCAGTATATTATGTATAACTTCATCTGTAAATACTCCAGTGTAAATATTCTGTAGCGCTTTGAGCATGCCTTAGGGTGTGGAAGGGGCGCATTATAAATATGCATTTATTATTATTATTATTATCTCTACATGTGATCAATGGTTTTACCACAAACAGAATTGTTTAGAAGATCTACGGTTAAAATTAAGAAGTAATCCAGTCAGCCTTCCTGACAGCTAGGGTACTCCACACAGTCACATCTACTCCAGAAAGCAGTATCATCAAACCAACTGTTGGACATGCGAGTGATAGTGGATGAAATGGATTTGTTCTTAATCACCACCCATCTAGAACATTTACTGACTGTTGCATATGCTGACACTATTCGAGATTCGTTACTAAGATCACAGAAGATACGACTGTCTAATGAGAATATCGACGACGAAGAACAGCTGTATTTCACAATCCTAGATACACTTTCCAGTGTGAAGGAAGACGAAGTTATCCTGAAATGGAGGGATTCTATAGAAAGCACCACAACCCTGAAAGACATTTCGTGCCTTTATCTCTTAGATACCAGTGTCAAGACTACAGAGACACTCGTATGAAAACTGGTGACTGGAAAAGACGCCTCTGTGTGATGATTATGAAGAAATTACCTAGCTCGGACCTCACTCTTCACATCTAGCTATTGTCATATAATGACGTCGGAGGAAGATTTCAAGAAAGAGTATTTTGATGTCAGGAAACCTGGGGCTTTCGCAGGGGAGTAGAAATTTATCAAGTCACTGCAAAAGCAATAGGGCCCGTAAGTAGGTCACGGCACTTCGCGAGAGATTATGTTGCTTAGTACTTCCGGTGACAAACAACGTTTTTCGGCAATGGCGATAACACTACTGTTACATGGGGCACGCCGTGGATAATCATACTCGACACTGGCTGTGTGAATCAGAAACCTATGCCATGTAACAGACTATGGCACTAAGGCAATGTTGCATGAATAGCACGTGAATATTTGCCAAACAGATGCAGAGTTGTCTTCAGGCTGGCCCATTCATTAGTCGAGGTAAGTTTGTTACATGGATTTCTTTGTTTTCATTTAAAGGTTGGTATTGTTCAAGCATGGCACGCACAGTAAGGGTAGAGTTTACATGTGTGCAGATTGGTGAATCGTTTGATTGCATTTGATATCTTACAGTGGGATTTTATTGTCCCCCGGAGAGGGGACCTAATAAAATATGGCAGGCAGGTATCCGGTTTAATCCATGTGTACCCAAAAAACTGTGTTAATAAATAAAGTATCTTGCAGTTGGAAGTATCCAGAAGATAACTTAATGTGCAATGAAAATCCAGGTGTAATTCTTAAAAAATAAATGTAGTGAATTAAATAATAATTAATAGCGTGTAAACAATGATGATTATATACACACTTTGATTGATACCAATAGCTCTGAATAGGTGTCTCTCACAAATGTATTCTGTAATATGAGCTTGATTAATATATTATTACAACCCCATTTAGCATTTGGCTATGGTGCAGCATGTTCAGTTAAACATAACATCCACATGCTTAATTTATCAATAATATCTTGATGTCAACATTGTAAGGAACTGTTTACATTTTATTAAGTATATTAAGTCTCCCGTGTTTATGAATTTTTTTCAGTTTGAACAGATGCACATCTTTAAGAGGAGAAAGAAGGAGGAAAAAAATTCTTTATCACCACAATTACCATTGACATCAAGAGCAACACAAACTGAAACAGATTTCTTTTAACATCTGGTGGTCAAGCAATATACATTGCAAATGAAGAAACAGCAAGTCATTGAAGTGTTGTATATACAGTTATAAAACATATTAAAGCCCTACACATCATCCTTTGGACACTTGCTGGAACAGGAAATGCTTGTAACCAGCAAGGTGTTGTGGAAAGTCTTGTGACATCTTGGGATTCTCAGATAATTCAGTGAGAATTTAGATGAGTGACCATAAAAGAACATTTGTATTCCAGGTTATACTGTCAGAGTATTTTTTCAGGTTTGGCATCTGGGAAATGCAAAGAATGTTTGATATGTTATGAGTAATTATGTCTTTGGAATAAAATTGCAGAATAGTTCTAAAACTTGTGTATTGTTTTTTAAGTGTGGATAAAGCAAACACAAATTGAATGGTTTGGAAGGACTCTGCTTTTAGCCATGATATTGATTTGACAGTAAATATATAACGATGGATGTAGGAGGTTCGATTTTCAGTGTATATAGCAAAGGTTTCCAAGTGAGAGGGTTGGGTTTTACACCGCTTTTAGCAATATTCCAGCAACATCATGCTGGGGAGAGCAGCAATGCACACTTTGCACACATGTGGGGAATCAAACCCGGGCCTTCAGTGTGACAAGAGGCAACAGTTTAACCACTAGGTTACCCCACTACTCCAGTTTCCATGAAAAAACATGCTTACCAATGAAAAGTTTAACTTAATCAATGGCATAGGCATGTGATTCTACATGACATGGAATTTTGTTGAAATATGAAATTCTTTGTTTTTATTTGCTGTAAGATTACAACACTGGTTCATAGCACAATAACCAGTACACATTATTCTTTTCCATTATTTTAAAACATATTGGTCTAACTGTGTAGTTGAAAATATGGAATGCCAGTTTCCAACCTTGGCCTCATTGGCAGAATATTTGGAATATAAGTTACTAAAAATGGGTGCAAAACACTATATTACATGACAAGTAATCATACTCATGCTGCTATCAGCCAATGTCTGCAGAATCTACTGTCATGACGTAGTATATGTGCACATTTAGTTTCCCCATGTATTGATCAGTATATTTTACAATACAGGAAATGTCTCTGAGTGATTACTCCATATTTTGAGTGTATTTGGTCTTGCATTTTTGCCAATTGTGACTTGAAGGTGCTGTGTGCTGCTTCATATTTTGCTTACAGCATAGCAGAACCTCACCCCTGCATAACCCAGAACTAGGTAACACTCATGTACTTTTAGATCATAGTACATAGTTCACTCACTCCAAGACATCTAGTACAAAGTGTAATAAATATTGTCCAACAACCAGTTTTTATATATCACCTCTAAAATAATGTTTACATAATTTGATAAATAATTGTTTCATTATGAATGTTCATATGGCTGAGGGTTTCACATTTTGTTTTGAATATCTGACAGTAGTAACCGAAATAATTGTAACCATGCCATTAAGGTTATTTTGTCGTGCTGTTGATTGATTTGTGACACTATGACTTCTTGTGTGAATAAAAACGTCACCATAAATGGGAAAGTTCATATATTTATATAAAAAAATATAATGTTACAAGAACTGCTATTTATTCCAGGCATTGGAAAAGACAGGCGCCATTTTGCACATTAGAATAAAAATGCCCCATTAAAGTTTTGAAGTTTATTATTGATACAAGGGCAGTGGCCCATTCTAAATTCAGAAAATGGCTAATAATCCTGAAATTGTCGAAGGTCTCCATCCCAATCCCTGTATTCAATATATCATTATCAGTATATTTACAGCATGGCAAAGAAACAATTTGACACATGCAGATCCCAGTCATCTATCCAAAGTAAAATTTATAATGTATTTTCTTTCACATTTACAACACAACAAACAATTTATTTCTTGTATCTTTGAGTCATTCTGTCACCTGAACTTGCATACAGTCATCCCTTGGACTTGGAAGAGAGTAAAAGTATTAAGCCTACCAATTAGTTTACATAGTGTTTATATTAGTACCTCAAGTATTTATTGCATAAAGCCAATTGTCTCTATTGAATATTTTGTAACTATTCCAAATTAAAAACTATTTTTTAGATATCAATATTGATATATAAATATATTGAATATGTAAAAAATAGTTCTTAATTTGGAATAGTTACAAAATATTGCTGCAGCATAACAAATGTATTTAGAAAATAAATAACAAACTAAACAAACAAAAATATTCTTATTTGGAATTACATACTTTAATTAAAAGGGAAATGACAGTCAATGTGGCCAAATGTGAATAGAACATCAACTTGATAAAGTTCGTAACACATGGCTGTTTTATGAATACCAACATATTAATTAATAGTTTTATTAATTCAATATAAATACAGATTACTCAAATGCATTTTACGTTAACCATGTCATTGATTCCCGAAATATGTTTTGTGACCAACACTGTCCGCGATACTGAAAAGAAACACGTTTAGCGATAGAACTGCACTGGTTGTCAAAAATATATTATAGCTAAAGAAAGGTACTCATATGGTTTCGAATTGACTCATGGTTGTCGGTTGTCAGTAAGGAACCGATAATCCTTGAAGGAATAATAATTTTTCGATCTAATCGTCCCCAAATGATCCAATTATTATGACTGTCACCAGCTGTGACAGCCAAGCATGGTAGTACACTTGGTCCGGTCTAGTAAGGTCATATTAGGCGGTCGCGCAATTTGGCACCACAACTGGTTCTTGCATATTCGCTTGTCACCGGAAATCTAGTAGCGGAAGTAGTGCCTCGCGAGACTTACGGGCCCTAAACCGAAATGTAAAACGGTATCAGATGAAAAAAAATCGCTCAGGACTCAAGACGCTTCAAATCTCCATCTGCAACCACGTAGAAGGTTATGGAGAAACAGGGTTATCGTCGGTGGTATGAACGTACAAGCAGATGCAGATCTATGCGATGTTACAAATCTGTCACAATACGATGGAATAAAATACATTCTTGTTGTGAATGGTTGTTTTTTCCAAGTTTGTATGGGTCGAGACTATGAAAGATCAGTCATCGGACTCATGTGCTAGAGCTTTTAGCTCCGTTTTGGTATCAATGGGGAAAAAAGGTCCTTTCTCTTTAAGAACTGACAATGGCATGGAATTTAGAAACAGGAAGATGAAGAAAATATATAAGGACTTCCATGTTAAAGGTCACATGCGACGTGAAACACAACTTTGCAGATTCTGATACCTTTCGGTATGGACGTACCGAAACAAATCATCAAAAATGCAAATTCAACTTATAAAGTTGAAAAATAACGCGATGAAAAAAACCGCGCGAAATCGGAGTTCAAACGATTCACTAATTTTCCCCCGACTTTTCTGGGGAAAACTGGTTTCAACAGCTGGGCTGCGCTCATAGCACGTGCGCAGTGAAATAGGTTCGCGCAACTTGGAAGCGGGCTGTCCGGTGAGTACTCGGTGAAGGCTTTGGTGTGAGCTATTTTCCTAATGTTTTGTTGATATCTCACAGGCGCGAGCTTTTTATATGTTATGACAGTAATTAAACTGTTTATGTAATGCCATTTGCCTATTTCACCACACGTTCTTCTTACCGAGTCACTTTCTCAGTTCGATACTTAAAAGCAATGTCATTATTTAGCTTTGACAGAATTTCTAACTGTGATATAGATATGTCGTTGTCACAGACAAAACTCAATGTCTTGTTTTATTGACACCTGTGTGTCTGCCTGCCTGTCTGCTAATAACAATATTCAATACACAACTGCGATCACTGACCACATGCAATTTGAACTTAACACCAATCAGGCTATACACCATAAACAAAACGCATTGATTTATGGCCCGAGTTCGGTCTTTGTCACATTATGTAATTACACAGACAGGCAGGATACTTGAACACATGACATGTTATGATGTCTGTTGATTGCAAAATGTTATACACAAAAAATGATCATGTATTTGCAAAACCCAACATCTCTATATATACACACACAATGAGCCGTGAGGGCATCTGCAAATGAACCAGCCGTTCCACTTGATTGCACACCCACCCGCTCTGACTGGGTTCGGTATCCCAGCTGCTTCGTTTCTTGGGAAGTAAACCCAAGTACAAAATATTGCACTTTTGATTTGCGATTGTACGCTTATAATTTTGTTTTTATGTTTTTTTCATAACCAGCAATGTATATTATATGTCATGAATAAGTGATAATTGTGTTTTAATTATGGTTGATTTTTTGATTGCATGTGACCTTTAAGCATTTCACCGCCCAGAATTCCGACATCAAAGCTAACTATGCTGAAACTTTTATTTGTACATTGAGGAGCATGCTAGCAAGATACTTCACTTTCAAACAAACTTATCGATATAAGGATGTCTTAAACTTCCTCATTTTCAACTACCATCATGACCGGCACGGCGGATTGAAAGGAAGATCGCCGGCAGAAATAACACCATCCAACGAAGCAGGGATATGGTTGGAAATGTATGCTTCTCCCATCATCTACGAGAAGAGACAGCATGAACATCGACAAAATAGATACCATAGCAGAATGAGATTTAAATCCAAACTAAGAGATTTGGTAAGAATTTCACACATTAAAAAAACTTTCGAGAAAGAGTATGAACATAAATGGTCAGAGGAAATATTTAGAATAGTTCAGTGTCGTATAAGAGGCGGTGTACCTGTATATTGTTAGAAGATTTACAATCCGATCCAGTGGAAGGATCATTTTATGAAGAAGAGCTGCAGGAGTATCACCACGAGCCAGATAAAGACCTATGGCAGATCAATAAAATATTGAAAAGGAAAACCATTAAAGGTAAAAGCAAGAAGAAAATAAATCAAGTCTACGTGAAATGGGCAGGTTTTCCCAACAAATTTAATTCGTGGATCAACGAGGACGAAGTGACGGATTTAGAATCATCATAATAAACACTGAATGGATTGTTGCTAAGAGTGATGAAAGTACCCATTATTTTTTAGACAATCAACCCTATCAATTCTCTATATATCTAAAACAACCACTACGATTGGAAGGGCAATGGAATATTTCGTTAAGAGAATTCTATGCCCAAAGAATGAAGAGTGGAAATACCAAAAGGAAAAATGTCACAGATGGGTTATTGTACATTTATTGTTCCCTTTGCAAACCTATCATAGTTAATGGACAGCGCTGACCTTTGTTGCGCAGAGTTCAATCCACGAATGCAACCACGTGGAAGGTACTGTTATCAGAACCCTACGATAATGGACAGTTTGATATATATATATATATAAATGATGCTTCCGGGAATCCAGCAACATGTTTAACTGCCGTTGCATCAGTAACACATCAACTGTGACGCTATCCATTCATCATTTAACATGAAGGAATTGCAAAACGAAGACAGACGTTACATTCCCAATCCTTGTGTGTTGCAGAAATGCTATGCCAAACTCGCTCAAGGATATAATCCGACAATAGAAAACTCATCGTCTGTCATAAAGAATATTCCTGAATACCACATGATAAGCCTATCATCACGTGACAACCACAACAACCACAGTTCTTCATCCCAATATAAATCATCATTAACGTTTGACTCTGAGGAAACCACGAAGAATATACAACTAGTGTCTCCTACTCAACAGGTGGTCAGTCAAGCTAAAGCAGAAATAGTGCGCAGCCTGGACACGTTTTTTTCATATTGCGATAGAGGAAGCAGAAATGTCTGTTAAAAGACAATGACGAAACCAAAAAGGTGGTACTGCAAAGCGAGTTGAGTTGAGTTGGGCTTTACGTCACATCGGCATTATTCCAGCCATATAGTGACGAGAACAAGTCTGCATTAATATACATTTTAAGTACAAAGTGGTTTCGTTTCAAAGACATACATTCATTACGTTGTCATTTTAGAACAGAAAATGTCATAGCAGTAAATTCGTTAGTGACATTACACAGTTACATTTTATGATATAGATCAACTTCCCTCAGGTAGTTCAGTATCAGATGAGCTCTCACGCTGGAGAACAGATCTTTCAGATTGGTTGCGTGATAATGCGAGTCCCTTGCAGATGTAAAATCCACACAGTCAAGCAGAATATGCTTGACGGTGAAAGCCTCATCGCAGGAGAGACATATGGGGGGTCCATCCCCATCCGTTTTTAGCAGATAGTCATGTGTAAATCGACTGTGGCCAATACGACATCGTCGTAAAATTACTTCATCACGTCTTGACTGACAAGCCAAGTAGGTATAACCGATTGTTGGCTTCAATTCATGGAGTTTGTTTCTTCCTACTTGAGTGTCCCACCTTTTTTGCATCAAGTCCCGAGTATAGCTTTTGATAGTGGGTTTGAAATCACTGTACAGGATTAGCAGTGGGGATAGGGGCTTTTCAAGAGCTGCTTTTGCTGCAGCATCGGCCTTAGTGTTACCTGCTATGCCGACGTGACCCGGCAACCAGCAGAGGATGATGTCATATTGGCCAGTAGAAAGGACGTTGTACAGTTCTAATATGTCCAGGATGATTGGGTGACTTGAAGTCCCGTTTAGAAGTGCTTGAAGGCAGGATAATGAATCTGTAAATACGATGAAGTTTTTGGACTGATTTTGCTGTTGAATGTAGGTCAAAGCTGAGAAAATAGCTTTGGCTTCAGCGGTGAAAATGGAACTGTTGTCGGGGATCCTAGAGGAGACAGTCATGGCTCCAATGACTGTAGCGCTGGCAACTTGGCCATCATCCTTGGATCCGTCTGTGAAAATGGATCTGTGAGTGTTATACTTCGAACGTAACTATTTGTATTCCTGTTGGAACACCAAGGGATTGGTTTCTGACGTTTTGAGTTTGGTAGGGTAAGATCGACCTGTGGTTTCACCATTTGCCATGGTGGTGAGGACAGAAGTCGGTATGGTGCAATGATGTTGAGATCAATTTTAGCTGCAGATATGTGTGGTTTGATCCTGATTCCAAGTGGTGGAACCAGGCTTGGCAGTTTAGGAAATAAGTTTTCATAGAGCGGGTTGAAAACACAATTGTATGCTGGATTGGACTCATTTGAACGTAATTTAGTGATATACTGCAGTGAGAGTTTAATGCGGCGTTGTTCAAGGGAAGGTTCATTGGCCTCCGCATATAGACTGTCTACCGCAGAGGTCCTAAAAGCTCCCAGGCAGAGCCTCAGCCCTTGGTGGTGGATAGAGTCTAATTTTTCTAAATTGCTTTTGCAGTCTCCACCGTAGACAATGGAGCCATTATCTAGTTTACTGCGAGCTGATGATCTGTACAAGTGAAGGAGGGTGGTTTGATCTCCTCCCCACTCTGTATTTGAGACTACTTTTAGCAAGTCTAGAGCCTTCAAGCACTTTGTTTTGAAATGTTTTATGTGTGGTAAGAATGTCAGGTGGCGGTCGAATATTAGTCCCAGGAATTTGGCCTCTTCTACTACTTTGATTGGAGTACCATCTAAAGTTAGGTCTGGATCCTTGTGTGGTTTGTATTTACGACGAAAGTGAATACAATTTGTTTTGGATTTTGAAAACTTAAAACCATTTTCATTGGCCAATTTTTGGATTTTGTTAAGGCAGAGTTGTAGCTGCCTTTCTATTGCGTGCATGTTCTTACCACGACATGAAATATTGAAGTCATCCACGAAAAGGGACCAATCAACGCAACTGTTCAGAACGTTAGTGAGGCTGTTAATTTTGATGCTAAAAAGTGTGACAGACAGGATGCTGCCTTGGGGGACGCCCTGATCTTGGTGGAAATAGTCAGACAGTGTGGAACCCACCCGAACTTGAAATTGTCTGTTATTTAAAAACTGGGATATGAATTGAGGTAGTCTACCCCTCAATCCAAACTCGCATTAAATCTTTTAGGATACAATGTTTCCACGTTGCATCATATGCCTTTTCTAAGTCGAAAAAGATAGATACGGTATGTTGTTTGTTGACAATGGAGTTTTTGATGAATGATTCGAGACGCACCAGATGGTCAATGGTACTTCGGTTTTTTCGGAAACCACATTGGAGGTCACTGAGGAGGTTCTTGGTCTCCAAGTACCAGATTACTCGATTGTTGACCATGCGCTCCATGGTTTTGCAAACGCAGCTAGTTAGGGATATAGGACGGTAGTTTGAGGGATCAGTATGATCGCGGCCGGGTTTTAGTATAGGCATGATAATGGCATTGTGCCACGAAGGGGGGTAAGTGTCCGGATGTCCAGATGTCATCAAATATATTTAGGAGTGTTTCCAAGCCTGTGTCAGGGAGGTGTTTCAGAAGCTGATAATGGATTTCATCAGCTCCTGCCACAGTGTCGTGAGCCTGTCCTAGGGCAGTACGTAATTCATGGAGGGAAAACGTTTCGTTGTAATCCTCCCCATTATCAGAGTTAAAATTGACTGGTTTCTTTTCTTGTTGGGTTTGGTTATAATTTGATGAGGAGGAGTGGTTTACCAAAGTTTCGCCCAGTTTGTTTGCAATTTCAGATTTATTTTTGTTAGGAGGGCGTCACCATCTTTCAGGTGGTGAACTCCTGATTTTGACCCTTTGCCTTTAATCTTTTGAATCATGTTCCACACCTTGGACATGGGTGTGCGGGAGTTGATTTTTTGACACATATTTCCTCCATGACCGCCGTTTAGTTTGTTTGAAGGTACGTTTTGCCCTGGCATTTGTCATTTTAACAGCATTCAGGTTATGCACCGTAGGATGTTGTCGGAAATATTTTTCCGCCTTCTTCCTATTTTTCCTAGCTTGTTTGCAGTTTGCATCAAACCATGGTTTACGTTATTGCGGGTTTGCAGAGGACTTTGGAATAGTTTTGTCTCCGATGGCATTTAGGACGTCTGAAAATAGTTCCATGGGGTCAGGAACATTCCTGTCCGGCTTAAGTTTTTCTGAACATAGGGTTTGGAATAAAGGCCAATTGGCCTTAGTAAAATTCCATCTTGTTGATGGTGGTTCGTCCGTGGGGTTGATAGGAGTAAGAATTGTTGGGAAGTGGTCGCTTCCACAAAGGTCGTCATGGACCGACCATTCGAACTCATTTAAAAGATTAGAATCTGTAAGTGATAGATCGAGAGCAGAGTATGATCCAGTGGCAGGATGGAGGTAGGTGTTTGATCCATCGTTGAAGATGCATACATCATTATTTGAGAGAAACTCTTCAAGGACCTTTCCCTTACTATTTGTATCAGTACTCCCCCATAGGGGGTTATGGCCGTTGAAGTCGCCCATGATTATGCAGGGCTTCGGGAGTTGATCATATAAGTTCTGAAGATCTGATAGGCGAACAGTTGAGGTGGGAGGGAGATAGAGGGAACATAGTGTAAACCCTATGTTCAGGGTCATGCGGACAGCAACAGTTTGTAGGTTGGTTTTAAGTGGAACGGGGCTATGAAGGACGCCCTGCCTCACCAGGATAGAAGTGCCTCCTGTAGCTTTTACACCGGGAGGAGAAAAGGAGTGGTAGGAACTGTACCGACGGATGTGGAATTTATCGGTCCTTTTTAGGTAGGTTTCTTGAAGACAAAACGCGGATGGTTTGAGTTCGGAAAAATAAGAGGGTATCTTGTCAGGGAAAAAGAAAGAACAAGAGGAAGGCCACATAGCACAAGAAAGTAAAAGAAAACAACAGGAGATTCGTTGGATATGTATTATGTAACAAATTCTAAGAAACAAAACAAAAGCAAAGAACAAAACGACGATGTTTGTGGCGGATTCTAATTTTTTCAAAGAGACTCAACCGTTGGAACTGCATCTTTTCTTACTACCTCCAACACAGACCGCAGTAGAGCGTTCCTATCTTCAAGATTGACGTCCCATATCGCAGTTATCAGGAAATGCGCCTATCAAATTTATATAAGCGGTCAAAACGGATTGGAGTATATTGACCTCAAAGATCAACGCTGCATGTGAAATGTAGAATAATAAAGACTGATGGTAGTCTTTTACTGCATTCACTGATCAGTCAAGTAGATGTCTGGTTCCAAGGAAGATTGATTAGTGAGTGAGTTATTATTTAACGTCACATCGGTAATATTGCAGCCATATCGTGACGAGAACAATTTATGCAATAAAAAGTAATGGAATATATGTACGTTATAAAAACCTGTCGACGAAGGACAGTAAAACAACTAGAATATAACAATTACAACTAAAACTAGTATGGAGAGTTGAAACTTATAGCACTATTTGGACAATACAATATAAAAACAAGCTATAGATCGCCAACACCAGAAGGAAGATCACAATTCCAATTCAACGATTATCCTTACAAACCAATCGTACAAACTTAACTGAATACTAATGAAGTTGATGCTACATCCAAACTCACAAGTCAACTGTTTGTAAAAGATACTACATGGACACGCCAAACCCAAATGGCAGCATCAAAGGCTTGTTCGAGAGGACAAGGGTGACATCTGAGAGCAAAAGCTTTGACATGGCGGCTTGCTTGTTACGCAACCTTTTTCAGCTGAATCGTTATTTTTTTAATCAGGTTGATATACAGGTGAAACTTTATCGATCGAATTAAAACTTTGCTCTTATGGCTACTAAGTCAGATGAGAACTATTCTACAGAGTTCGAGGACATTGTCTTGAAAGTAAACCAAGGCTTGATATGGGGTCATAATACCGCCCTTTCAGCTACCACAGCAAAGTACAAGTATCGTGGAACCCAGGTAAAAATAATGTCCATACCAGTAGGTCAAGTCGTTTTCACATATGACAACATATTCCAGGGCGTGCGTCCAAATAAAGTTGTAGTAGGTTTTGTATCCTCGAAAGGAGTTGCAGGTGTTTTGCATAAAAATCCATTTAATTTTGCGAGCTATGACTTGACCCAAATAGCTCTTTTCTGCGATGGAAACAGTATAGCTGAAAGCGGACCCATGAAGCAAGACTTTGTAATACCAGCTCTTGGCAACTTGTTTCGATACAAAGGCAGATGGAATGTCGACGGTGACAGAGGATTGAGCAATGTCTATCTCAATAAAACCAAGTTTGAGGGAGAGTTGCGTCTGTACGTCTATCCTCTTGAGCCCATGTTTCCTTGAGTAGATGAACAAAGATACCTAACCCTACAAAGGCAAGGAAACATTCGGCTGGAGGCTCAGTTTGGACAAACGCTTTCGGAAACTGTCACCTGCATCGTGTATGCCGAGTTTTGAGATGGTTTTCAAATCGCTAAATCGAGAAACATCTTTTTGTAGTAATTCAACTCCAGGAGAAAGGGCAGAATGAACACCCATCAGCTAGAATGTGTGATCAATTGCAACTATGTATTGCGGAAACACGTGCTCGGAATGTATGCCTAAAATGAACTGACTGAGAGGTTGGCAAACCGTGTAGCACGAACATCACTATCATCTGCGGTGGCTATCATCGTAAATACCGACAACTCTGATTCACTTGGTCAGCACTGGTTCGCCATTTGCTCGCATCATGGAGATATTTGACAGTACGGAGTCGAGTTATTCTTTGAAAGAAACTAGAAGCTTCGTTCGTGCTATAGCAAAGTATAAAACCAACGACAGAAAAGTTTAGCTGAATCAGCGTCGATTACAAGGAGATGATACCAATGTTTGTGGACAATATGTGGTTTAATATTTGCTATTCCGATAGAGAGGATATGCGATGGACTCTATCGTTGGAATGTTCCCTGAGAAAAGTCACAACGAATTGATTCAGAATGATTATTACGTCTGTCGGTATAGATATAAGCGTTATCCGTTTTGTCTCACAACTGGGAACATAGTCGAACAAGCGAGGACCACGATATTTCGCTGTCCTTCAGCACCATGAGTCACCAACATGCCAGCAATATGGTTGACGACGAGAGTCACGTTCTCAAAATAGCAACACCCTCAACAATATTTCTCAGTGGTGTAACGCAATGTGGTAAAACGTCTTTCACCAAGAGATTGACTGAACATGCAGAATTCACGTTTGAACATAGAATGAGTAAAGTTATGATTTGCTATTCAGTATGGCAACCGCTGTATGATAGCATCGAAATGAACGACAACATACAGACAGAACTTAATAAGGGACTACCAACAGAGCAACTATTATTGAATGGGGAGAATTGGATACAAAGGACCATAAACTTAAGATTATCAATGATCTCATAGATGAAGTTTCACGTGATCATTCTATGTGCAAGTTCTTCACAACGACTAGCCATCGTTTAAATATTACCGTGTGTCTTCTCAGTCAAACATTACTTCCATCCACGACGTATGAAAGGTATGCCAGAACAATTTCTCTCAGTTCACATTACATTGTGTTGTTCAAGAACAGAAGAGACCTATCTCAAATTACAGTATTCGGTCGACAGATATTACCGGGAAAAGTTGGTTTCTTCCTAGATGCCTACCAGAAAGCTACGAACAAGCAAGCATTCGATTATTTGATGATTGACTTATTTCCAAGAAGTGATCCCCAATATCAACTGAGAATGAGCATATTCCCCGAAGAACTTTTGACCAGCATAAAGGACAACCATCCTTTATCTACAACAGCTGCATCTTTGAAATTCCTCGGAAGCGTGTGGTCAGACAAACAAATGGTATCCTTACTGAAAACTCTGACCAATCAGCAAACAGATATTTTATCAGAGATCTGTCTGAATATACTGTAAGGCAATGTGTCCTTAAGCAGTAGACATTCACTACTACTCAGACGAAAGAAAGATCGCAGACAGAAAAGTCAACAGGAGTGTTACAAGAAGACTCTTACTCCAGATTAGAAGATCACTTCCAATGATTATCAGCCGTCTTGATTATCCCGAACAGTAAGACAATAATCATGAAATTGACAACGATGAGGAAGAAAGTGTGACAGTAACCAACGAAGATAAGGAAGAAGAACACCACGATGAATTACCTAGCTCAAGCTGAAGAATAGGTTCTGATCCCACGCAGGAAATATGAGAGGTGGCTTCAGCAACAATCATCTGTAAACAAAGATGATATTATCCAAACACAAGAAGATTAAGCGAAGGGACTTCGTGGTTGTCAGCCATATCGAAATGAAAGTGACCCTCCAAATGAAATTGATCAAAATGGAGGAGAGAAGATGCAGCTTCTAGGGAAATGACATCATAAGGGTGATTCTTTAGTGTCCACGTCCAAACCAAAGAAGGCAAAGACGATATGTGATGTGGACTTGGGAAAAGTTGATGACCAAAGACTTTTGTCATTTAATCATCATCATTGCTGGATTCGATATTAATCATGGGAAAGAATAGTCTCTGCTGTGAATGATGTGTTCAAACACAAAATGTGTTTAATTTCAATACCATAAGTAGTAGTAGTAGTTGTAGTAATAGTAGTAGTAGACTTGATATTACTTTAATGGGAAAAGATGTGTATGATAAGACAGTTGATATCATGTTATTATAATTATGTGCATCATAATCATCCAGATTGGTATGTTTGAAATTTGTTGTTTGTTGTAAGAAGGAATACTAATAATAGTTTGTCATATGTGATACAATATAATGTAATATAATATAATATAACAAACCATAACATTTGAATATGTGATACAATGCATGTAAAACATTCTTCAGCAATTAATATTCATCGGATACAGAATAATTCACGCTGCATTCACGCAAAACATCCCACAGGAATTGTCATTCACCTGGATACAGGTTTTAAAGTCATGCGCAATGGTTGTGTAGTCACTCCATCCTTCATAACCTGTCGTTTGATGTAAAAGTATGCGAGTCCCCAGCGTCTTTGTTGATATGTATACACTGTGTTGTTTCTTGGTCTGAACCCTTTATTAATTCCAGATTCAGTCTAGTGATGCCGTAGAGCTGATCGATACTTCTTCATGGGATCTACAATGCTTGACTTGTTCAGACCTTTGGAGCTCATTTTCACGTTTTCATCATTCCCACCAAGTGAGTGAGTGAGTTAATATTTAACGTCACATCGGCAATATTTCAGCCATATCGTGATGAGAACATATTTGACATTGAAATGGAAGGTGTGTATATTACAAAAAACCTGTCGACGAAGGAGAGTAAAACAACTAGAACATCACAATTACAACTAAATCTAGTGTGGAAAGTTAACACTGATAGCAATAGTTGGACAATACAATATAAAAACTGGCTAGAGATCACCAACAACTGAAGGTAGATCACCATACTAGGAACCATGGGGACTTACATTACTTTTGCCATTCCCACCAAGACAGGCAGAGTGAAACCATTTCTTCGCCTTTGCTTACTTTCTTAAAGAGACCTGGCTTTCGGGTTGTTTTTTTGTATTTGATGTGTTGGGAACAACATTCTCTTGGCAGACAATGCATCATCTGCATCGATTTTATCTTTATCGCAAAAAACATGCAACATGTGATCAATATCTTGGGTCTTTTCTCTATGATGACATCTCGCAAACATTTACCAGCAATAGCAAAGTACATGGAATCTGTATCCATTTGTAAAAGCTGGAAATCTTGACGATTGATAAACCAATCGAGAGAGTCGTGGTAAAATTCCACCATGCGTTGTTTAACTTATTGTCAAACATAAAAACCGAGAACAAGAGAAATGTCCATGTGTATTGTTCTCTTGGCAGACAAAACTTCGTAGTCGTCGTCATCCAAAGTACACATGATCACAAAATTTCCATTGATGACCTACCGCATAGCTAGATCTTCTCTATGAACATACTTGCAATTCGTATGTCTTGTCTTGTCTACACTTGTTCCCTATCAATTTCCACACTTCGCCAATAATGGCGAAATCAGGGTCCGTGTCTCGATGTCATTGAGTGCGTGTTAATTTTTCAACTACGTTTTTGAAGCAGTTCTTCCGCTTGTATTCGCCTGTTTGATGGACTTGAGTCACTTTCAACCCGTGTTGTAAATACCATCGAAGCAATGATGTAGCGAGCAGGATTTCACAAGCTTTCATTCATCCAACAAGTAATGTCCTATCATGTTGTTTAAGATTTTCTTTTTTGACATGCCTTTGGATATGTTTTCCAAATTTTTTAAATGGAACTTTGCATGTTACAAATAATGGAGACATTTCAGAAAAATTATCGTACAAATGGTCTGGAACATGAATGTCTATTTCCATCAAGCCAAAAAAACTCATCCTTCTTCACGCTTTCGAGTAACATGTCTTGACTGACCGTTTTGTCTCTACAGTTACTAGTGAACAGATGCTGTCTCTGATCAATACATTCTTCGTTTCTTTCGCACGTTTTCCGAAATTCGCATTCCGAGATGCATAAATGTCACAAGTGTACAGAAACGGTTGGCGTATTACACTTTTTGATATGAATGTTACACGTTGTTCAAGTCAAAAAATTCCTTAAACAGAATACGCATGTGTAGGAACAAGGTCTTTGTTCCTCCGACTTCTTGCCACACATTGTGATATGAACCAACATATCGTGATCATTGTCACACAGTATGCAACATATGTGACATATAAGGTCTCTAGACATTCCATCACCTGCAGCCAGCGCCATCGATTGGCAATGTTGAACGTGACGGATAACACATCTCCTGGATTCGAATGTTGAATGACATATAATAAATTCATAAAAACGTCTATCCCTACAAGAACAGTCTACAACATGCAGATTAAATACCGTTCTTCCTTTATAGCGTCTATTACAAACCCGACACCTAATATCGTTCGTGGAATCGTTGGATGCCATGATAGTACAGTGCACTTTTACTGTTTGAGTCTCTTAAACAAGATCTCTACGGTTGTAAAATAGTCTTTAACCGGAAAACAGATGCCCTTGGATTGTGAAAAGTCGTCGCCATCACCGTTTCCGTAGTATCTGATATCGATGTACCAGAAATTACCTAATTTCATGAACGTTTCCTTATACCACGGCTTTTGGGAGAGATTTATCCGCTTGGCATTCTTCACTTCATACTTCTTATTGTGTTATTTCTTCAGCTTGCTGAACCGCTGTTTCATTTTCACGATATTTGCCATTATCTGCAAGATAGGAATTAGACTTTTTAAGCCAAATAAATTCTAAATTCTGCGTCTTAAGCCAAAGAGATTATAAGTAATCATTAACACCATTTAGATTTCATTACAATCATCAAGCACTTGGTTCAATAATGATATATTGACATAATGATACTTTCTTCAGAAGAAGGGCGGGTAATCTTTCCGTCATGCTTTTCTCTGAAGATTGAGGCAGTCTTGGATGATATATCCGCTTTGATGGTGGCTGCAGTGGTATATTTTACCTTGATTGTCACTTTCGCAAACGATTTGACAATAACACGATCAATACCATGATCATCATCAGAGTCATCAGAGTCATGGGAGTCATCAAAATCATCATCATTGTTATCAACATCATAGTCATCATCATCATCAGAGTCGTCTTCGTCTGAGTGCGCTTATTGAGTGAGTTCAAGATCCTCATTTTTGCCTGGGAATGACTGGTTAACATTTTTATTGGTGACACCAGAAAGTGACTTCCTCTTGACAGAAACAGATGTGGTTGGATTTTCTTCCTGTTCGTTAGAAATGATCAGAGTATCGTCTTCATTGTCGTTCCATTTTTTCATCTTCTTTGATCGAGTACTCTGATCAGTTACAGATACCTTGCGTTTTTGACAATGTTTGGCGGACGACTCCATTCCGACCGTCTGGACGACTTTCATGGCCACTTATTTCCGCTGAACCACTGTCTCTTTATTTCCTTTTATACCAATATAACTGATTACAATTCATGTATATACGAGAGATTAAAGACTATTTACCAAGTGGGTGAATGTGATATAGATCAAAGTCGACTATCACCCCTCGCATTGAGCTAATGCTATGTGTTTATTGACACATGTACTGCTCTCGTGATACATAACACGATTGCTATTCTTTTCATGAATATTTACATCGCAAATACTTTACCAAGTGGGTAGCGATAGATCAAATATCCCAGTTGAAGCAAAACTTAGGTCTTCGCCGTCTCGTCTTGAGGGTGATTATTTATGCATGTACTATGTCCCATTGACGGGTGTGTTTACTCTGTGCGTGTGGGGTATTCATAGATACGGAAGATTAAAGGAAGGAAAGAAAGATCAAAGATGCAGGTCCCCCATAGGTTTACCAGCTTAGACGGTAGGTGTGTCAATACCTCGCACGACTCGGTTTGTTTGCCTTTTCCGGCGAGCAATGGCGAGCGCTATCTTAAGTCAATGAGATAAGCTACATCAAAGGAAGGAAAGAAAGATCAAAGTTCACACCGCCTGGGAGCGCCAATAGGTTTAACATAGGGCATAATCCGGCAAAGGCGACACACCCTACTACCGGCGTAGAACCACTGTGACGCACTAGGTATACTACAGGTTAAAGTCTGCAGTACTTCAATCCAGCGACAATCTCCAACTCCCAGACAAGCCATAGTTATCATGGCCTTAGTATCAGAGAGGCTGATTGTTTAGGACAACTAAAGCTTTGTGAACTAAATCCTGCGTCATCATGGTTTACTTACAGGTAGAACAAGTCAATCTGCTAAATCATTAAATCATTAACACTTGCACGCTGTGTTGTTCATTTTGACTATAAACTAGCATTATGTACGATCTATGGAACATATTAAGTTCGAGTTCCCATCGTTCTTCATAACAAACAGATAAAGATAAAGCTCATATAAAACACGTTGAACGATCTGGGAATTACATGTGTAACACGACAGCTGAAGTTGTCATTATTTCTATGAGTGGCATGTTTAGAAGTTGGTGAATCAGATGACAAACTTTATTGATGAACAAATCTTTTATTTAGATGATGCGACGCTTCGATACAGTTTCTTGTATGGTTGTTGTTGCTTAACAACGATACAAGAATCTGTATCGAAACGTCGCATCATCCGAATAAAAGAGTTGTTCATCCATAAAGTTTGTCATCATCATTATTTAAAAATATTCAAACCGTGTTCCTCTATTGTTTCTGTTAACATTGTTTGTACTCACTCACTCACTCGCAGACTAAATCTCTGTCCTTTGCATAAGATGAAAGACAATAGCCATTCTGCTATGCTATGTAATGCTTCAATGCTAGCTGACTTTTTCCCCATTACACTAATTGACTTACACTAATTGACATACCATCTACTAGGCACATAAAGAAACTGTGCATACACAAATTTAAAATGCCACACAATACTGTCACTTTGGAAAGCTCAACCCCTGCCCTTGCGATCGTTCAAAAAATTAAACGGCTATTGAAACGCATAGCATGCCAAGGCTCACGTCTGCACAACGTCATGAGGCCATTGGGATGGTCCGTGGGGGAATGTCTCAACGACAAGTGGCTGCACATTTCCACTGCCACCGGAAAACCAGTTCTGCACTGGTGAGACGCTACCAGAACACAAATGACGTCATCGATCGGCCACGTTCTGGACGTCCACGTGTAACAACGCCAAGAAATGACAGATGGATAAGGGTGACCCACCTTCGCCAACACAGTTCGACAACGTTTACGTCATAAAGGGATCAGACCACGACGTCCCGCCATACGGCCTATCCTGACACAACGTCATCGACAAGCTCGCCGAATGTGGTGCCGAAATCATGTCCGCAGACCCTTGTTTTGGTGGAGAAATGTTTTTTTTTACAGATGAGTCCAGGTTTAACATTTCCCACAGTGATGGACGTCAACGTGACTATAGACATGTGTGAGAACGTTATGCACAGGCTTGTGTCTTGGAGAGGAATCGCTTTGGTGGTGGTTCCGTGATGATTTGGGATGAAATAACAGCACGCCAAAGAACTCCTTTGGTGATTGTTCAGGGCAACTTAACTGGTGTGGGCTACAGGGATCAGATTCTTCGACCTGTGACAATTCTTTTTCTGCAAAGTCAACGTCATGGCCCTGGGTTAACATACCAACAGGACAATGCCCGCCCTCAAACGGCAAGGGTTGCTATGGATTTCTTGCAACACCAAAACGTTGACTTACCGCCTTGGCCTGCAATTTCACCGGATCTCTCCCCGATAGAGCATGTTTGGGGCGAGATGGATAGACGTCTACGCCGTCTTCCTCATCCGCCAGATAACGTTCTTGACCTTGCAACAGAACTTGAGAGGATCTGGCGTGACATCGTACAAGCCTTCCTTGCACGTTTGATAGGCTCTATGCGTCGTCGATGCACCGCTGTTCTCAATGCCGATGGTGGACATACTCGTTATTGAGCTTGTGACATGGTCGTTTGAGCCCTGCCCTGCTTGTGGACTCGTTACGTCATTGTGATTGACTTTTCAATTGAAATTTTCCCGACTTGTTATGGTCTCATGATCCCTCCATTAAAATTTATATGTACCTTTCACATTGTCATCGTACTTATCAACTGAGATAATATTTTGACAATGCACAGTTTCTTTATTTGGCTAGTATATATTTATTCTAGTTCCCTTCTTCCGTTATTGCAAAAAAGGTAAAGCTCAAAACATGTTGAACGATCTGAGAATATTCACAGAGAATTACACGTGGAACACTTCGGCTGTTCTCTTCATTATATAAATAGCAGCAAAAGAAACGTCAGTTTGGAATTTTCCTTCGCAGAAACGGATAACTGTAAACTCATTTCATGTTTTGAATGTATATTTTTGACAACATCTCGAACTTTACCTGAGCAAAGACATTCCTTCCCAAACTCAGAATGGAACCCAGGAAAAGGTCTAAAAAACGCAACTTGATTTCTGAGATTGTACGGTGTTCTCCGTGTTTTTCATGCCACTCAGATGCACGTGCTGCTCACAAGGACCAGACCTATAGAATGCAAACCTGGTTGAAACATTCACATAACAACGTCAGCAGGATGCCCCTTCTCACGACAGCTCGGAGGAACCGGCGCTAGGAAGACTTGAAGCTTGTCACACTGCACAAGCCGTTGCCAGTCACTTCCAGGTCAACGTTCTGACCATCTACAGGCTGCAGCAACGTTTCCGGGCCACAAACACCACAAATGATCGCCCTCGTACTGGCAGACCAAGGGTGACCACAAGACGACAAAACCGCCATGTTGTGAGACAGCATGTACAGAATCCCTTCATGCAGGCATCCGAAACAGCACACTAGACAGCGGGAACACACGGAAGATCAATCAGTACTGATACAGTATGACGACGTCTTAACAGCGGGAACCTCCATTGCCGTAGACCTTACCGTGGACCTATCCTCACCCCTCGTCATTGCGTGAACGTCTGCAGTTTGCCCTACAACACCAAAACTGGCGATACAGACAATGGAGAACTGTTCTGTTCACAGATGAGAGTCGGTACTGCGTATCAACTGCAGATGGCAGAACAAGAATATGGCGACGACGTGGTCAGCGTTACTCAGACCAATGTGTTATGGAAATAGGCTCATGGGGAGGTGCAAGCATCATGGTATGGGGTGGAATAGGCCTGAACCAGAGAGTGGGTCCTGTGGTGTTTTAGAACCTTGGTCCAGGGAGAACAGGCGGTATCACAGCGGTGCGCTACATCGACCAAGCTCTCAGACCCACGTCATACCACATTTCGCACGTCACCGGAACAACATTTTCCAGAATGATAACGTCCGGGCCCACGCGGTTCTTCCTACAACAGAACGGTGTCAACATCATGCAGTGGCCAGCCCTTAGTCTTTGGGATGAAATTCAGAGGAGACTGAATAATGTCATACCAAGGCCGAACACAGCCGATTTAAGGCCCCATGCCTTTTCATAGTGTGGTTCAAGGTGCCAATGGCCTTCATCTTCAGCAACCCATGTGCTTGCCATAAAAAGCGACTATCTTGTCGTAAGAGGCGACTAACGGGATCGGGTGGTCAGTTTCGCTGACTTGGTTGACAGATGTCATCGGTTCCCAATTGCGCAGATCGATGCTCATGCTGTTGATCACTGGATTGTCTGGTCCAGACTCGATTATTTACAGACCGCCGCCATATAGCTGGAATATTGCTGAGTGCGGCGTAAAACTAAACTCACTCACTCACTCATCAATTGATTGGTGCACTTCATGCATAGGCGCTGTGCTGCACTTATTGCTGCTCGTGGTGGTCACACTTTTTTTTAATATTTTTTTTATATTCCATTTCCAGTCTCACATAAAATACATACGGCAAAGGAACAACATCCAAATATATATGTATATAGCTTCAGTGATGTTTTGCAAGGTTATATATGATATAAAAGACAGTAATGCATACATATACACACCCGCACACACATATACACATGCATATATACATATGCACATACATACACGCATGTATATATATATACAAATATAACATCGTGAGATTACAACAATTATATAGATACATAAGATGTCATTAAAGTTTCTGTGGAGGGAATATGAAATTGGAGGGGTAAGGTTGAATAGTATGGTTGTAGTGAGTAGGGTCTGGAAGTCTCAGCTGATATTATAAGTAGAGTTTAATGTTTAGCACATAGTAAGGTATATAAGTGTTTCCAGTTCCTTATAAAGGGATCTAAGCTATTGTTTTTCCTAGCTATATATTTTTCAGTGGTATACATATCTTTTAATAACTTAACAAACACTTTCCCTTTAGGGATTTCTTGTTTTATACTTGAAACGTAAATGAATCTTTGGGCAAGAAGTATAATATGGTTTAGTATTTTATTGTTTGAGAACATTCCGAACATGATAGTGAATTTTGTAAATGTGACATCACACTGGAGGTGGGCATTTAGAAATTGTTCTACATTTCGCCAAAAGTTTTTAACTAAATCACAGTAAACAAATACGTGCAATATGTCTTCTGAGGTATGTTTCCAAAAAGTACAAGTATCATTATCAACTGGCTTCATCTTACAATCATTTGTGCATTTCCTGTAATATCTGAATACATTACTCCACATTATATCCTGCTGAAAGACTCCAATACTCTAGTACTTTAGGGGTATCGTTGTTCTGAATCAAGTTATCATAGAATATCCTTGAACCTTTAATATTTGAGATCATATCTAGGTAAACTCTATTAATGTTTAATTGATTTAAGCAGAGAGTTCTGTTTCCTACAAGTTGTCTCCAGTTCATTGGAATGTTATTTAACAAATGATGATAGTCTAAGAAGTTCCGCTTGTTTTACATCTTCAAAACTGAGAATTCCATTTTCATTACAAATATAGCTGACATGATGTATACCGCACTTAAACCAATTTCTTATCATGTATGAAGATTTAAAGAAATGATTTGACCAGAGTGGCTGAGCTAAGATTTTGTCTAAGTCATCGCTGTCAAAGGTGTGTTTTTTATAAAATATACTCCAAGCAGATAAAACATCTCTCAAATAGGGATTATCTTTGCAAGAGAAGCATTCAACAGCTTTAGAACCTCGAAAGTACAGTTGACCTAAGGGGAAAATGCTATTAAAATTTGAAGTTTTCTTTAAGTGACATTTCAGCGATGATAATTTCGAAGCGTTAATGAAACATTCAATGTCAATCATTCTGAGGCCTCATCTTCGTAAGTTCTACTGATATTAGACCTTTTAATCTTATCATTTTTATTTTTACATATGAATCTATAGATTATTTTATTGAATTCATCGATGAATGTTTTTGGCGGGTTAGGAAGTGCTGAGAAAATATGTACTAGAGTAGAAATTGCTAGAGTTTTGATAACACTGATTTTCCCGATTAGAGTCAGGTTTCTTCTTCGCCAACTAGCAAGTAACTTATTAATATGTTCTGGGCGTTTTCTTGTGTTCATTACCCAAAGGTCTTTAAGAGAAGCATTAAGTGTTATACCTAAGATTTCAAAGTCTCCACTGTGCCAGTCAAGATAAAAGTCATTGGCTAAAGTTATATTACTAACTGTCATTGAGCCTATCCAGATAGCTTTTGTCTTGTTTATGTTCATTTTGAGTCCAGACATTTGATTGAAATTATTCAGTGTTTCAATTGCAACATTGAGACTTGTTTCAGATCCATCTAGAAATAACTGTGTATCGTCCTCATATTGTCCGAGTTTCTGTTCTGTATCATTAAGCGTTATACCCTTTATATTAGGATTCGACCTTATCATAATACCTAATATTTCAACGACAAGAATAAAAAAATATGGTGCGACCGGATCTCTCTGTCTACATCCTCGTTCCTGGTAGAAAAAGGAAGATATGTGCCCGTTTTGTATCACAGCTGCTGTATTATTACCAGTTAGAATTTGAATCCATTTGATAATATTGGGCTCAAACCCAAACGCTTTCATTACCTGAATTATAAATGTTTTGGAGATAGTGTCAAAGGCTTTTTGGTGGTCACACTTGATACTGAAGTCAAAGAGTCTGAATGGACTACAAACGTTCACGTAATGTCTTGGAATTGTGCTGAGTTATTCATTGATGTCAAGGTGTTGTTCACAAAAAACGTTTTTTATCCGCTTATTATGTCCATTTCGGTAATGATTTGATTACAGTGCCTATCTAATTTTGAAGTCGTACTGACGTTTGTTTTTCTGCCGAGTATATATAGAGATGACTCAGAAACACATCACTGTGCCTCTATTGTTTGCGTAGACAACTTTGAACATACTACAAAGCAGATATTGATTCAGTCTGTTTTCTTTGCATAAAAGATGTGGAAGGTGACAGTTGGGTGGTTTTGTGCAGTGCTAGCTGAACGAACTCTTTTTGCGAATATACCACCAGATCAATTCTTCTGTTTTGAGTTTAAAAATCTCCATACAAGAAATAGGATCACAACACTAGTTACATACACGAATGGTGTAACTTTGGATATTGATACATTCTATAGTCAGGCTGGTTCTCATTCCGTTGAAGGACTATTTCCCTGAAAGAGTTCTCTGTCAGCTGAAGCTGTACTACCAAAGAATGCTGAGTCGCAACATGAAGATGCTATCTGTCTTCTCTCTGCTCTTCAGGTGTATCTACTTCATTGGTCTCATTGTGTTTTCTTCTATCACAGCCGCTGAGACCTACACCTCTTGGAGTATGACAATAGGAAGATTGTAGAGTCAGAAATACACACCTTCACAGTTAGGAGCATGATCGACTGTACTCGTGCATGTTCGGAAGACACGTACTGCACGAGTTTTCAATTCTTCTCCGGAGGGCCAACCTGTGTCACTCTCCGCGAACGTTTCAGAGGAGTCACTGCGAAGACGATTGCTGCCCCTGGGTATCAGCTCTTCCAAACTGACAAACGTAAGTATATTGTGTGACGATCTTCCGAAATCTTAAAACGGCCTTGTGCCCATTTACTATGATAATTCTTTGGACACATTGTATGCATGTCACTCAGTTTATCACAGTGTGCCGTAATCGGAGGTTATATAACAGTGGCTAACGTCCTGGCCTAGATTTTCGAAGCTCTCTTAGCGCTAAGATACTCGTAAGTTACATACATAAACATTAACTTACGACTATCTTTGCGCTACGAGAGCTTCGAAAATCTTGGCCCAGATTTGAACCAATATCAGTGATATCAAAGAATCATCTTTGTTCAATGCCATGACATTGACCATGTCAGTATTATTAAAGAGTGAGTGAGTGAGTTTAGTTTTGACGCCGTATTTAGTAATATTCCAGCAATATCACGGCGGGGGACACCAGAAATGGGCTTCACACAATGTGCTGATGAGGGGATTCGAACCCGGGTCTTTGGCGTGACGAGTGAACCACTAGGCTACCACACCTCCCCGTTATTAAAGAGAGTCATTCGTGGTGGGTAACACTAATAGCTCTTCCCCTGCGTTGGCCGATGCAGAATGTGTCTACAGCACACATTGCTGGTCGTAAAAGGAACTGAAGAGCAGCCTCCTCGTGGTGGGTGCTGGGTAACGCTAATAACGTCCGGATTCGAACCAATATCAGTGAGCGCTGCAAAGAATCAGTTTGGTTTAATGCCACTTCGAGGACTGGCATGCTGCTGACCAGTTTAGGGTCATACGGACCAATTTGGATGCAAGTGTTTTCTTGTATCTGGACACAAATCTATCTCATTTGTAGAAAGTTCTATTTAAAGGCATTGTTTCCGCAGACATTACAACATTATATACAATATATAGAGAGAATCTCACCCAAGTGTCTTCTGATATCAATTATATCAACACGAGTTGATAAAGTTACAAATATCCGAGGCTTGCCGAGGATATTTTTACTTTATCAACGAGTGTTGATATATGTGATATCAGAAGACACGAGGGTGAGATTCTATTTATCATCGAAAATCACTCTTCATTAATTTTCAATGAAAAGTGTACATCTCTGAACATGGTACTGCCATAAGACTTGCAGTACAGCGACGTCATAGCATTTTGACGGCATCAAGTACATGTCTCCTGTGGAACACAGTTTTGGATGATAAATAGATATATATAGATTATAGATTTACATGATTGTGGATTTTCAAGGCTATTTTCCTGAATTCATATCCATGAGACCGCGTGGGTTCGGCCCAGTCTGATTATTTTAATTAGGGTCAGAGGCAATGTCTGTCTGTCACTTCATTTATCATTAAAACGAATAACACGTCACAATTTAATTCTGGAAACCCACAATTCAAGAAAATCTCCGCACTGTGGCCAGTTTCTGACAAAGAATTTGACGAAAATTCAACATGCAGTTATGATGGATATAAGCTATGGATGAAAACAAATTTTCGAAAACTTAGTTTTATAACTACCTCGCCCATGTTTACGATTGCAAAACAAGTCATGTTTTGGAGGTTGTAAATGAATGAAAGTATGTTTATAAGTATCATGACACAAAATGTATTATGCGTTATTAAAATATGTCGCTCAAGGAAACATATATGTTGTCCTTGGGCGAGAATATTACTTTTGCTCAAAACCCATGATTTTTGTTTGAATACATGTCAGTCCACAATGGGGAAAACATTTTGACCCCCTGGCGAGCCAAACTTCATTTCAAACTTCATTTGTTTTGGTTTGCTAAAAAAACCATACACTCTTCAAATGAAGGAACGGACAAGCCGTTGTTAGAATATTTTTTGTACAATAGTTTAAGAGCAATTATTTCATGTAGATTCAATGGTCAAAACGTGAAAGTTTACACGTCTATAGACAAAGAGTTCGCCAACACAGCAGCAGCCCTTACTGTTGCGTCTGTTTATTGGAGTCCAGAAGATGGCGTCTAAGTCAGTCAGAAGTCGCTCTAGTGGAATTCTTCCTACAATGCGATGGCCAGTTGTGGAAGTGTCTCATGAGTGTTTTGACTTTGACGTACGCGTCGATTTCATCCCATAGGTGTTCGATCAAGTTTAGATATGGGGATCGGGAAGGCCATAGCAAGACATTGGCGTTAGAATTGTCAAGGCAGCGGACGTGACGTGTGCTGTATGTGAAGTAGTGTTGTCATGCTCCCTCTGCTGGTCCAAAATCGGAAGCATGTGACGTGCAATTAAGGGCAAAGCGTTCATTTCTCAGACGGTAACCATGCTGTCGTCACCTCACCAGTGAAGACGAAATCGTGATGTATCACTGAAGCAGACTCCCATGCAGTTTCTAAGGTTCCAGTTCTGGACACTACGACAACACCTCAAACGACTTTGCAATGGAAGTCTCTCAAATCAGTGGCGAAAATGGGCCTTCACCGTCGAATCCCCACTTCACACAATCGATTCCTGACAGTTGGGTGTGAAGTTCTCCTCAAATCAGGTTTGTGTTCTGCAGTCCTCAAGACTGGTACACGTGAGCAACACAGATGTAGCGGTCCTTGTCTTGGGTGGTAACATTTTAACGGCAGCTCCTCGGGCGATCTTATGTACCCTGTGAGGGGGACAATAAGTTTACAGTTCTTCAATCGTCATCGATGGCACAGCCAGAATCAGTCTCTGTTTATAATATATCTTACCAAATTATTTAAAAAAAACCCATTTCTAGTACATCACAATTTATGAATCAAAGTTATTTCTTTTAAAAAATCCAAAATATAATGGGGTGAGTAGAGGTGAAATTGGGTTTAACGTCGTGCTTGAGAATATTTCGCTCATATCACGACGTGCATGCGTGTGTATGTGCGGCTGCTTGTACTACCCCAGACTTAGGTTGGCTTTATAGTGCTAGCCCACTGAGATCCCATGCCTCAGTGAAGCATGAATACCCCACTCAGACACATTATACTGACTCCGAGCCTACCAGTGCTTGTTGTTCCAATTAATGCCGAGCGCCAGGCAGGGATCAACAAGTACCATATTTTAACGTCTTTTGGTATGATGCAGTCTGGTATCGAACCCTCGACCTTCTGCTCTCCGGGCGGACGTTTTAACCACTACACCATGGAGGTGGTCCTTAGTTTGAGACAGACTCTGATCCGTTGTGACGAGGTCAATTCATTGACACATAGCAAATGCCTTTGATACTTTTTGACGCACAGTATCAGAGTGTCTGGCAACAAAAATATATCTCATGCATTATAAAGGCAGCCTGCCCTAAATGTCGGACGCAACATATAAAGATATACCTGAGCACTAGATCCGTCAACGACCCGTGAAGATCCGGGGTAGAATAGGTCTTCAGCAACCCATGTGCTTGCCATAAAAAGCGACTATCTTGTCGTAAGAGGCGACTAACGGGATCGGGTGGTCAGTTTCGCTGACTTGGTTGACACATGTCATCGGTTCCCAATTGCGTAGATCGATGCTCATGCTGTTGATCACTGGATTGTCTGGTCCAGACTCGATTATTTACAGACCGTCGCCATATAGCTGGAATATTGCTGAGCGCGGCGTAAAACTAAACTCACTCCCTCACTCACTGGATGCTTCAACAAAACAAAGCAAGCCTTCAACACTTGTTCCACATTAGATCACGGATATAAGATCACCAGGAGTTGTGCAGCTTTAGCTTCAGCATCAGCCATCGTGTTACCAGTGATTCCAACCTGCCTGGGTAACCAACAAAAGATGATGTTGTGTTGACCAGAAGCAAGCTCATTATGCAGTTCAACAAGTTCGATTAAAAGTGGATGTGTACGGAACATGTTATTAAGAGCCGGAAGGCACAAAAGAATGTCAGAAAAAGACTGATTGTGTTTGGACTGTACTTTATATACTTCAATGCTGTAAAAATGGCATTTGCTTCCACCGTAAAAATAGAAGAGTAACAATGTATTCCGGAAGATACTGTTCTGGATCAAATGACAGTGGCATTGACAACAGCCACACCATCCTTGTACCCATCTGTAAATATAGTTTTATATTGCTGGCATTTTGTTTAAAGTTGGGCACCCTTGAAGAGCAACCTCCTCGAGGTGGGTGCTGGGTAACGCCAATGGCTCTTTGCCCCCGTGTGGACCTGGGGTCGAATAGGTCCACAGCACCCCATTGCTAGTTGTAAGAGGCAACCAAATTGGGCAGCCCGTTTGCCGTGGGTTGCATCCCTGTGTCGGAAGAGGAAGGGTTTCTTGTGGTTGAGGATGACGGAACCGGCAAAAGTGTTCAATAATCCAACACACCACTTCGACCCTAACAATGCCTAGACGGGTGGTAGAATAGGCCCGATTCTACCAATCGGCTGGTCACGCCTTGCTCTGTGCATGGAATGTCAAAATTTGGTATTACATAACACTTTCGGCCATGTTCAAAAGGTAAACTAATATTCTACCAAAACAAATTAGCTTCGCAGACCCATGCAGAGAAGGCGGTGGCTCATGGGCCAATCTGGTAATGCTGACCTCCGATTTCTGTACGTCTCCAATTGATTGTCAGGGACAGAACCATCCTGACCTTTAATCTGGTAGGCAGCTACAGCATTTCATTTCACATTCGCTGGAGTATAACACCCCCTTATCCCTGGTCTTTGCAGCTTGGAGATCCGCTGCAGTATAAGATCATCCTTGTTGACACTCCACGGTGGGTGGGGAGAGGGGATGCCGAAACACATTACTTACGACATGGCTTCCCAATACCCCGGTTCAAAACGAAGACACATGGATACTGACAACTCCTCGTCTGACGAGAGTACGCCCTGACTACTGGCCACGCTTCCTGATCATTGAAGCTTGTGACAAGCAGCCATTGCAATTGAACCCATTTGCAATCTCCAAAGGTATCGCTGGTGTCTGCGGAGAGGTTGCCAATGTTACAAAGCTCCGATCTGGCTCTCTCCTGATAGAATGTACCCGGAAACAACAATCCTTGAATCTCCTCAAAATTCAAGAATTTGTCAATATCAAGGTCGCTGTCTCAGCGCACAAAACACTTAACTCGTGTAGAGGCATTGTACGGGACAGAGCTCGATGTCTGTCTGACATGACTGAAGAACAAATTGTCGAGGAACTCTCTCAGCAGTCCGTCACAGCCGTAAAACGATTCTGCTTCAAAAAGGACGGTGTTGTTCAACCAACAAACACCTATCTCTTTACGTTCGCGCGAGCAAACATTCCTGACTCCATTACAGCTGGTTACTGTAACATTGGTGTGGAGGTGTATGTCCCCAGTCCACTCCGGTGCTACAACTGCCAAAAGTTTGGACATGGATCCAAGTCCTGTCGTTCCTCTGCTGATTGTTACCGTTGCGGTGACAAGCATGAGGGCAATGACTGTACTAAGGAAGTGAAGTGCACAAACTGTGGTGGTAACCATATGGCCTCTTCCAACTTTTGTCCAGTGTGGTAACGCGACTCCGAGATCCTAAAGATCAAGCACAAAGGAAATATCTCCTTTCATGAAGCTAAGAAGAAGGTTGCAAGTTTAACTGCAGCCCCTTCAACCATCACCTACTCTTCTGCTGTCTCCCGTCCTTCTATCACTACTGCAACCATCTCATGTCAGAACGACCTGACATGGATCATGTCTTCCAACTCAACTCAACACAACTCAGCCCATCTCAGCCACTCCATCTCCAACGCCGAAAGTCAAAACTTCTGAATCACAAACACCAGAACAATTGCCAAAACCAGAAACAGAAACTGCGCGCAGGAAAAAAAGAGGCTAGGGAGACTAAAGCAACTTGAGCAACCGCCAAACTCAAAACCAAAGGCCACCTCTCCTTCAGAGGTCCCAGTCGAGGTCCATAACTCCTTTGGCCCTCTGGATATGGAGGTAACTCCATCTCCATCCTGCCACTGGAACATACTCTGCACTTGATCTATCACTTACGGATTCGAATCTCTTAAACGAGTTTGAATGGTCGGTCAACGATGACCTTTGTTGAAGTGACCATTTCCCAACTATTCTTACTCCTGTTACTCCCGCGGATGAACCACCTTCAACAAGATGCAACTTTACTAAGGCCAATTGGCCATTATTCCAAACTCTCTGCTCTGAAAAGCTTATACCGGACAACTTCAGGAATGTTCCTGATCCCATGGAACTATTTTCTGATATCTTAAATACTATTGGAGACGAAACCATTCCTAAGTCCTCTGCAAACCCGCACATACGCAAAGCATGGCTTGATACAAACTGCAAACAAGCTAGGAAAGATAGGAAGAAGGCGGAAAGATACTTCCGTCAACATCCTACTGTTCATAACCTGAATGCCGTTAAAATGACAAATGTCAGGGCAAGACGTACATTTAAACAAACTAAACGCCGGTCATGGAGGAAATATGAGTCCAAAATCAATTCCCGCACACCCATGTCCAAGGTGTGGAACATGATTCAAAAGATTAAGGGCAAAGGATCCAAATCTGGTGTTCGCCATCTCATTGATGGTGACTCCCTTCTAACCAATAAAGTTGAAAAACCAAACAAACTTAGCGAAACTTTGGCAAACCACTCCTCGTCAAACTATAACCCCTAGTTCAAGAAATACCAAATCCAACAAGAAAAGAAATCTGTCAATTTTAACTCTGAAAATGGTGAGGATTACAAAGAAACGTTTTCTCTCTATGAACTACGTACTGCCCTGGGGCAGGCTCACGACACTACAGGAGGAGCTGATGATATTCATTATCAGCTTCTGAAACACCTTCCTGATTCAAGTTTGGAAACTCTACTCAATATATTTGATGACATTTGGACAACTGGCAACTTTCCTCCTTCGTGGCACAACGCCGTTATCATCCCTTTACCAAAACCTGGCTGGGATCTTACCAATCCCTCAAACTACCGCCCTATATCACTAACTAGCTGTGTTTGTAAAACCATGGAGCGCATGATCAACAATCGATTAATCTGGTACCTGGAGACCAATAACGTCCTTAGTGACCTCCAATGTGGTTTCCGAAAAAACCGAAGTACCACTGACCATCTGTTGCGTCTTGAATCTTTCATAAACAATTCCATCGTCAACAAACAACATACTGTATCTATCTTCTTCTATTTAGAAAAAAACCGTGGAAACATGGTATCTTAAAAGATTTACATGAATTTGGTTTGAGGGGCAGATTACCTCAGTTCATATCTCAGTATTTAAACAGCAGCAATTTCAAGTACGGGTAGGTTCCACATTGTCTGATTATTTCCACCAAGATCAGGGCAGCATCCTGTCTGTCACCCTTTTTAGCATCAAAATTAACAACCTCACTAACGTCCTGAACAGTTGTTTTGATGGGTCCCTTTTCGTGGACGATTTCAATATTTCATGTCGTGGTAAGAACATGCACGCAATAGAAAGGCAGCTACAACTCTGCCTTAACAAAATCCAAATATGGGCCAATGAATATGGCTTTAAGTTTTCAAAATCCAAAACAAATTGTATTCACTTTTGTCGTAAATACAGACCACACAAGGATCCAGACCTATCTTTAGATGGTACTTCCATCAAGGTAGTAGAAGAGGCCAAGTTCCTTGGACTCACATTCGACCGCCACCTGACATTCTTGCCACACATAAAATATTTGAAAACCAAATGCTTGAAGGCTCTGGACTTACTAAACGTCGTTTCAAATACAGAGTGGGGAGGGGATCAGATTACCCTCCTTCACCTGTACAGATCTTTGGTTCGCTCTAAACTAGACTATGGCTCCATTGTTTATGGTGCAGCCTGCAAAAGCAATTTAGAAAAATTAGATTCTATCCACCACCAAGGGCTGAGGCTCTGCCTTGGAGCTTTTAGGACCTCTCCGATAGACAGTCTATATGCAGAGGCTAACGAACCTTCCCTTGAACAATGCCGCATTAAACTTTCACTGCAGTATATCACTAAACTACGTTCAAATCAGTCCAATCCAGTATACAATTGTGTTTTCAACCCTCTCTATGAAAACTTGTTTCCTAAACTGCCAAGCCTGGTTCCACCACTGGTAATCAGAATTCAACCACACATGTCTGCAGGTAAAATTGATCTCAACAGCATAGCACCTTGCCGACTCCTGTCTTCACCACCCTGGCACATGGTGAAACCACAGGTCGATCTTACCCTCACTAAATTCAAAAAGTCTGAAACAAATCCCTAGGTGTTCCAGCAGGAATACATCCAGTTACGTTCAAAGTATGACACCCATAGATCCATTTTCACAGACCCAAGGATGAGGGCCAAGTCGCCAGTGCTACAGTCATTGGATTTAAGACTGTCTCCTCTAAGATTCCCAACAACAGTTCCAAGTTCACTGCCGAGGCCAAAGCTATCTTTTCAGACCTATATTTAACAGCAGAATCGTACCAGAAAATTCATAGTTTTCACAGATTCATTATCTTGCCTTCAAGCACTTGAAAATGTTACTTCAAGTCACCCAAACATTCTGGACATTTTGGAACTTTACAACGACCTCTCTACTGGTCAATGTGACATCGTCCTCTGCTGGTTGCCGGGTCACGTCAGCATAGCTGGTGATACAAAAGCCGATGCTGCAGCAAAAGCAGCTCTTGACAAGCCCTTATCCCCACTGCTGATCCCGTACAGCGATTTCGAACCCACTGTCAAAAGCTATACTCGGGACCTCATGCAAAAACGATGGGACACTCAAGTAGGAAGAAATATACTGTATGGATTGAAACCAACAATTGGTTATACCTACTTGGGTTGTCAGTCAAGACGTGATGAGGTAATTATACCACGATGTCGTATTGGCCACAGTCGATTTACTCATGACTATCTGCTGAAAACGGATGGGGATGGACCCCGCCATGTGTGTCTCTTGCGATGAGGTTTTCACCATCAAGCATATTCTGCTTGAAGGCGTGGACTTATCGTCTGCAAGGGACTCACATTATGATGCAACAAACCTAAAAGATATGTTCTCCCGCGTGAACGCTCATCTGATAGTGAACTACCTGAGGGAAGTTGATCTGTATCATAAATTGTAACTGTGAAATGTAACTATCATAAACTGTAACTGTGAAATGTGACTAACAAATTGCCTGCCTTTAAATTTGATGCTATGACCTTTTCTGCTTTTAAATCACAACGTAATGAATATATGTTTTTGAAATAAAACTCATTCCAAGTATGTACTTACAATGTTTATTAATGCAAACTTGTTCTCGTCACTATATGGCTGGAATAATGCCAATGTGACGCAAAGCCAACTCAACTCAACTCAACTGTTTAAAGTTGCTTAACACTCACATCATGCACCTTCTTGTTTCTCCTGTCGATATTGTATCTGCATGTGATATTGATGAACATTGTGACTTTGGAAAGTTTGATGCCATTCAATCAATCTGGGCCCGGTTGTTCAAAACTCTGTTAACTCTAAACAGGTTGTTAACGTGATGTTAAGTTAACACACCTAATGACCACCGTTAACTTTTTAACAGTGTGGTTAACTCGCAAATGGCGTTCATAGAGAACACTGCTTTCATGAGGCCAGTTCAGCAAAGAAAGGATATGGTGTATCGTGGACTGGACTTCGATACTGGAAGTTATTCTGACGAAGAGTTACATACGAAAATATAACTATGCACTTCATAGGAACTAAAATACATGTCGTACAAGAACATGATGCCTACGTTTCATCTTTTAACACTTGGGTAAAGGTTTATATATGTTTTACTACACTAAATGTGTGAATTTCTTCTGTAAATATTATTCAAACAAACACTTTCAAAGAATCAAACACCTACACCCTATACCCACTTATGATAGTATATTGAACAAGACTAAATGTAGATAATTAAATAAGTTTCATGAAAAAATATCCGGATGATTACATTATGATACTGAAAGTGTAATCGGCGGGATATGGTGATTGTGTATTCTCTTATTCTACCGACCTTCACCTCAGAGAAGTTGCCAAATATGTACAACAATGTTGACGTATGACATCACTACCGTTTAGATTTCTTAAAAAATGGCGGCAGACATGGGTTTTGTGAGGACCCTTCCCTTGATTCAGGGATCGTTTGTACATAAATATGAGACGTAAGTAATCAGAATTATTCTGACTAACTGTGTATTGTTACAGGTTTTTGTTACATGTTCTGCGTGATTTTGCGTCAGTCATGGCGTCACGTTGCACAGAAACTTGACAGTTTCGTATAAACACATCACATTCCTGTATTGCATCTATTTTTAATTTCCTATTTCTTGCTACTATGCTCTTTCCATGCAAATAGGTGTCTGAAAATTTGAGAAAATGCTACACAGTATAAAGTCTTAAATTTTCCTTGTTTACATTTCAATCAGCTGACAAAGACCAGTTGTAAATAGATTCTAAAATGTATGAGGAATTCAGTAGGGCTGGGACGAGTAACACAAAAGGGAATTGAGTACCTGCATGTACTTACCCGAATCGGAATCGAGTACCCGGAAATGTAAGAAACACATTCGGGTCAACCTCTCAATATTCAATCACGATTTGACAGAGACTATTATAGAAAACTTGAAAAAGTGGTAATAAGACATTAAAACTGACCTCAAGCTATTTAATTTACGTCTGTTTAACCAATATAACCTGGTTATAACAACGAACGTTTCGTTCCTGCTGCTACTGTAACTTAACTACTCACTGCTCATGCACAGATACATTACAGTCATTAAAACTAGGCTCCATTACTCGGACAATACCAATGATGTAAAAACCCGTGAATTTCCAGGTTAGAATATTGATCTTCAGTAACCCATGCTGACTTGGTTGACACAATCATGTCATCGTATCCAATTGCACACATCGATGCTCATGTTGTTGATCACTGGATTGTCTCGTCCATACTCGATTATTTACAGACCGCCGCCATATAGCTGGAATATTGCGGCATAAAACGAAACCCACTCACTCACTCACTCAATGGTGTAAATGTGTGTTACGTCAAAAACGAAAAAGACAAGCTATTGTCCACCCTCATTACAGAGGTCTCTCCCTTTCCGGGTACCCGATTCCTAGAAATAGGACTCGATTCCAGCTGTACCCAACCCAGATTCGAGTACCATAGTACCCCTCCCAGCCTTAGAATTCAGTGATGCATTTGTCGCCGCTGAATATGAAATATATGTGATGTAATTGGCGTCTCAGTACCGGCCTTCCCGAAACGTTCTGAGTTGCGAGTGATATGCAGGCCTACTTCGTAGTCACTTTGATTAAATTATATATTTGAATATCAAAACCCTTTTTGTCACAGCGTACACAACACTACCTCTTGTCATTTTACACGATAATGTTTGGAATTTTAAACTTATTTTATAACAATATCTGAATGCTAATATAATACACTGATGTATTTTATATAAGGAATACAATGGCACAATAGTATTTCTCTGCCGAATCGTTGCAGCGTTCTATAATACACTTATGAAATATCATACATGTTTTCCGTCCTTGAAGACATTGAAAAGAATTATGCATTTTCTGCAGTCACTTGTGAATTGAACTAAATGAAGGTTCATCTGATTAATGAGTATCGAGGAAATTATGTTCATCTATAACTTAGACGCAGCTTCATGTTTTTCAAGACATCTTTTCGGAATATGCGTCTGTGAAGACGTTCAGATAATGACGATATTGCAGTTTTATTCATGAGATTCCTGTCAACAGTAAGGTCGAATAATAGATCGATTAAATTCAGCAGTGTTGGCCGTGGGGCCTATAGTACAATTAAAGTTTGATTACTTGCACGTGGTGCTAGTAACATATTAGGTTTCTATTGGCATTGAATGCATATTTCAGATAAAAGCTAACGGTATTATTGTCACAACATCTATATTGTTTGATGTTAAAAGAATTGGCAATGTGTGTTCATGCATTACCATTTGTGACAGACTTGGCATATAATTAATAAATGATAATCTTAATGACTTGGCCATACAGTCATGACAATTTAAGGAGTGAAAAGTGAGTGATAGGTCTTGTGGGAATTCAAAGATTCATTAAGGCTGAAGCCGTCTAAGCGTAACTCCTGTGTGTATTATTTGTAAATATTCTATCCACTGAAAACATGCTTCTACTATTAATATTACATGTATTTTCAGGGATTCGTCATATTTTATCTATAGCTGTGCTATAGATTCTCATTAAAATGTCTTTTCTGTTGTCGGAATTGAAATAAGTCCCACACAGAGCTGGGATCATATGTCTTTGAAAAAAATATGCAAACGTCTGGAACCTTGTGTTCCAATACAAGCGTTCGTACCGATATGACATTCGCATGCCTATGATAAACTATAGAGTTGGTCCATTTTTGGTAATCCGGAAAAAAAACAGAAAACGGAATTGTGGGATATATGGAAGCTAACCAGTGACGTTAACCAAAATATTAAACTTTGACGGCGACGTTAGCTAACGGCATGACTAACCATGTTTTGAACAACGCATATTTAACGTTCAGTTAACTAACCGGTGGTTAAGATAACCGAGTATTGAACAACCGGGCCCAGTATGTTTCCTGATAAGGCCTTAGATTTAACAAAACTGAAGCTTTAGCTTACTTTGTTGTTACGTCATTTGGCAACTGGTGAAAAGGCTCAAATATCTTAATCTAACAGTTTCTGCACTTGTTTACGGTGATTGTAATAAGAGATGCTTTACAGACATGGATCTTGTTCTTAAAACTGACTCTCATCCAATGCCAAGAATTTGTGACTCAATCGACGGAATAATTCAGCAAGTTTGAGCTAGTGAAGGGGTTTGGGCAGATTCCCTGATTGAGCATTCCATGTAGGTATCAGTTTTTAACTCAAAATGAACTTTGTAAAGACGAAGTTATGTCATGTGGGCGTGAGAAGGCTAACGCAACCTTCCAGCATCTCCTCAGCGACATTACAGGCCACGCAGAAGGTGTCAAGGCCATTCTCTGTCATTCATTGTGCGGATGGGGACACATATATGAAGCCAACTCTGAAACAATTTGACTGCTAATCTATTGAAAGATGTGTTTGCACAGGTATATATTCATCATTGAGGTCACTTCAGTGGCCTCATTTCATATTCAGGAAGCTAATTCAAGCAAGGGTGTTAGATATTTCTTGAAACAGAAACTCGTGTTATATTGTTATCTTTGCTAGAATTTGAGGTGTATTGGCTATTATTCTGGTTCGCTGTTTACTTGTGCACTGATCAAAATCTACTGATATTTTGCAGGAATTTGATTAGCCCAAGAGGTTCCACTACACTTACCACAGCAAAAATAACTTGGTTTCCGGACCCCGGAAACCTAACGGAAACAAAATGGAAACTTACGTTTCAACTAGGTTTCCGGAACGTTTCTCTACATTTCCTTCAAGTTTCCGGAAAACGGAAACTTACAAATTACCCAGAAACCGGCATGGCTCCAGTGCGTTTCCGTTACCCAGTTTCCAGTAAGGGCTCCAGTGCGTTTCCGTTACCCACTTTCCAGTAAGGCTCCAGTGCGTTTCCGTTACCCTTTTTCCTGTAGGGCTCCAGTGCGTTTCCGTAACCCAGATTCCTGTATGGTTCCAGTGCGTTTCCGTTACGCAGATTCCTATGAGGTTCCATTGGGTTTCCCTTATCCTCTACTTTTAGATGGTTTCATATACATTGTATTTACTTAGTTCAATTATGATTCCCTGTGAATTTCGATTCTATTAAACACATTTACCATGTTCCATAAGTTTCAGTAAATCAGAATCTGTATGGCTCCATTTGGTTTCAATCATTAGTATTCAGTGATTACCATATGTCCATATTAAATTATGATTATTCAACTAAATTAACTGTAGGTGAAATGAGTGTATTATATATTTGAATGTATTAGGTCATATATTTTATTCATGATACATTGAAATATAAAATAAACTCATTTCAACTACAGTTACCTCAACACCACATGGACATAGAAATAAATAAATACAAAATCAGGCATGTCAGTCGATTTCTCTTTATTCATCATAAACATATATATCATATCTATGTTTCAATGTTACAATTAAACATTAACACAAAGCACACAGAGGGACAGAGAGAGAGAGACAGATGTTCTTGTCCTAAACAGGGTGACTACAGGAGATAATTGAATGTACATTTAGACATTCCATCCTATTCCTAAGACCTTTAGGTGGTTGGAAAGAATCTTGTTGGATGGTGTCGCAAGTTCTTCATTTTGCCGCTGGAGCTTCAGACACCACTGGCGATGTCAATTCTAGGGTTAGGACTGCAGCCACCTTCTGTGTTCTTTTCTCTGCCCAGCTAGATTCTTCAGGAGGTGTTGGAGTTTCTGGGGAAAAAAATGAAATTCTTGCACTGCGAAAGTTATGTCCAACATTTATTCTTGAGTGCGGCACTTGTTCTAATTAGATAATGGCACATTACGGTGATGGGTAATGACATGTGATAAGGAAAGTTATTCTATTACAGGTATATAGCGATGTGATAATATGTAGCACATCATGTCAGTGACTCAGGGTGTTTTAAACTGGTGTCAGGAAGTGTATAAACCGGTACAAATGGTATTATATAATCCAGTTTCAGGAACTTACAGATCAGATTCTTTTGTTTCTTTTAGCATCTTTCCTGTGTTTTTCTTTCCTGTAATCTGCCGACGTCGATCGTCCGTCTTACTCCTCCAGATTATCCAAAAGGTTTCTATTAAGAAAAGCAAATGAATTAATTTTCATTCGTCCAATAATAGATTATTACAATCCGACACAAACATTCATAAGTTTGATTATTATCATGTATCAAACCAAGTAATAAGTAATTGTGGTATATCAACTACATGTATATGCATTACAGCCCGGGCGTGAGAAGTTTTCTATTACCATGACAGACATGATTATGCAGCAAATATGCACTACATAATAGTATGCTATGTCAATTCTACTGCTAGTACTAGATACCTGACAATGAAATAATTAGATGCTAGATTTACCCAATGGTGAACAAGAAACGAATTAATTGTATTTTGTATTACTGACGTGTCTAATCTTATAAAACCCAACATATATCTTGATTATGATGACGAGCAATAATAAAACTTGGGGTAAGTTTTTTTACCTTAAATAAGTAACTTTTAATGGATTTTCAAGGTACTCCAGGAACTTTTCCATGATTCTTCTCACGGGCCCCTTCTCACAATAGCCTAAAACAAAAAGAGACGCACATTTGGATCATGAACATATGTCGATTGGTAATATTTTCCACCGGAATATCATGAACTACTGGTTTCATCTATATGTGTTGCCTTGCTGGATACATGTATAACAATTTCTTAAAATATATTTTTATTCCATCAATAACCTGGAAAGGTGAACAAGCCAAGTGTCTTATATAAACGCCGCTCCAGTACACGGTTCCAATATAGCTGGATACATAATTGAAATAGTCCGACAAGAAAAGAATAATACTGAGACAAAATTACACTCAGAAAAATGACTGAAGAATAAATATTTGGTTATGGTGTTGGTTGTGCCCAGCAACAAAATGAGCTGCCGCAGGAAATCAAAATTATATAAACATCAGACTCAACGTACAGGAACACAAGGGTATACTTGTCTTATGGTTATATTTTAACGGAATGTTCAGTTGGTATCAACAATAATGTTGTTTTTTAACAGATTTCACACCAAAATGCAATGTCCACATTAATAACCGTGGGAGAAATCGAAATGCGAGCGCACAGTTAATGTACGATAAAGGTTCCGGGTCCTACCGAAAACGTTTAATTCGATGCAAACTGACTGCTATGATAAGAAGAAAATAATTAATTTTATCTGAAACCTACCTGCCAATTTCTCTGTCTTGGGTTTCCGTTGAGATCGCTTGAGTTCCCGGATCCTTGTTTCCAAAGCTTCGATTGTCAAGTTTGTTGCCATGTGTCAAGAAAACTATAGCAAGTATACAGACTGCCATTTCTACTACCTTACTCTCATAGACTTACTTGGAAACAACAACGAAGTTTTTCCAATCTCGCGCGTGTACGTTTGAACAAAGATGGCGGCATTTCAAACAAAGACTTATGGGTAGTCAATTAGGTTGCTTTTTCATTTCTATTGTTAACATGCCAATAGTCTGCTTACCCTTCATAAGCTTGGGAAAACACTGATAACTGCAATATGTGTTTATGTAAATTGTTTGTTTTTACAATGTCCGTCACATCTCGCGACACCTCATTCATTCCAAATCAAGCGCTTCCGGTTTCGGGACAACAATTTTAGTATGTGGTCTGACTGCAGCACATGCTACCTCGACCGTGACGGACCCAGGGACTGGGCAGCTGTCAACCATGGCAGAATTTCCTCAACCTAAAGAATGAAACAATAAGAACAGTGGATGTATTTCCCGTAATAAAGTACTCCAGCAGTCAGTATAAGCTTTTTCAGATTTTCCGATGCGTTGATCGTATATGACCGATCCAATTTGATCCTATTTCTGTGTATTTCTTTAAAACTATTACCTGATATTTAATCATATCAAGAACAATGTGATGGTTGATGACCTATTATTTTAAAACCACACAGCGTAGTTCCCTAAGATTCTGTAGGCAATTAATATTGCATGCAATACAACGATTTTACCCGTTTATTTGTCATCATTCACTTGATGGTCATCTAGTGAACTACATGTTATGTAATATATGCATGCAGGAGCAGCAAAAGGAATTATCAGCTGAGTTAAAAAAACAAACACAGATGAAAGGATTAACCGATAACACGCTAATTGATTTATTACTTTTATCTTGCACGACGTCTTTGTCAAAAGGGCCCGTCAAAAGATAGTCTTTATGTTTGTAGAGTTACTAACGTATACTGAAAAGCTTTAGTATTTGTGATGTTTGTAACAACAATATGGGCGACACACAGGGATTTTCAGGTTGACCGCACTTGGAGAACAATGGACATAATCTGTGATGATAGGCATGCAGGTAACACTAAATTCCCAAGTTGAAAACAAAATAAATTGTACAACGAAGTGATATCCGTAGAAAATACCAGATGTTAGATAATATTTTACATATTCATGACATGGCAACAACAATAAAATCCATTAAAATGACATCTTGGGACAAATTATTTTAATCATCATAATGATAAAACAATTTCATAATACATGTACATAGTACACATCCAGTCTACACTGCAGTTTCATTAAGTATGAAACTGTTTCTGCGAACGCAAGTACATTTATTCTTCCTGTTGACAAATCATCAGTGGTATTGTAAAATATATTTATCTTACATGTTGTATTCATTGTCACAGCGGATATTTATAAATTATACCTTTATATCATTGTTGACACGTTCGTGGTTACGTATGTCAGGATGTTTGGTGACTATATCATCGACAGTGGAGACAGCTGAGACTCTACAACATACCCAGGACATCCAAGATGTACCATTCATACATACAGCCTCGTGAAGTCGGAATGAACTTTTACTTTACACATGTAACTGCTGTTTTGCCATAATAAAAGTGATGACCAGTATGGCCAGCATATTATGTACCAAAATTGATGAGTTGGTGCTTACTCATATCAATCAAAACAAGCTAAGTGAGTTCAATTTCATTGATTTTCATCATGTAAGTGAACAAGGGGTGAGTTCGTGTCACCTATTTCGCTAGGTATTTCAGAAAGCTAATCCGTTAAAACAACATGCACCGTTTTTAAAGAATTGTGACATTATGTAAAAACTTGTCAGGTGTATTATCTTTGGTGTCCAGTGAAACCCGGTCACGTGACATGGAACAGTTTTTGGGGCAGCTGCCGATGAATGGCATATCGTTCCATTATGTGGATACTGATGGATACTTTTCTCGAACAAGGTAATAGCCCATTAGTTTTGTTATAACGTTAGTTGGTTTTAAGTTTGATATCTGTATTTTGTTTTCATTTTTCTTGTAGCATTCAACAAAATTATTCCACAAACAACATTGTTCATGTGAGTTATAAGCCCCCACCTCTCCTCTTCTGACAATCCAGGGCGTACCCAACAAGATCTCTTAGTTTTTCAGGTCGTAAACTGATTCCCTTATATTTTAGGTACTCTATGACATATCTAGAAAGCCATTTAATAAATTTATGAGGTTCCAAAGTGCTTATAAATATGATAATGGATCAATAATGATAATGCTATAATTAAAAGGCAAAACGTTCATTGACTTCATTTTCTTTCAATCCCAACATTTTTCACCACTGGCAGATGACGTTAAACTTAAACATATTTTATATCTATAAGTCTACTGTGTAATTTGTTGAAGCCTGTATTATGTTCTTTATTGGACATTTACGAAATTATTGTCCTTTTTTAGTACAGATATGTGTAATGTGCATAACCACTCCCAGTTAGTTGCGTTAGTATGTATCACTTTGAGAAAAACAAATGAAAAGCCAATGGGTAACTGAAACCTAATGGAGCCTTACCGGTTCTTCAGTAATTTAAAAGTTTAAGGCATCTGTGAGTGTACCTAACAAATCGTTAAGGAGACAAAGTAGAATCTTAAGTTTCCGTAATATGGTTTAACTTTTCCTGAAATTATTCTTCTTTCATGTGACAGTATCTTTTATTTGAATTCTGGTGTACAAAAACACTGAGATCACTAAACTGAAACTTATATACATGGAATACATAGACAGTTTAGCGTAGGTTAATGTCGGTTATATGCTGTATATACTGGTATATATGGAGTAATTTCGTTCGTTCGTTTCATTGACGGTCCCATCAATGATGGTTTCCAGCTGCTTTATGCAATGGAAACTACCAATGATACTTTACTTTAAATTTCCGTTTCTGGAAACTAACTTTGTTGGTTTCCGGTAGTTTCCAGTCGCTGAAACTAACCTTGGAAATTTAAATGTGTGCATTATATAAATATTTTTTTTACCTGTCTTCGAAAGACAGTAAAATAACTAAGTCTATCACAAATGTACACTAAAAACATATAACCATAAACACTTTAACAGTACAGTATAAAAATGGGCTATTGCTTCTCCTCCCTGCATGGACCCAAGCTGGATACTGTATATAGAAATTATTTTACAAGTGTAACAGTAAATTAATATAGCCCCCAATGGAACAACACAAAGCTAAGTTTGCCATTTCATCTAAGCTGAAATCAACAGAATTGTTAGTTTCCGGGTACAGAAACCTAGCTGAAACCTACATTACCCAGTATCCAATAGGTTTCCGCAACAACGGAAACTAAGTCATTTTGCTATGAATCTTTCAGCGACCTGAAACTAAATGGAAACTCATAATGACAGTTTCAGTTGTAGAAATCAGACGGAAACCTAGATTTGTTAGTTTCAGTTTTGTAAACTACGCGGAAACTCACATTGTCTGTTTCCGGATCCTGAAACCTAGCGGAAACGTACATTACCCAGTATCCATTAGGTTTCCGCAAAAATGGAAACGAAGTTATTTTTGCTGTGTACAGCCTTCTTAGTTGTAAACAGTTAAGTGATTCCGAGAGTACTTTCTCCATTTACACAAGTCAGTATATCAATTTAATGATTATGTGTCAGTCAGTGATTAGCTTGTTTTATAAAGTGTGTCTTTGAAATTTTAGTGTCCATAATTCTGTGTAATACAGTGGTCTCTGTATAATCCGACACTCACTGGGACCGGGCTAAATTACGGATGGTACAGAGTGTCAGATAGTTCGTTTGAGTTTGAGTTTGAGTTTGGCTTTAGTGACGAGAACAAGTCTGTATTAAACACTGTTAGTACAAAGTCACAATGAGTTTTATTTAAAAAACATATATTCATTACATTGTCATTTAAAAGCAGAAAGAGTCACAGCACTAAATTTCAAGGCCGGCAATTGGTTAAGTCACATAACACAGTTACAATTTATGATACAGATCAACTTCCCTCAGGTAGTTCACTATCAGATAAGTGCTCATGTGGGAGAACAGATCTTTCAGACATGTTGCAACATAATGTGAGTCCCTTGCAGAAGATAAGTCCACTCAGTCAAGCAGAATATGCTTGATGGTGAAAACCTCATCGCAAGAGACACACACATGGGGGGTCCATCCCCATCCGTTTTCAGCAGATAGTCATGAGTAAACCGACTGTGGCCAATACGACATCGTGGTATAATTACTTCATCACGTCTTGACTGACAGCCCAAGTAGGTATAACCAATTGTTGGTTTCAATTCATACAGTTTATTTCTTCCTACTTGAGTGTCCCACCTCTTTTGCATGAGGTCCCGAGTATAGCTTTTGATAGTGGGTTTGAAATCACTGTAAGGATCAGCAGTGGAGATAAGGGCATGTCAAGAGCTGCTTTTGCTGCAGCATCGGCTTTTGTGTTACCTGCTATGCTGACGTGACCCGGCAACCAGCAGAGGACGATGTCACATTGGCCAGTAGAGAGGTCGTTGTAAAGTTCTAAAATGTCCAGAATGTTTGGGTGACTTGAAGTAACATTTTGAAGGCAAGATAATGAATCTGTGAAAACGGTGAAGTTTTTGGATTGATTATGGTGTTTAATATAGGTCAAAGCTGAAAAGATAGCTTTGGCTTCGGCAGTGAAAATTGAACTGTTGGCGGCAAACCTAGAGGAGACAGTCTTAGATCCAATGACTGTAGCACTGGCAACTCATCCTTAGATCCGACTGTGAAAATGGATCTATGGGTGTCATACTTTGAACGTAACTGGGTGTATTCCTGCTGGAACACCGAAGGATTTATTTCAGACTTTTTGAGTGTAGTGAGGGTAAGATCGACCTGTGGTTTCACCATCTGCCAGGGGGGTGAAGACAGGAGTCGGTAAGATAAGCTATGATATTGAGATCAATTTTAGATGCAGATATGTGTGCTTGAATTCTTATTCCAAGTGGAGGAATCAGGCTTGGCAGTTTAGGAAACAAGTTTTCATAGAGAGGGTTGAAAACACAATTGTATGCTTGATTGGACTGATTTGAACGTAGTTTAGTGATATACTGCAGTGAAAGTTTAATGCGACGTTGTTCAAGGGAAAGTTCCTTAGCCTCTGCATATAGACTGTCTATCGGAGAGTTTCTTAAAGCTCCCAGGCAGAGCCTAGGGCCTTGGTGGTGGATAGAAACTAGTTTTTCTAAATTGCTTATGCAGGCTCAACCATAAACAATGGAGCCATAGTCTAGTTTAGGGCGAACCAAAGATTCCCACCTCTGTATTTGAAACGATTTTTAGTAAATCCAGAGCCTTCAAGCACTTGGTTTTCAAATATTTTATGTGTGGTAAGACTGCCAATGACGGTCGAATAGGAGTCCGAGGAATTTGGGTTCTTCTACTACCTTGGTGGGAGTACCATCTAAAGATAGGTCTGGATCCTTGTGTGGTCTGTATTTACGACAAAAGTGAAAACAATTTGTTTTGGATTTTGAAAACTTAAAGCCATTTTCATTGGCCCATTTTTGGATTTTGTTATGGCAGAGTTGTAGCTGCCTTTCTATTGCGTGCATGTTCCTACCACGACATGAAATATTGAAATCGTCCACGAAAAGGGACCCATCAACACAACTGTTCAGGACGTTAGTGAGGCTTGTTATTTTGATGCTAAAAAGGGTGACAGACAGGATGCTGCCTTGAGGGACGCCCTGATCTTGGTGGAAATAATCAGACAATGTGGAACCTACCCGTACTTGAAATTGTCTATTGTTTAAATACTGAGATATGAACTGAGGTAACCTGCCCCTCAATCCAAATTCATGTAAATCTTTTAAGATACCATGTTTCCACGTTGTATCGTATGCTTTTTCTAAATCGAAAAAGATAGATACAGTATGTTGTTTGTTGACGATGGAATTGTTTATGAAAGATTCCAGACGCACAAGATGGTCACTGGTACTTCGATTTTTTTGGAAACCACATTGGAGGTCACTAAGGAGGTTATTGGTCTCGAAGTACCAGATTAATCGACAAACACAGCTAGTTAGTGATATAGGACGGTAGTTTGAGGGATCAGTAAGATCCCGGCCAGGTGTTGGTATAGGGATGATAATGGCTTTGTGCCACGAAGGAGGAAAGTTGCCGGTTGTCCAAATGTCATCAAATATATTGAGTAGAGTTTCCAAACTTGAATCAGGAAGGTGTTTCAGAAGCTGATAATGAATATCATCAGCTCCTGCTGCAGTGTCGTGAGCCTGCCCCAGGGCAGTATGTAGTTCATGGAGAGAACGTTTCATTGTAATGCTCACCATTATCAGAGTTAAATTGACTGATGTCTTTTTTTCTTGGGTTTGGTATTTCTTGAACTAGGGGTTATAGTTTGACGAGGAGGAGTGGTTTGCCAAAATTTCGCCAAGTTTGTTTGCAATTTCAGTGAGTGAGTTAATATTTAATCTTCACATCGGCAATATTTCAGCCATATCGTGACGAGAACAGTTTATAATTATATTATAGATCAATAAAGTAGGACATTAAAGAAACTGTTGTCGAAGAACAGTAAAACTACTAGTGTATCACAGATACCCATTTAAAACTAGCAATTAAATCTAAAATATGGGAACTATAAATGACAATACAATATAAAAACAGGCTATAGATTGCATACAACTGAAGGTAGATCACCACACTGGGTACCATGGGGACTTACAGTACATTTGCTTCCTGCATGGGCCCTAGCTGGATTTACATCATCCCCTCAGCTGTTAGCAATTGAGATATATCTAGCCATACATTAAAATTACACATATTCTACGATTAAAAACGGAAAGTTGAAATTTACTTTGAATGTTTTTGGACTTACGTACCCTCTCAGGAGGACAATAAATTTACAGTACTTCAACCCCCCTCGAGGATACAGCCACTAACAAGCTCAGTTACTGATTCAAACTTTCAATCATATTTAGCTAATTACAAATCTGTTAACAAATTTAATTCTTCTAAAAAACCAATAATTGAATGAGGGCTTATATTAATTCAAAGATCCTTCATAGTTCGGGATTTGAAATAGATATCCCTTGTGATGGAGTACTCGACACAGTCAAGCAAGACATGCTTGACCGTGATTCGTTCATCACAAGGGATACAAAACGGAGGATCCTCACCTTTTAAAAGGTACTCATGCGTATATCTTGTGTGGCCAATACGACATCGTCGTATGATGACCTCTTCAAATCTGGACTGACAGCCCAAGTAGGTGTAACCGATAGTTGGTGTTATTGCATGTAATGTATTTATACCAACTTGGGTGTCCCACTTCTTTTGCATCAGATCACGGATATAAGATCTAATAGCAGCTTTGCAATCAGAGTACGGGATCAGAAGTGGTGTCACAGATTTGTATAGTGCTGCCTTGGCAGCGTTTGCAATTTCAACTTTATTGGTTAGAGGGAGTCACCATCTTTCAGATGGCGAACACCAGATTTGGATCCTTTGCCCTTAATCTTTTGAATTATGTTCCATACCTTGGACATGGGTGTTCGGGAGTTGATTTTGGACACATAATTCCTCTATGACAGGCGTTTAGTTTGTTTAATGTACGTTTTGCCCTGGCATTTGTCATTGTAACGGCATTCAGGTTATGAACAGTAGGAAGTTGTCAGAAGTATTTTCCGCCTTCTTCTTCATTTTCCTAGCTTGTTTGTATCAAACCATGGTTTGCGTATGTGCGGGTTTGCAGAGGACTTAGGAATGGTTTCGTCTCCAATAGTATTTAAGATATAAGAAAATAGTTCCATGGGATCAGGAACATTCCTGAAGTTGTCCCGTATAAGTTTTTCAGAGTAGAAAGTTTGGAATAATGGCCAATTGGCCTTAATAAGATTGCATCTTGTTGAAGGTGGTTCATCCGAGAGAGTGATAGGAGTAAGAATACTTGGGAAGTGGTCACTTCACCAACGGTAATCGTGGACCGACCATTCAAACACGTTTAAGTGATAGATCAAGTGCAGAGTATGTTCCAGTGGCAGGATGGAGATAAGTGTTTGAGCCATCGTTGAATATGCATACACCATCATTGGAGAGAAAATCTTCAAGGACCTTTCCCTTATTATTTGTATCAGTACTCCCCCATAGAGGGTTATGGCCGTATAGGTCGCCCATGATTATGCAGGGCTTTGGGAGTTGATCATACAAGTTCTGAAGATCGGGGGACAGTTGAGGAGGGCGGAAGATAGAGTGAACATAGTGTAAACCCTATGTTCAGAGTCATGCAGACAGCAACAGTTTGTAGGTTGGTGTTAAGTGGAACAGGACTATGGAGGATGCCCTGCCTCACCAGGATAGAAGTGCCTCTTGTAGCTTTTACACCGGGAGGAGAAAAGGAGTGGTAGGAACTGTACCGATTGATGTCAAATTTATCAGTCTTTGTTAGGTAGGTTTCTTTGAGACAAAACTCGGATGGATTGAAGTCTTGAATCAATAACTGTAATTCGTTATAATTATTTTTTAAGTCCTCTGCAACTCCATTGAATCATGTTTTGTGGATTCCTGGTGCTTCCACTGGTGACATGTAACGTGAACGTGAGAAAGCATTTGATGAACTCCTATTGGTGTCGGGTGGAGATGGAGTGACCTTCATATCCAGAGGGCCAAAGGAGTAATGGACCTCAACGGGGACCTCTGAAGGAGGGGTGGCCTTTGGGTTTGTATTTGGCAGTTGCTCAAGCTGCTTTAGTCTCTCTAGCCTCTTTTTTCCCTTTTTCTGTGTTTGTTTCTGGTTTAGGCAGTGTTTGTGATTCTGAAGTATTGACTTTTGGCTTTGGAGATGGAGTGGCTGAGTTGTGTTGAGTTGAGTTGACTGAGAAGACATGACTCATGTCAGGTCGGTCTGACATGAGATAGTTGCAGTAGTGATAGAAGGACGGCAGATAGCAGAAGAGTAGGTGATGGTTGAAGGAGCTGCAGTTAAACTTGCAACCTTCTTCTAAGCTTCATGAAAGGAGACATTTTCTTTGTGCTTGATCTTTAGGATCTCGGATTCTCGTTGCCACACTGGACAAAAGTTGGAAGAGGTCATCTGGTTACCACCGCAGTTTGTGCACTTCACTTCCTTAGTACAGTCATTGCCCTCATGCTTGTCACCGCAGCGGTAACAAGCAGCAGAGGAACGACAGGACTTGGATCCATGTCCAAACTTTTGGCAGTTGTAGCACCGGAGTGGATTGGGGACATACACCTCCACATCAACGCTACAATAACCAGCTCTAATGGAGTCAGGAATCTTTGCTCGCGTGAACGTAAAGAGATAGGTGTTTGTTGGTTGAACAACACCGTCCTTTTTGAAAGTGAATCGTTTTACGGCTGTGACGGACTGCTGAGAGAGTTCCTCGACAATTTGTCAGACAGACATCGAGCTCTGTCCCGTACAATGCCTCTACACGAGTTAAGTGTTTTGTGCGCTGAGTCAGCGACCTTGATGTTGACACATTCTTGTATTTTGAGGAGATTCAAGGATTGTTGTCTCCGAGTACATTCTATCAGGAGAGGGCCAGATCGGAGCTTTGTAACATTGGCAACCTCTCCGCAGATAGCAGCAATACCTTTGGAGATTGCAAATGGATTCAGTTGCAATGGCTGCTTGTCACAAGCTTCAATGATCAGGAAGCGTGGCCAGTAGTCAGGTCGGAAGGGCATACTCTCGTCAGACGAGGAGTTGTCGGAATCCATGACTCTTCGTTTTGAACCGGGGTATTGGGAAGCCATGTCGTAAGGAATGTGTTTCGGCATCCCCTCTCCCCACCCACCATGGAGTGTCAACAAGTACGATCTTATATTGCAGCGGATCTCCAAGCTGCAAAGACCAGGGATAAGGGGGTGTTATACTCTAGCGAATTCGACATGAAATGCTGTAGCTGCCTACAGGATGGTTCGGTCCATGGCAATCAATTGGAGACGTACACAAATCGGAGGTCAGCATCACCAGATTTTGCCCATGGGCCACCGCCTTCTGTGTATGGGTCTGCAAGGCTAATTGAAACTGTTTTTGTAGAATATCAGTTAATATTTTGAACATGGCCAAAAGTCATATGTAATACCAAATTTTGTATAAACATCCCATGCACAGGTCAAGGCGTGACCAGCCGATTGGTAGAATCGGGCCTATTCTACCCCAAGTCTAGGCAATGTTAGGGTCGAAGTGGTGTGTTGGATTATTGAACACTATTGCCAGTTCCGTCATCCTCAACCACCAGACTTCCTTCCTCTGTCGACACAGAGACGCAACCCACGGCAAACGGGCTGCCCAATTTGGTCGCCTCTTACAACCAGCAATGGGGTGCTGTGGACCTATTCGACCCATTGGCGTTACCCAGCACCCACCACGAGGAGGTTGCTCTTCAAGGGTGCCGTCGGATAGTTCAATGTCTCCTTGCTTGAATACTTTTCAAACAGCACAATACATTGTAACTGGCTTATATCATGAAATTAATGCTTTATAGCTGTTTTTGTTGGTTAATAAAGGGAAAATGCAAATTCTGTAAATACATGTACATTATATCATTGGATTTATTATCTTCAGTACAATGTACATACATGTACTGCTATCACAATCATGTTCACACTTTCATGAAAAAGTCAGCCATTGCAGATCCTACGCTTGACAAAACATACCTAGGTCCTCACATTGGCCACTCAGCCTGTAAAAGCAAAGGTACAGGCGTTCTCACACTGCTAAGTACCTCCCAATTAGCAAGCGCTTGGACCAAAGGGATTACCAGTAACAGGATCTTAGTTTCCAACTGGCCATTGACAGGTTGATTGGCTATTTTAGTCCAATATGGGGAGAGGATGTCGGATTGTACAGATTATAGTGTCATTGGGACCAGAAAATGGTGTCAGAATTCGGAATGTACAGATGTCGGATAATTCAATGTTTAAATGATGATAATAGAAGAACGCTGCCTGGACTCAAACAATTTGTCGGAATTTACAGATTGTCGGATAATTCAGATGTCGGATTATACACTCCACTGTCCAATGTAGTTATAATTTTCCTGCGTCGTTAAGTTCACAGTTGTAGCTGCGTTTTCTCTTATTCTAAGATGCTTCGGTGAAAAATCAAAGACTATACGTTATCAGACGTTAATGTGCACTTTTTGCATTACGTCACGGATCCAGAGGGGATGGGTGGGTGGTAAGTGCACTACATGCTTTGCCTGCTCTGAAAGTTTCGACTAGTGGCAACGATTTTGTCAAACACGGGTTACGGAGTACATGAAAAAAAGAAGATGATGTTTATAGAATTTAAAAGTGTCATTGGTCTTCAATATCATAACTACTGTGATCTTAAATGAATGCCTTTATGGTTAAAAAAAGAGTCGGAAAACTTTTCACTGTCGTGTAGACTGTGTATAAATATAACAATGATGCAATGTGTCTGTCTCGTAGACTGTGTATAAATATAGCAATGATGCAATGTGTCTGTCTCGTAGACTGTATAAATATAGCAATGATGCAATGTGTCTGTCGTGTAGACTGTGCATAAATATAGCAATGATGCAATGTGTCTGTCGTGTAGACTGTGTATAAATATAGCGATGATACAATGCGAAACGCAACTCCTTGCACCAACTGGTAACATAAATGTCAGATTATTCAGTGATATCACAGGCGCTGTAACGAGCTGAAAGTATGTTAGAATGGCAATGCTGTCATCATAATGGATGAACGGAATATACATAATAGCGCAATATTACGTTCGTTTTCAAACGCTGCTAAGAAAGGATGGCCAGCATTGAAATTCCAAATGTCTTTAAGAACTCAAAAGTGTGCTGAAACAGTACAGTTTACCGTTGAAGCCTATCAGTTTCTCCAACTTCATTACTGACAGAATTCCATGTGAGTTTTCTATTTTTTATTCATTTCAGATAGGTATACAAAGACAGGGAGTACACAACTCCACGTTAGGGCTGGTTACATGTTGGCAACAAACAGTTACAAATTTTCAAGTAAGAAAATATAGTAACTAGTATACAAAGAATTTCATGTGAGTTGTAACCAGATGATGCACCAAGCAATTTTAGACCGGTGACGGGAACAGGTTTTTTAGATCATTGTCACAGCAGGTTTTTGGTGATGAAAATCAGCACATTGAATGTAGAACTAGGGTTGTATATGAACTGGTAACACGTGACAAGTTTTATATTTCAGATCACAATCTGAAACTTGTCTGGATCGTCTGCTCAGAAGACGACAAACCTAGCAGAATATGGCATTTATACCTCAGCATCAGATGATACTAGTTCAGGATCAAATTTAGCGGTCACTTACCAAAATGAGGTTTTGAAAAGCGTTAATTCTGATATATACATCTCTTTATTGCATCTGTATGCTGCCTGCAATTGTTTTGAATGGATATTGATTTCCATCTATCCCCAAAGAGAAACTGTGGAGGACAATAGGAGTGGCATGCATCAGACATTAACTCCAGTGTCGGGGGACATTTGATGAAGCATTAGACATGCACATTATGTGGACACATGTGGCAAATGCCAGTCTCTCAGAGTGGAACCCCAATCATTTTGTTTCGTGTGTTCAGTGTCGTGAAGATCATGACGAAGTGTCTTGTAATCTCACCGAACAAATGAACAATTCTGATTCAGATCATCCCTGGACAGAGAGTCCCAGTGAAGATTCTGAAATTCCAATATCCGACAGGTGAGCTGATGTATCAGCCAAAATCTTTGATGACAAGCCTGATGTTCAAAATGTCACGGCAACATGGACACCCCTGACACAGAGCCTGAATCTTAATAGTTTAAATCATCTACAGGGATAAAAACATATATATGATGTCGGTGATATTGTATCAGGGAAAGTAAAACTATCATCGATGAGTGATACTGAGAAACTGAAGGTACATTTTACTTCACGTCCCGACTTTGAAGTCATTACATAGGCAATAAAATACCTGGACAAAACAGGTCCACAACCCTTGTGTTTCAGAGATCGTGGCTTGACAGATACAAGTGGCAAGTCTACAGTCCTTCCCTGAGAGGAGGTTGGTGCAAAATGTGCATTTTATTTCCACAGTATCAGAAAGGTGATAAGCACAAAGTAGTTAACACATTTATCAAAATACCAATGACAAATCTCTCCAACGCACTTGGAAAAGAAGGCTTTTTAGAGACTCAACACAACAGTTCATATCACAAGCAAGCCGTGGAGACTGTAACTGACCTTTTAGAACTACAAAAAAGAAGAAAAGAAAAATCACTTCCTTACAAAATATCCCGCTTAAAACAGGAACTGTATGACGACAACTGTCACATTTTAGAATGTATTACAGAGGCAATCGTGTGTTGTGGGAGACAAGGGATATCTCCATGTGGACACCGCCATGACAGTACGTCAAAAGACCCAAACAAGGGCAATTTCCATGCAATTGTATCTGTCATTGCAAATCATGACTCAAACTGAAAACCCATTTAGAGTTTGGCATGAAAAATGCAAAGTATACACATAAAACCGTCCAAAACGAACTCGTCAGCACTTTGGCTGAATACATCCGAAAAGACGTTGTAGCACAAATTGAAACTGATCATGCTGTGTTCTCCATCATAGCCGATGAAGTCACCGAGGAGTATGCCAATGTAGAACTGTTAGCTTTGTGTTTGAGATATGCTGACACAAGAGACATGCAGATCAAAGTGTCTTTCTTTGGCTATGTTCATCTTGAACGTACCACCGGTAAACACATTTCTAATGCTATTCTGAAATCCCTGACAGACAAAGGAATAGATATATTACGCTGTCGTGGTCAAAGTTATGATGGGGCTGCATGTATGTCATCAGAGGCTGTTGTTGTACAGTTTCGAAGCACAGAAAAATGTCCAAAGGCATTGTACACACATTGTGCCAGCCATATCTTGAACTTAAGCATTGCTGAATCATGTAGACTTCCTGCTGTTAGGAACATGATGGACAGTATAAACCAAGTGTTCAAATTCTTTGATAAATCACCCAAGCGCCAGAGTGAGTGAGTGAGCTAATATTTAACGTCACATCGGCAATATTTCAGCCATATCGTGACGAGAACATTTTACATTGAAATGGAATATGTGTATACTATAAAACCTACAATCGAAGGACAGTAAAACAACTAGAATATCACAACTACATTTAAAACTAGTGTGGAAGGTTAAAACTAATAGCACTATTAGGACAATACAAGATAAAAACAGGCTATAGATCGCCAACAACTGAAGGTAGATCACCATACTAGGGACCATGGGGACTTACAGTACCTTTGCTACCTGCATGGACCCTAGCTGGATTTACACCATCCCTTCAGCCATTGGAGTTTATGCTGAGATTTAGCCATACATTAAAGTGACATGAATACTACGATTAAAAAACCTGGTAGACATAAATTTACTGGAAATGTTTTTGGATTTACGTACCCTCTCAGGGGACACTAATTTTACAGTACTTTACCCCCCTGATACGACGTAAATTGTAATAAAAACGCAAATTGTAATACTTGCAGCAAATTGTAATAAACTTAACGTAAATTGTAATAAAAACGTAATTTGTAATAGAAATTGACGTAAATTGTAATACGCAAATTGTAATAAGAAATTGAGGTAAATTGTTATAATTTTTGTTGCGGTAAAATGTAATAAATATTTACGTAAATTGTAATAACAGTTTTAATCACTCGTAAATACGCGGGTGTTTGTTTTTCGTTGCATTTCATACATCAAATAAGCTTATCAGGGCGATAACTCAACAAAGAATGATGGAGTTTGTTCAAATTTGGTACCACGGTATATATTTGGTACCAAGCTTGGTAGCCGTGAAGCATTAATAGATTTTGATCCAATTTTGAGATAATTTTCAAGGTTACAGCAAAAATCTGAGGGTTTTGCCAATATAAAAAGATTATAAGCGCGATAACCCAAGAATGAATTGACAAATCTTAGCTAAATGACGAAAATGATATTCGTCCTGATATATAATCGATATATACTGTCCTCTGTATCATGTCTTTTCGCAAATATCTTTTGAGGTTTTGATATGTATACATATAAAGTAGGGGTGGGGTAGGGGTGGGTTTCTAACAGGTATATCTAACACACTTGCATGCATGTAGAGTCGGAGAGGTGTGTGGGTGTTCTAACGGGTATAAATACGAGGGACGTTCAAATAGTAGTCAGCCTTACCTAGAATATGATACAAATGCAGCTGTATTTATGTTTTATTTTTCTAAATATTATCTGTCAGCCTCAAGCAAATTGGTTTTGCTATGTTGCAGCCTCACGATCCCCATTTTGTGAGACTTTGTATCTTGGCTTGGTACTCCCAAAAAACGTAAAATCTGCAATAAAATGCATCACAAACTTCAGGAAACAAAATAGCCATGCTTGAGATTGGTAGAAGTCGGCTAGAATCAAACTTAGAAATTAAACTGCACTCAAAACTACAATCGCTTGTTCAAATGACTCCCTATTCTGTTTACTGAAAGAACTCGAGAAAGAAATGATGGATTTTGTTCAAATTTGGTACCAAGGTTTATTGACTGGAGATTGCAGATTTACCGACACCACTTGAATTTAGTGACCTTGAGGAAAGTATTAATAAATTTTGATCCAATTTTATATCAAGGTGTATTGGCGGGAATCCCCCTACACCAATTGATTGGGAAACTTGTGCTCATTTTAAGTTCACAGTGAAAAGTGTTTTGCACATGTCTAACCTTTTAGTGCGAAAATACAAGACAGAATTAATATGTTTTGCTTAAAGGTAGTACGAACATGCGTTGGGAGTATCGTCTAACGCCAGTCGAATTCAGTGACCTTCGGATTATTTTCAAGGTCACAGCGAGTATGCTTGCGATATCTCCAAATCTAATAGATGGAATTTGTTCGCATTTTGTATCAAGGCATCAGATGACAGTTTCGGTAACGTTTACATAATTTTCAGGGTCAGACAGAGGATAATTGCGACATTCAGATATCGACATGTGGCGGGGGTAATAGCTATGTTTGTGACAAACGCTTTGTCATTACTAATTTTCAAATTTTATGTTAGCATATGGTTTCTATAATTTCATGTTAGTTCTACCAGCTGTGAAATTATTCGTGAGTCGTGACACGTCTTTAAAAAGCCAGAGATTATTTGTGTATGTTTCGAAAATTAAAGTGTTTTTTTTTTCATTATGGAGTTATTTTCGATGTTGACGCAAGGACATATTTTACGAGCAATAGCTTTCAATAATTTAATGTTATTTCTATTACATTTTGAAATTCTTCATAGCATATCCCAAAATAACAGGATATTGTTTGTTTACGCTTTGAAATGTACGTTTCTTTTCTTCATTTTCGAATTATTTTCAATGTTGACGCAATAACATATTTGAAGTTAATTTAATGTTTTAATCATATGTGATTTATTATGATTTATGTTTCGATCATACAGTCATATATTGCGTTGTCATAGTTTAACCTGGTTCGTATTATTTTCTTCATCATATTACTACATATTATTGTATTTTTATGAGAGGGAATTTTAAGTTACATTTACTAAGGATATCATAAATCGCTGGCGCCTGGTTATTCCTTGCCATATAGCAGTCAATCTGTCTAGACTCATTTGTTGCAATTGATTGATGCATTTAAAATAAAATGTAGAAATGATATTGAATTGCATCATTTGCTTCAAGGAATCGATCAGATGTGCTCGTTATCAGAGTAAGTGAGTGAGTTAAGATTTTAAGTCACATCGGCAATATTTCAGCCATATCGTGACTAAAGCAAGTTATAAATATATCAACAATTTAAGTGAAATTATAAAATTCTGCCGACGAAGGACAGTAAAATAACTAGATTATCACAGATATAGATATAAAACTAGTAACTAAATCCAAAACATTTGAACTATACAAGACGATACAATATAAAAAACAGGCTATTGATCACCAACAACTGAAGGTAGATCACCATACTAGGGACCATGGGGACTTACAGTACATTTGCTTCCTGCATGGACCCTAGCTGGATTTACACCATCCCTTCAGCCATTGGCAACAGAAGAGAAACCTAGCCATAAATTAAAAGTACACATATTCTACGATTAAAAACCTGGTACACTTAAATTGACTAAATGTTTTGGGACTTACGTACCCTCTCAGGAGGACAATAATTTTACAATTCTTCAACCCCCTTTGAGGGTACAGCCACTAACAATATCAGTTACTAATTTAAACTACCAATAATAAAATATTTATCTATTTACAAATCAGTTAGCAAGTCTAATTTTTTTAAAAAGGCAATAATTAAATGAGAACTTATATGACTAAAAAGATCCTTCATAGTTTTTACTTTGAAATAAATATCCCTTGTGATGGAATATTCAACACAGTCAAGCAGGACATGCTTGACTGTGATTCTTTCATCACAAGGGATACAAAACGGAGGATCCTCACCTTTTAATAGGTACTCATGAGTATATCTAGTGTGGCCAATACGACATCGTCGTATGATGACCTCTTCAAATCTGGACTGACAACCCAAGTAGGTGTAACCGATATATGGTTTTATTTCATGTAATTTATTTATACCTACTTGGGTGTCCCACTTCTTCTGCATCAGATCACGGATGTAGGTTCTAATGCTGGCTTTGTAATCAGAGTAAGGAATAAGGATTTGTGTGTATTATATTTAGTTTTTAGTTGATTATATTCTTGTTTTTATTGTAATTCATTAGTTTCCGATTTTTTAAACTTTGTCAGAGTTAGGTCAACTTCAGGCCTAACCAGTTGCCAAGGAGGAGAAGAAAGAAGGCGGGAAGGAGCTATATTTTCCAGTTCAATGCCGGCATCAATTATAAATGGCTTAATTCTGAGCCCAAGAGGCGGAACAAGAGAAGATATTTTGTTATACAAATCCTCATAAGGAGGATTAAAGACACAGTGAAATGCAGGATTAGACTCGTTAGAATATAATTTTGTAATATATTGTAAAGATAATTTTAAACGGCGTTGGTTAAGAGAAGGTTCATCTGCCTCGACGTAAAGACTGTCAACAGGAGAAGTTCTGAAGGACCCAAGACAAAGTCTCAGACCTTGATGGTGGACTGAATCTAAGAGTTTGCTTTTAAGTTGCTTTTACAGGCTCCACCATATACGATGGAGCCATAATCAAGCTTGGAGCGGACAAGTGATCTGTAAAGGTGTAGGAGCGTAGCTTGATCCCCTCCCCACCTTGAATTAGACACGACTTTTAATAAATCGAGTGCCTTCAGGCATTTAGTTTTTAAGGATTTGATATGCGGAAGAAAAGTTAAATGGGAGTCGAAAATGGGACCTAAGAACTTGGCCTCTTTTACAACCTTGATGGGAGTGCCATTTAAAAACAGTTCTGGGTCTTTATGTGGTTTATATTTACGGCAGAAGTGTATGCAATTAGTTTTTGATTTGGAAAATTTAAAGCCGTTTTCAAGACACCATTTATGTATTTTATTTAAACACAACTGTAGTTGCCGTTCTATAGTATGCATATTCTTACCGCGACAAGAAATGTTAAAATCATCCACAAAAAGTGATCCATCAATTGAATCATTTAAAACCTTGGATAAGCTGTTGATCTTAATGCTAAATAAAGTGACAGACAAAATACTTCCTTGTGGGACACCCTGATCCTGATTATAATGGTCAGACAGGGTTGAGCCCACTCGGACTTGAAATTGCCTGTCTGATAAAAACCGTGATATAAAAAGAGGTAAACGACCCCTTAAACCAAAATCATGTAAATCCTTTAAAATGCCATGCTTCCAGGTGGTATCGTACGCTTTCTCGAGATCAAAGAATATCGATACTGCATGTTGTTTATTGACTATTGCATTTTTGATAAAGGATTCTAAACGTACCAAATGATCAATGGTACTACGATTTTTCCTGAAACCACATTGAATATTTGTAATGAGATTATTGGTTTCAAGATACCATGTTAATCGATTATTTACTATTCGTTCCATGGTTTTACAGACGCAACTCGTTAAAGAGATTGGTCTGTAATTAGACGGATCAGTATGATCCCGGCCAGGCTTTGGTAAAGGGACTACAATGGCATTACGCCACGAAGGTGGGAAATTCCCTGAAGTCCATATTGTATCAAAAATATTGAGAAGAGTTTCCAAACATGTTTCCGGTAAATGCTTCAAGAGCTGATAGTGTATGTTATCAGCTCCTGTTGCTGTATCATGAGCTTGCCCAAGGGCAGTATGTAGCTCATGTATCGAAAATAATTCATTATAGTCTTCGCCATTGTCTGAGTTAAAATTTATTCTCTTCTTCTCCTGTTGTTTCTGATATTGTTGAAATTCAGGGACGTAATGAGACGAAGATGAGTGTTTGGCGAGAGTTGCACCAAGCTTATTGACAATGTCAGACCTACCAGTTAATATATTGTCACCATCCTTCAGATGGTGAACAGTAGATTTGGAACCTTTGCCCTTAATTCTTTGGATCATGTTCCACACCTTTGAAATTGGTGTACGGGAATTTATCTTGGAAACATATTTCCTCCAAGACTGACGCTTATTCTGTTTAAATGTACGTCGAGCCTTGGCATTTAAAAATTTAACTTTATTCAAATTATGGACAGTAGGATGTCGGCGAAAATACTTCTCAGCCTTCTTCCTACTCTTTCTGGCCAGTTTACAGTCATTAGTAAACCAAGGTTTACGAATATGTGGAATTGCAGAGGACTTGGGTATAGTTTGATCAGCAATGTCATTGAGGAGATCACAAAACAATTGTATAGGATCTTCGTTGTTCGCAAATACTTCATGTTTTAAGTGTTCAGCACACAAAGCTTCATATGATAACCGATCAGCCCTGGCGAAGTTCCTTCTTGATGAAGGGGGGTCATCACCAGGGTTAATTGTTTTGAGAATCGTGGGGAAGTGATCACTACCACATAGGTCATCATGAACCATCCATTCAAATTCATTATATATGTTGGAATCGGTAAGTGACAGATCCAGGGAAGAATATGTTCCCGTAGCTGGATGTAAATAAGTGGCTGAATCGTCATCTAAAATACATAAATTATTATCAGAAATAAATTCTTCCAGGATTTTACCTTTGTTATTAGTATGGACACTGCCCCAAAGCGGGTTGTGTCCGTTAAAATCGCCCATGATGAGACATGGCTTCGGAAGTTGATCATACAGATTTTGAAGATCCGATTGTTGAATATTTGAAGAGGGAGGTATATACAAACTGCACAATGTCAGAGCAGTGTGCAGAGTCAGACGCACAGCAATAGTTTGAAGATCCGTATGTAAAGTGACAGGACCGTGAATGACACTCTGGTGTACCAAAATAGAGGCGCCTCCAGTAGCTTTATCGCCTGGAGGGGAGAAGGAATGATAGTCACTAAACCGTCTTAAATTAAAGGTATCAGTGTTTTTAAGGTATGTCTCTTGAAGACATAATGCTGATGGTTGAAGATCTTGAATGAGTAATTGTATTTCATTGAAGTTATTCTTCAGTCCTCTGCAATTCCACTGAATTATATTAGACAATTGAGTCATTATGGTGGCTCAATTGGAGATCTCACTCGTGAATTGGAGGAGGAGCTATTCCTCCGCTTGTCCTGTGAGGACAGTGTGACCTCCATGTCAAGAGGTCCAAAGGGGTTCTCCAGAGGGAGCTCTGAAGGTGAAGGGACAGAAGGTGTCTCTTTTCTGTTTAATTTTTTCCCTTTTCCTTTCGATGTATTGCCTGAGGCTGGCTGTTTGTTTACAGTTTTAGATTGTATCTCAGGCTGTTTCTCAGTCTGAGAGGCAGACGTAGCCTGAGTGACTGGAGTAGTAGGTTTTATTACTGAGGTTGAAGCATTAGGTTGTCCAGACTTGACCCATGTCACGTCTGTCTGACATGCAAGAGAAGACGTTGCCACAGAGCGAGTGACAGCTGCAGAATATGAAACATTCAACGGAGCTTAGCTCTGATTTTGGAAAGGTTTCTTGGCATCAAGGTAAGAAATGTTTTTCTCGCATTTCAATCTCATTATTGAGGTCTCTTTTTGCCACACAGGGCATGATTTTGAGGAAGCGCCATGTGGGCCATGACAGTTAGCACATTTAAACTCCTTGTCACAGTCTGTGCTGTCGTGGCTCTCACCACATCGATGACATATCACAGAGCCACGACAAGAGTTTGACCCATGACCAAACTTCTGGCACTTATAACACCGGAGCGGACTGGGGATATACACGTCCACTCCGATATTAAAGTATCCTGCTTTAATGGATTGAGGTAAGGATGAGCGAGAAAACGTCAAAAGATATGTGTTTGTTTTCACTATGATGCCTTCTTTCTTGACAGTGAAACGTTTTACAGCTGTCACAGCCTGATCATGAAGCTCGGATGCAATGTCCTCTTCTGACATGTCTGACAGACAACGCGCTCTGTCATGGATGATGCCACGGCAGGAATTCAATGTTCTGTGCACGGACACAGCAACGTCAATATTGGCAAATGTTTTGATAGATAACAAATTGAGAGATTGCTGTTTCCGTGCACATTCGACCAGAAGTGAACCACTACGGAGACGAGTGACGTTCTTAACTTCACCACAAATGCCGG